>NW_025065064.1:0-364619 GCF_019049425.1 Lizanozyma spartinae
ATTACTCCATCTCTACTCCTTCGGATGTATCATATTTTCGCAACCTTTGCAACCACATTTATCAATCTCTGAAGTAACTTTGGAAATGATTTCTCACGACCTCACCTGTATATGACGTTTAGTCAACCTAAATGGAAAACTGCTGAAAGATGCCGATATAACATATCTTTATCCTACGATTTTCCCACTTGGTCACTTAACTAGCAAAATGCTACCAACGTACGAAATGATAGAAAATAATACAACGGATATCGAGATGGCAGAAAATAATACAACGGATATCGAGATGGCAGAAAACAATCCAATTGATAGGGTCGTTGAGAGAACCCACCGTCCAAACACTGTAGTAACATTTTTAATGGCAACGTTAACTGTATCATTTTTGGTTGCTCTATTTTTGTACTTTTGGTTAGGAAGTGGGTTAAGTATCCAACTTGCAGCAGGCCTTATGGTATTTTGTCTGATGTTTGCACACGGTTTGTCCCCAGAGGGTGCTTTACATTTAGAATCACTCCCAGAGCTATCATATTTTCCTAGGTGTGTGTTAGCAGGTGTGGCTACCGCTTGTGCTTTCGACATAACCACAATAGCTGTGGTTGCTGTGTCCAATCAACATTAAAACCTGCAAATTTATTCCAATGATATCAATGCCCAGTCAAATTTGATTCAATTGACTCGGGAGCTGCGAAAAGAATGCCATTCAATGTAATTGACGGCTTCAGTCAATGGACATATATCAGTGTTCATTGAAACTTTTTCCTATCCCCTCGTGATCGAAAGTCAATAACATATTCTGGTTAAGTAACCAAGAGGTAGAAAAAAAGAGCAAGAAAACCAAAATCAAAACATTCTGAGATCTTTCACCTCAAATAGCGGTTCCTGGACGCATCCATATGTAGGTGGACAAGGAAATGCGTTAGGTTAATCACTTGCGTGTCCTAATGGGGACAGTGGCATTTCAGTAGTCACAGATTGCCTAATTAGGATGTATGTCTACTACTACTGGTCGCCCGCTATTACGTTAATGGTAATTAAAGAGTATTGCCCGATGTCGTATCATGAGAAATTTTGATGAAAGGCGATTAGAAAGCCGTCCGCCTCATTGCAAGCTGCTGAACTTGGCCATAAGATGAGTGTTGAACCTCATAAAGTGCACTTAGGTCAAGGACAAACTCGCTGATGTGAATATCTTGCATATGTTGGTGATAGTTTGTGGATTCTTTATTGTGTCTTTTGGAATAGTTAGTATGCATATATCTTACATAAGTGGTTCATTCAAGCAGCGAAATCCTCTGTAAGCAGATCAGCTATGCCGTCAATAAGACCATCAATGTCTTCAACGCGGATCCCACAACTTAGACTAATCAATTTTCTGTATTTGTACATCTTCAAATCAGCTCCAGACCGCTCAATACTACTAGCTACTTGTTTCATTAAATGTGCCCGTTTGACTTGGAGTTTGGTCAAGGCAAAAGCATGTTCCCATGCGGCTCCAGCATCCGCTACGTTCTCGTTCGCGTTCTCTGCTTCATTTTCATTTTCAAGAGTCAGCTCTCTTTCTTGAACCAAAGTAGCCAAATTAAATGCTTGGTTCCGTTCAAGAATCTTCATCAAGCTGTTCAGTTTCGATGTCAATTCCTGTGATATGGTTTCGGCTTCTGCTTTCACATATGCAACGCCTTCCTCGGCTGTTTCGGCTTCATTGAGCCCATACTTCTTTAAGATCTCACCAAGAGTAGCCAACAGTTCCTTATTCTGTTCCTTCTTCTCTTGTAAATCTTGTTTCAATTGTTGATGTTCCTTGGTCAATGTATCCAATTCTTTATCATAAGAATCAGATAGTGAATTCAACATCCCTCCAATCATCGCTGATAAATCTGTCATCAGAAGTTTCTTAATATTCAAATCATCGTCCTTACTAATGCTTTTAGCACTGTGAACAGGAACAATATACCCAAACTTATCTAAAGTTGGTGGATTGAACTGTTTACTTTCAATAATTGTCTTACCAATATCTTTAATCTTGCTTTCTTTCTTGTCATCACCGTTTCTTGTGAAATGTGTTTGGCCATTTGTCGTCTTCTTCAATACAGCTAAAGGAGTCGACGCTTTCATAGAAGTGTCGTCCACATACAACTTCTCCGTGTCTTCATCCTTTTCATCCAACAGGTTAAGTTGATCACGAAGTGCTTTGCCGATACCTGAACCGACCCCAGCGCCAATATTGTTTGAAAGTCTAGTCGGTCTTTCTTCCAGGTCTTCATCGTGTTGGATCGTAGTTCGTTGAGTATCAGGAGTTTCTGTAGCTGCATGACGATTCACTTGCAATGGGGTAGCAAGAATGCCACCACCGGCTGTGGCATCAGGAGGAGCCAGTCCGGGTAATGCAGAAGGATGAGGTGGATATGCCAATTGACTTAAATCTGGACCATCAATAACAGAATTGTTGCGATGGTACGATACATTCAGAGGTGGTGTAGGTACAAATGCTGGGGGGATTGATTCTTGTCTTTCTTGTGGATGTGTACCTAATAACGAAGCATTGACATTATTCGGAATGGAATCTGGAGGTACAACAGCAGACATTCTAGAGTTATTCACAGTGGTGTCATCAACCAATGACAAGTGAGCAGTGGATTGGTCATGGTCATTTGTTGAAAGTTGAAGTGGTTGAGCCGCCATTGCATGCAAAGGGTTATTAGGTGTGATATGGTCATGTCTATTCATGGGATGTAGTGGTTGATCAAATCCCTGGGCTAGCCTAAGTCCAGTTACCAACTGTCTAGCAGTTTCACCATGGATGTTTTCAAGATCATCACGAGCGCCATAATCCAATAAATATTGAACAAAATCAATACATTCAGATCTTGCAGCCAAATGAAGACAAGTGTCACCTTTTACATCTTGATGATTCAACACATTCTTAAGTAAATTCACTTGATTTGACATATTCTGGTTGGATAATGTTGTCAACTTGGCGAAAATAACATCCATATAATATGATAATGATTCTAACTTGGTTTTCACCTTGGCAAATTGACACAAGTAATGCAATGGTGTACGTCCATTAATATCAGTGTTAATAAGACAATATTCTAAATCATCTAAAACACGAGGAAAGTTTTTCAACTCATAACAGTTGTTAAAGGAAACGAGCTTTGATAAAGGGTTCAACCCAAAATTATTAACCACAATGGGGTTCGCCCGTTGGGAAAGAAGCAAAGAAACCATGTTAGCATCTCCAATAGAAGCTGCCCAATGTAATGGAGTGTGTCCTTCATCATCAATTGGATCATTTATGTCAAAGTCATATGGTGGATCATATATAAAATATGGAATCTGTCTTGTATCATCACTGAAGAATTGTAAGAGTTGTGCAGAATAGTTGTTTTCGGTGCTGGAGGGTTTTTTGGAAGCACCATTTTGCTGTTGTTGTTGCTGTTGTTGCATTGGATGTAACCCATTAATAGGTCTCATATTCATCAGAGATTGTCTGTTTAGTCGGGAATCAAAATCTCCATTTTTAGGTTGAAACCGTTCATCATTAGACAGTAATGAAGTATCGCTATCCCGAGCATAATTGTTCTTCTCAGACCAGGTGGTTTCTGCAGTTGACTGGGACCCACTAAGCTTAGTATGAGGTGCTTGCTGAGGATATTGTTGCAGATAGTAGGATGCTTGACTCGGTTGTTGAGTATTTTGGTTTTGAGGACGCATGTTAATGTTGGATTGGTAATGCTGTTGTTGCGGAAGCCCATTGCCGTTTCTCTGTTGAGGAAGAGGGTTGGTATACTGCTGCTGTTGTTGTTGTAGTTGATGATGGTTTGGGAATGCTGGAGGGGGGGCATTATGTACTTGACTATGTTGGCTAATATGGTAAGGAAGAGGTTGTCCATTTTGATGAGATACTTGTGGATGAGGTGGTGGTTGTTGTTGAGGAAGTCCCATAGGGCCCGAACCATATTGAAACTGGGAAGGATAAGAGTTCTGCATCGATTGCTGATGAACTTTATTGTTGTTATTAGCATTGCTATTGTTGTTGTTGAAGGAAGAAAATGGGTCAAATGAAGCTGCACCTTGACCTGTGATGCTATCTTCTCTCTTAGTTCTCTTGGAAGGAGTTATAACCACTGAATCGGTCTTTTTCTTCTTAACATATTTCCGTTTAACTGGAGTCCCATCTTTATTTAAAGGTTTTGCCTTACGCAGAAGTTTTAAATTAGGATCCGAAGAATCAAGCCATAACACAGGCATCATATCTTTTGAGCAACCATAAGCAAGAGCCAATTTTTGGGCATTTTCCAAGGGGATCCAAGTTCCCTGAAATCTTCCAAACCCACCCTGAATCTTTTCATGTTCACCGGTTTGAACTCCTCGTTCCAAAATCTTTGTTCTTCTGGCCTTTTGAATGTTGCAGCATTTAAGAATCTGGGTAGCATTCACCCAATCATCTTTCACTCTTCGCATAACAGGGTTCCCTGTTTCTGACTCACATTCATAAACATCGATCTAAATATAAGTTAGTAATGCTTCAACATCAAACGTACACAGATCACATCTCTGTATTATAAAGTGTTGTTGGGACGAGTTCTTTGACTTTGACTATGAAAACGCGTCAATATAGTCACCACTTAATTTAATATACATACGCCTGAATATGTAGCAAGAAACACCGACTGTTCGTCGTTGCTCATGTTCCCAATGTATTTAAGTCTATAATACACGGGGATAT
Source organism: Lizanozyma spartinae (assembly GCF_019049425.1). Classification (NCBI taxonomy): domain Eukaryota; kingdom Fungi; phylum Ascomycota; class Pichiomycetes; order Serinales; family Debaryomycetaceae; genus Lizanozyma; species Lizanozyma spartinae. Next base: position 4,733 of record NW_025065064.1, read on the forward strand.
ACCTCCGCTAGTTTTGATATGGTTCCAAGGTTGGAAAAGGTTCGAAGCTTAAAATACGATTCACCACTGTAGTGATCTTTTTTATAAGGTAAGGTAAGGGATGTATCTTTGTCAATTCCACACACCAGTAAGCGTTTAGAAAATGTTTCCTATGCTGATGTCCACCCACGACAAATAGCTAATCTCCAATAAGATATGCTGAGCTAAAAGTACACGGAATTAGAAGATAAAGGGTAGTTTTAGAAGGAGACTCTTGAACAAAATCTGCTACCTAAAAAACGGTCTTTTCGTTGCTTGGCCGCTTACGTACTTTATTACGTAAGAAAAGAGAAACAGACCACTGCCTAATTGGGACTTTTTTTAACCAACGACACTATTTTGAAGGAGAACTCAAATCATGCAATGCAATCCCAATCATGGCGCTCTCTCTATGCAGATATTCTATAGGCTCTTTTTCAAATGACAGCGTTCACCGTGGGAGACCTCTATAAAACTAATACCTTTCTTCCGGTGTTTTGTCTATTTGCAATATACTATCATAAAATCTCACTATACCCCAACTAGGAAACAGAAGTAGTACAAAGAGGAGTAAATGTGTTTGCTATGTCTGGCTTACGTAATTTATTATATCGGAGATTGTTTCAGATGACGCGTCTCAGACGACACACAGACAAGGTATGGTTCCTAGTCAGATGTCAAGAGCATAACAAGGTTGGGAGGTGCTGATTGTGAAGCCTAACATACACTCTATACGATAAAGGCGTAGCGTATACGTCTGCTATGTTAAATATCAGTTATATAATTAGAAACCCATCAGGTTCTGTGCAGCTTCGCTTCTCCCGGAACCTTAAAGTGAAACATCAGAAGCTTGTATTGTATATTACTGTACTGTATATGCTGTTTCACTGTAGTCTATTACTGTTCTTCTTCGGGATACATCCATGATAACTGTGCGTTGTTGATTGCATGTTTTGTAACATAATTCTGGAACCTTTTAAGCACATGAATCTTGTTCCATACATCACCATTATTATTACCTACTCCTGCATCAACCAATGGCATCCCCAATTGTTCTATAACACATCCACTTGCTAAATTACCACATATACCTGCAATCTTCCAGTCGTAACCACTCATTAGTAGCCCGACAACAAACCCACCACAGTACGCATTACCTCCTCCAGTCACATCAACTACTGCTTGAGTATCTTGAGCATCATGATACGCAGGAAGCATTCCCTTCCAATTAGAAGATGAAACATAGCACCCATGTGCTCCACATCGGATCACCACACCACTTCCCTCCTTCGTCATGTGACTTGTGAATGTAGATGCCAAAGATTCTAAGGCAGTAATGGATTCATTTATATCATTGTTCATGTCGAGACTGATCTCTTCAATGCCCGCTAACAAACAAGCTTCCTTGAGATTGGGAGAGAAAACATCTATGAGTCCTAATACTAATTCCTTCAACAGTTCAATGTTCTCGGGAATGCACACATCAGGAATTGGTTCGTAAATGTACACTGCTTCCCGATTGACTTGCCCAATATCATCGATGAAGTTGCGACATCTCTCTACGCTACAAAGTAAATGATACGACTTGGATCGACATAATCGTTGGTCATCCACCACATCTTCTGGTTCAATTCTCTTCTTATCGGTTTTGTAGTAAAAACCTCGGGTTTCCTGCTTATCGTACACATTCACTCCTCTTGTGGTCCTTCTTGTTTCATCAGTACGATACACCAACCCGCATTTCCAACTCTGCAACTCCTGCTCCACGCTCAGTGGGAAGTCGTATCCTTTATCTATTATGCCACAAATCTGTGGTGCTCGGGAGAAACCCGCAATAATCCGTGCCCCTACAATTGCATATGATCCACCGCCTCCAATCACATTGAGGTCGTCCTCTCGATCCCATTCAATTGGGTACTGGTTATCGTCAATGATAAACATCCCTAGAGAAGTGAAAAGCGGTGTAGAAACCGTCATGGTGTATAATAATAACAGGAATGATTATATTAACGACAGATAACTGAACTTAAATTTCTATCACTATAATGACTTTATGGACTGCATGTAGCTCTACATTTATCTATATAAAACTTCATTAATTCAATCGGCTTCCCCTTCCTTTAAATCTTCATTCTCTTCTTCCATAAAGTAGCCTTGGATGGTCCCGGCTGCAGCAACTGCACCCAATAATATCCAAGACAATTGCACCATGGAGATCTTCTCAGTGTACAGAATTATCCAACCCCAAACCATAGGTCCCACAAACCGCGCTAACGATACTAAACTCAAAGCTGTACCGTTAATAAATGCACTATACTTGGGATTGGAAGCTCTATGTAAGAGAACCATCAAGGAAGGGAATGTCAATGCACTCGCTAAGACCAATAGACCGGATAAGACATAAAGCAGAATTGTGCCTATGGCTTTTGGTTTTTCCCATGGTCCTTCGGGTGAAAGGAAAACCAAGTATGGTAGTACTGGGTATAGTATGGGAGGTAAAATGGTAATAAATCTGTAACTGGTGATCGTAGAAACATGTCTATCCAAATAAGGATATATAAAAATGACTGCTAATACACCAATTATACCTGTGGATGAAAGTAAAGTTCCAATTGAGTTACTCAGGAACCCAAACCCACCTGCTATATGGGTGGGGAAAGTGAGCTCATCTGATTTCAATTCTCCAGCAAGTAAAACTGGAAAAAACTCAGAATAGACAACAGTATGCAATGAACAAATAAAATTAGCAAAAATACACATGATAACGGGATGAGTGAAAACAGTTGAATTGAAGCCTTCCCTTTTATTGTTGCGTTCTCCTTGAATAATAGGAATAACTTCATTTGAAGAATAAGTCCTAACAATCGTTTCAGAGAGTCTTCTGGAAATAATGGGAACTAAGGCATCGATTTCATCATCATCACCGCTCTCTGATTCATTTCCGATTGAAATTGCATTTTCTTCATCGTATCTCAATGGTTCTTCTTCATCAGTGATCAGACCGTAAGCTGGTTCTGAAGATGATGGCACCAAAGGATCAATTGAAGTATCTTCTGGATAAATACCACGTCCTTGAGTTGAAAATGGAAACTCTCTGTGAATAGAGATTTGCCATGAACGTAAAGGAACATCATACCCCAACCGTCTTCGAATTCCATCACCAATTTGAAGTAAAATATCCTTTCTAGTTTTAAATTCAGGATGACTTTCCTCCAAGAATAAAGCACCTAAAATCATACTAGTCCATAAGAAGATAGCAACCACGACATTTGATAAGGCGTACGGATATTTATCCAAGAATTGATTGTAGAAATCATACAATGTAGAATTTGAGGTTAATTCCAAAGTATGGTCAATGCGAGGTTTAGATTTTGGTCTTGTTAGGTATTTGGAGCCTCCTAACATTGGACCAATTACACAACCCAAATTCCACAATAATGATAAGGAAGCGAAAGCTATAGCCTGATGTTTCCTTTGAGTAGCCACTTCTCCAATTGTTGTTCTTAACACTGGGATATTTCCATTTAATGCTCCGAGACATGAACGAGCGACAAGAGCCATATGATAGTTCTGAGAGAACCCAAAAAGTAACATCGATATAGACGTTCCCATTAACCCTGTAAGAAGAATAGGCTTACGACCAATCCGATCACTAAGTCTACCCCATTGAACACAGAAAACAAATTGGAAAAAGGAAAAGGAAGCAGCCAAGTAACCAGAATATGATGATATTTCAGAGTCATCTTTGGTAATACCAAAATCTCGAATCATGAAATATACATAGGGGAACATTGACGTGAATGCGATAGGCTCAGCAAAACGAATCATACTTATAACAATCATCTGCCATATTGGGAACCCTCTCATTTGTTCTCTAAAAGAGACTTTTGCATGATTCCCGTGGGTCATGTTGATAAACCTAAGTAACTGGACGTGATGTTTTGTGAAGATGGTAAATCAGATCTTGACCTTCCTTTCTTGATCTTAGTCTTGATCTTGGCCTTGATCTTATTATGTTGATCTTGAAGTTGAGCTTTTATAACAACGTTTGTACAAAGTAGCAAACTCTAATGAGTCAATTGGTTATTTTCTTTTTTGTATGAGTAACATTGCAAGATACACAACAACGAATGGATGTAAGGGAGTTGATTAGATGTACATGATCTAATCGTGTGTTGCCCATTGTCATGTTTGGTTTGTGTGCCTTTTTTTTTGATGCCACACCTTTTTGACATATAACTGACCACAGTCGTGTAAAGACGAGTCGTATATATATATATATATATACATAAATGTCTACGGAGGATGTTAGATGTATTTGATGATGATTTTTGACTTGTCTTGTAACTGGTAATCTGACTGGTATCCAACTCGTAGTAATAATTGTTGATAGAAGCTATAGGTAAACCAGAAGTGCCTACCCATTCCGTAGATAAAAATAGTTGACGTTACATTGGTAGTGCAAACTATCGTTCCAGTATGACTAATTTGCAATCGTCACGACGTACGTAAAATATAAATATCCTCCCAAACAGACACTGCTTCGTATATCTTTCGGTGTTTCAAATAGCCTACTACTAGTTTGGTGGTAAGACTCGACAGTTCAATTGGTTATAGTATAAGGAAGTCCGTCATTTTGGTGGATGCAACTACTTTAAATGCAAAAACGTCATTATATTGATTTAATTACGGAGAATACTGTGTTGTTACTTACCTCTCTACTTTTATTCATTTCTCTTTGAATTCAACTTGGGCTATCAACTGTTTGAGTATTTGGTTGTAAGAACTGATTAAATGTATTGTCTTTTTGGTCTCAATACTCGTAATACTTTTAATAAAAGTGTGCAAACATTCTCCAAAAAGTGAGTTTCCATATTGTCGGAATCCGTTTAAGACTGATTTTTTTCCAATGAAAACAAGTAATTGACAAAATATCAATTATCCCCTTATATCATACTACTAATGCTCTAGTTGGTGTACTATTGAACTTAAAGGTGGCAGACGGTACCCATGTATAATCACGTGATCATACATTGCTTTTGTAAGCAGCTTTTCAAGGGTTTTTTTTAAAGGCGCCCGCTTAGCACAGTGGTACTGCGTTGCACTCGTATCACGAAAAATGCAAAGATCGGCGGTTCGATTCCGCCAGCGGGCATTTTTTTTATCTTGATAAGAGTCTCTACCGTACTTACTAAACTACAACATCATTATTGAAAATCAACTCTATTGTTCAATTTTTAAATACAACTATCTTATGCATGCCTCGATAATGGAGGTGGAGGCGGTGGTGTAGAATTTTGAGATTGAGTTGCTGAATGGATATCGCGAGCTTTTGATCTGGCCAATTCTTCATTCATATATGCACTTAAGCCATCTGCCTTAATCACCGAATGTTTCTTTCTGCGTGAAGTTCGTAAGATTTCGTTACCTATATCAACAGGCGGGCCAACGGAAGACTTATGAGGAGATTTTGGGGGCCCACCATGGGATTGCAATTCAAGTTCTTTTTGGTGTGCCATGGGGTTAATAGCTTTTGATTCGTCAAATGGCATAGTATCCACAGTTTTCTCATCAGCGATATTATTGTCATCATTGTTTACAAATAAAGTATCTTCATCTAATGGAGCAGGAATATTGTCGAATTTCCCCATAACTTCAGGAATTCTATGTAAGAATCCATAACCAACATCACATCCAAGTATACCTTTATTTTGGCCCCACGATCTTGATAATTCAACTGAAACTGGTCTCAAAATGTCGTAATCATGATTATATACAAAGAGAGTCACAGGTACCGTTTCTTTCTGGGTCTTTGCTTGGTGATAATTGTAGTAACTCAGAATAACTCTGGAGAAAAGAGCTTCTCCACCTCCATTCAATAAACCATTGGAATCTTCAGCAAACGCAGATTCACACCCGATCACATAATCTGAATAGGGTACCAATTGGGCTCTGAAAGCAGGTGAGCCTTGATGGGTCCTTAGTATTCTCCAAACATGTGTGGCAGTACTCACATGTTGACTCTGAACAACAAACCCAATCTGAGCAAAAATATTCTTGTATAATTTGGTGATTGAGTCATCAGGGTTAAAAGGAGCGTTATTGTTGTTATTATTATATTTGAATCCAACAGTATCAATATCATCGTCCACTGCTTTGTATTCTGCTAAAGGTACTTTGACCAACCGTATAGTCCCACCCTTTGCATTCCACACTTCTAAGGTGACCACTTTATCTGTGACAGTGCACTTGGCCAACTCAGTAGCCAATTGGTCAAAATCAATCAGTCCAACTTGTTCCTGAGTATATTGACCCCCACCATAACTAATGCTGCCGTCTTCGCCTATCTTATACAGATGCTGAGATAACGAAGGATAACTCATAGGCAATTCATGATTGTTCACTTTGACAATGTAATCAAACCATGCTTCCAATCCTAATCTAGCACCGATAGAATGTGGAGAAACCTGGACCACCCGAAGGCCATAACCATTGTTGTTCATTTTCAAGGTGTTTTTGAAGTACGAATCATCTCTTCCATCCAAACTTGCACCCGTGGCAGTCTCTACTAATCTTTTAGCAAACGAAAACATAAAGTGTCAGACCGGCTTACCAATTGTGTAAAGGTGTAGTGGTGTTGATGATGTAGTGCTGTTTCTTCGCACTCATTTTTGACCACAGTTTGTACCTGATTTTATTACTCTATCTTGATGTAACACTGGTGCAACATTATGACACTGCTACAATACCTGATCGTAATCAAACCCAATATTCTATTAATACACTATAAAAAAACAAAAGAAACGAAACACTATAACCAAATAAAAACAAGCGCGGTAGCCAAAGGGCGATATGAAGACATGAGGGCATGAGATTCGAAGGAGATGCATAACTTAGAATCCTCCAGTGAAGGCTAAAGCCCAAGTTCTAGACAAGCCATTATCTAAGTAATCATTGGTCCAAGAACTAGAGTTAAAGAAACTATAACTCGTTTCATGGTCAAATAATGCTTGGTTGATCTTTAAGATCCCTTTCCAACTAATATCTGACTTGGAAAAGAAGGTAGAAACTTGAGTATCCCATTCTTCTTGAACAAATGTAGAACCTCTAACCATACCAGATGCTGGAGTAATTGGTAGCATATGAATACCATGAACATATTCTGGATGTTCTGCAGGTGTGCCAAAATATGTGGTATAAGCCATCTTGTTGTCAAAGAGAATACCAGAAACTTTGTTTGGCAACATAACCGATGGAACTACCGTGTTATCATCTGAAAGAAGCATATACATATTCAATGATCTGGCCATAATGGATATCATCAAGTCTCCTCTGGATTCCATTGATTTATCTCCAATCACTCTACCCCACAATTTCATGCCATAAGCAAAATTGTAATCTTCTGATGACGATTCTTCATTTCTACCATCACCAGAAACAAACAATCCACCAGCCCAAGAATGACCATGGAACCAATCAAACATTCTTGAAACGGGGAAGTAAGAATCACTATGCGAAGGGTTGGCAACATCTCTAACCAAAGAGTTCACCCAATCCTTATTGTCTTCGGCCCATGTTCCACCTTGTTGGGCATCCACATACCCAACAACAGCAGCAGCATGAATAAAATAACCATAATGGAAATGGTGATCATTATAGTACCCTGAACCAAAGTCTTCAGTGGGTCCGGCAGTAGAAGTGACACCACCAAATCTTGTGTCATGCATTAAAGGATAATATTGTGCATTGGAAGTGAATGTTGAAAAAGCTTGCTTCATGGCTGCCAAAACAGTAGCACTTGCGTCTTGATCCTTAATAATTTCATTGATAACATATAAAATGTAAGCATATTTGTCAATGACCTTACCAGAGAAGTAGTTTGAATGATAGGAAGCAACAGTAGATTGGATATCTACGTTAATTTCACTGGTAGCTGTTTCCACTAATAAATCCATTTGTTCTTTGGTAAAGACTAAGTTGCTTGAACCTGGGATCCATGGGAGGAATTGGAGATCTGTGTTCAATGTTTCAGCCATGGTAACAGTATTAGTTAAAATAGCCGTCATTCTTCCCTTGGTGGTAGATTCAAGAGTGATATCAGTAAGAGTACCAGAGGACAGCAACGACTCCAAATGGTGAGGAAGAAGGAACACCAATGGAGAATTGTGGGCAGATATACCACGTGTTTGATATTCGAAAGAATATGTTGCTGAAGATCCACCACTTGCATTACCAGTGAGATCAATACTAGTGGTATACAAACCAGCTGACATGTCGTAGTAAGCTTCTTGAGCGGTACTATCAGGTGCAACGGCAGCTTGAAGAATAAGGCCATCGATACTTGTAGATGCAGTCAAGGTGGTGTAAGAAATCGAGAAACCAAAGTCAGATCTCTTCTTAGATGTCAAACTACCTGATGGATCAGTGACATATAATAACCATTCTATACCAGTAGACAATGTTACTCTGTATTTCAAAGTGTTAGAAGTTATGATAGCAGATGAAACTGAGACAACATTAGTGAAACCGTACACTGAATTGATTTCAACGATTAGTGAACCATGGTAAATTGCTGTAACGAAACCCATTCCTTGGACCAATGGAGCTTCGATATAGTCGGTAGGGTTGCATGAAGATTCTGGTGAGATGATCACAGTTGCAGACATATCCAACATATCAACAAGTCCTAAATGATTATTACTGCTGGTTAACGAAGTAGCCGAAAATACCATTTCTGCATTCAAAATTGGGTTGAAGAAATAAGATGGAACTCCTGGATTGTTGGTATCAATTGAACCAAAAACTCTATCATCGATTACCGTATGTTGAACACCTAACCCGTAGTAATTAGTTTGGTCCCACCATACTCCGTAAGGATAAGTCCAAACCATTTGGTCTTGACTTCCAAGGAATAAGTTGACGTAAAATTTATTTGTTTCGTATGGAGTACCTCCGTTATCAACACAAGTAGGAATGTTAACACCAACTTGGCCGGCACCAAAAACAGAATCTGGAGCACTATTGTCAACAGCAGCAAACAAGTCCCCCGAGTAATCATTGTTATAGTTTTCAGCATAAACAGTGAATTCAGAAGGATTAGAAGTAGGTGAACTTGATGAAGGTAATTCACTTGATGATGAAGTTAATTCACTTGATGATGAAGTTAATTCACTTGATGATGAAGTTAATTCACTTGATGATGAAGGAAGGCTTGAAGCTGATACGCTTAAAGATAATGAAGCTGAAATACTTTCTGATGCACTCGAAGAGGCTTCAGAAGAGCTTACTGCTGAATAGTAACTCGAAGCTGCCATACTTGAGTTGTAATAACCTGAGCTGCTCCATTGCGATGAATAACCACTTAGACTGGAATCTGAGAAACGTGTTGAGGTAACCAAGGTTGTGATTGACGATGCAAGCCCTGTAGAAGTGACTTTGTAAGTTGATGAACCACTAGATATGGTATAAGTCTTGGTTGTAACAGCAGTTGATTGGGAAGCAGAAGGTGTAGTTAAATCAGAAGAATGAAAAGATGTGGAACTTGGGAATACACTAAGCGAAGATCCCTCTGAGATGTCATAGCTTGAGGATAAACTTGTTGGCACAGTCGTAGCAGCAGTGGTATTGAAGCTAATGGTGATTGAAGTAGTACCACCTGATTCAGTAGCCCTTGTTACTGGATTTTGTTGTGTTGTATCTAAGCTAACTTCTGAAGTAAACGTTGAAGCAGGTAAGACTGTGGTGGTAGCAGTATAAAGCGTAGAAGTCACAGTTGGGACTGTAGTAAGATCCAAGTATGAAATGACTTCAGCATCTTTGGAAGTAATGATTGGACCAGCTGAAAACGTAGTGTTGAATGAAGACTTATTCCTGGTAGCAACAATAGATGTAGCAGCGATTGAATTTGTAGCAGCGATATTGCTTGTAGATTTGGAATCAACAATTGTTGATTCACTATAAAAACCAGTAGTAGTTTTTATACTGGTAATTTCAGCACTTGTAACATATGTTGTAGGATACGTAGTGGCATAATAAGTCGTGTAACACTTCAGCAGTGAACAGGTTAAAGATGAAGCTGTGGTTGTTGTGGTGTAGCCAACTGTGTAGAATACAGCATTCTTTTCTGTGGTGGTAAATGTTTTTGGAGTCGATATCGTATTAGTGGCACATGATGTAGTAGCAGCAGTAGTCACAATATTATCAGTCACATAAATCGTAGAGGTCAGTTGTGACTGGTCACCAAGGGGTGCATATACAAATTTAATTTCTATTCCTGAGGAGACATCAGAAGGATTTTCAGCTAAGATGTTATCTATCTGTTTAGTAAAGCAAGGGGGGTATACATAATTTGTAACTGTATGGGTGAAAGTTTCATCTGTAGAACTACTCCTGCCTGAGTAGTTTATGTTCGCAGCCAGAACCAATTTTGCGGCAACAAGTGCAAGAACTGGTAGGAAAAACTTCATAATGAAAGTAATGAGTTTATCAAAAACTCTTGTTTAGCTAATAAGGAACGTGGATAAGGAAATGGTAAGAAAGTGGTAAGTAAATGGATAATTTTGGTGAACTACCTATTTGTATATATATACTTATTTATATGTATTTTTTTATATGTATAACTTGTCATAATTAAAACCGTTCTTAGTTTCCTAGCTAGCCACTCGTAACAATGGACAATAAATTTTATAAAACAGGCTTAATAAGATCGCATGCATAATAGTAAACCCACATTCGCGGAACACGAAGGTTACTTACAAACATTACACGCATAGGTAACCTTTTAAATGCAAATGCAAGTAGCAGTAGAGGTGGTGGATATAGATGTAGATAGTGTATTAGTATTGGTGTATGTCCTTGTAACGTACAACTATATGGAAGGACTTTATGATAACTACTTGGTTCAGTTTATTCAACCGCGATTTGGAGTTAATGCTGGTTATGATGACTGCATGCATCTGGCAAACAAACACCTAAGAACAACGTCAAATGGTGCCAACATCTGTAAGTCAAATAAAAATATAGATAGTCACAGAGCATTGTGCTACTATTCTTTTGTCTTCCAACATTTGTGCGTGCAATAAGTATTAGTGTCTGCTTTTAAGTATTCTTACGTATTGTCGTAGCGTTCACCAAGAGGGCATATATTAAGGCTGAAAAATATCTCAAAGTGCGTCATCATAAATAATATTTATCTGCATTCAGATGCATGCAAGATTCCATAACACCACTACAATTATTTCTGGACCAATCGATACGTTTAGCATTCCACTTGTCTTTGGATCTTACGGATCTATCTACTACCAGCATATTATTATATATTACAATTGATACTACACCCGCTCTCTTTTCCTTAGTAATTAATATTAAAGTATTCTTTCGCTTGGGAAAATAAATGTTCTCCATACCATTGTATACAGGCTTTCAAATCCCGGTAGTAGTTTAATTGTTATTATTTAGCCAGCCATGGCGCACATCATGAGTTGGTGTCTGGGTGTCTTAGTTGAAACAGAACAACTTGACGAATTACAGAAGGTTTAACCTTTATGACTATGTAATTTGATGCGTTCAGTTATGATTCATTGTCAGATCTACATACTCTGATCTTAAAAATATACCTCATAGAAGGTTAGTCTTATGGAAGTCATTTGAAGTGAAGCATTTGCCAGAGCTCACACTCATGATATTTAAGGGCATTTAAGTTTTACTATATTAAAGTGAAGCAAGCAACGGTATTGTAGATCTTCATCAATGCTACAATAATAGAGTCCACAAAGAACAATGTCAAGCGTGTTATTATCTGTAAAAATATGACTTTCTAAGCACAAATTATTATCTTTCACGACGGTGGCTGGTTGGTAAAAATGTAACGGAAAAATAACATTCAAGGTAATTGTTGGTTCATCACAATCATGTAGTGATGATTGATGGCGCAATTACACAGATCAAGCTATTGAATGACGACCATGTACAGCGTTTCTTTAGAACCAGCTTTGTAGGATCTGTGCCAGTCCCTATATATCGTCACTTGGACGTGGTTCAAGATGGCGAAAATCAGCATCTGTATGTAATATACTTTGACCAGTAAAGTTGATGGGAGCATGAGACATGATCTGTTCATATATTCGACTACGTATACTCTTGGTAAATGCAGTGCTTATTGCTTTTATCGTTACGTGAGCATATGTGTCCGAGATGGACAAATCAATTCGTTATTTCCTGTAAACTAGGAAGAATATATGATAAAAGTCTTGCACTTTTTGGCTCAGTCAACTTACTACGCAGTAAAGCAGTCAAGACTTCTACTCCAAATTTGGCAATCTTAGAGATTGCACCTGTCAAATTCTTCTTCTATTATGTCAATGCCATTTCCATGTGGAATGTAATTGTATTTCACTTGATCCACTCTGTTTGCAAGCAATCAATGCTTTCGGATATAAGGAAAAATGTGCCTCAAATTCGGAGATCTGTTGCCTATGACGTTTATGGTAGCGTAAAAACATGATTCGCGGCAATAAGGAACATCACTATGCTAAGATTTAACTATACTTACATTGAATAGAATGAATACAAAAAAAACATTTTATTACTCATACCAGAAGAGATAACCTAAATAGTCAAGACATCATCATTTTGTCTTGCTTATAAAATACCTGAAACTACACCTTCGTAGATTTTTTTTCCTAAACAAAAATATTCATAGTCGTAACCGAAATACAGGCTGCGAAACACAGTTAACCTTAATAGAACAAAAAAACATTAACTCGAAAACCAAAGACTTATATAGAAATTAAGCACCTTGAGCAGCTGGTGCCCTGGTAGCCTTAGTCAAAGGAGTTTGAATTGCAGCTCTCAATCTGTATTCAGCAAAGGATCTAAAGGAATTACCAGGGACCTTGGCGAACTTAGTGGCAGGAGGAACCACTTGAGTAGACTTGATCTTGGTGACCAATTGTCTTGACTTGAGAAGTGCTCTGGAGTAGTACATTATTCGGGATTACAGAACGAAGTTGGGATGACTGATTAATTACGAAAAATTTAAATCCAACTCTCTAAACTATGAAGTGTACATCTAAAACTTGAGGTGGATTTGAAGGTCTTTTAAATCAAAAAAAATTAGAAGCTGTGGAGCATTTGCTAAGGAGGGGTTAGCGGGTGAGAAAGAAAAAAAAAGCATGCCATGTGGAACGGTGTAGCGCATACAGTCTTATTAAGATGCTCTTAATGGCGGGAGAAGGTAACCTTGTCATACACAATATTGCGCTACGTAGATGGACAAGCGGCTTAAGTGAAAATTTTTATTCAACAGTGAGGAATCGCTTTGTGCGCATACCGGATTTTCCAATGGGAAGATAACCACCACAATAGGGTGACAATCGCCTACTTAAAAGAAAAGATGAGGGGACTAAAACCATCGGACTTTAAACGCCATTACCCCCATTGAAGGAACCCTTATTCCGCTCAATTTTACATATTCTAGTGGTGCGGGTCAATAATATAGGCACTTTCTCAATATCGGAAGCAGTACAATTTATGCAAACAGCGTTACGTTGCTGTATATCCGTTGGCCCATTGTAGTTACTTTCGGTCATAAGCATGAAGTGATAGAAACTCACGTGTAATTGTTTGAATTTATCTGTCATTGCTTGATATGGCAAGAGGGGTATCCTCTGTGTTGCTTAGATAGTACTATGATTGGTTGGAGATAAACCATTTCGAGATAGCGTAGTCACTTTCCTAATGCAGAAAGCGACGACTCAAGTGCAATGCTATTGATTACTTCAGCATTTGCTAAGTTTTTTTCCGGACATTGAAGTCCGCTAGCAGTGGACACTTTTTCCGCGCGAGTCATTATACAGGAATAGTGGGAAATAATGCGATGGAATTAGTCATTGAGGGGTAGTGTACTTCGGGGCAAAGGATTTATTTGGACCAAAGGTTAATTATTAGGCATCAAGGAAGTAGAATAATGGAATCAAGCCTTACTTACCCCGGGACTTCATGAGCTACATAGTACATCTGTACAAGAAGCAAGAAGCAAGAGTAGGAGCCTAAAAAGGGAAACATTTGATGATCATTTCATCCTCAGTGAAAAGAATATACAAACTGTAAAATTCTCTTATTTATCAAAACATGACTCAAGCATTTGATTTTTTGCCTTGAATGTAGATAATGATACAGAACCGGTCATTGGTCAATTTCTATCGAATCAAAGGTGATTAGCACCTCCGTTTTAGGTTTCTTCCAGTAAGAAAAAACGAGGAACAATAGTTCTCAACGAGTCATGTCCTTCATATTGTTCGGACTTTTCCCAACACAATAACCCCCAAACCAAACGAAATCCATCAACTCCTTTATGGCGATATTAACTAACCAATAAGTACAGGGAGTGGCTTGAATCCTCGGCTGTAATACCTGTCTAAATAGGAGATAAACCCATACAGTGAGTGACATCAATCTTCCAGCAGAATGACTCAAATATGGGACCGGAAGCTTCTATAGAGAGGAAATGCTTAACCGTACTACAATTTAACTTGGTTTAGGCCCTCTGGCGATACAACATACATTATTGAAATTAGAAACCATGAGGCATTTGAGTCCATTCAATTAGTCGTAGTACTTTTTACTCAGCATCAACTGCCCATTCACTCAGCTCCACTCAATTCAATGCAATTCAATTCTGTAGACGCAGCAAGCAATGATAACTGTGTTTTCGACGATTATGTACTTCCATTCTAGTTTATTATCGCTCAATACTACTACTGAACCTTCTCCAGTTATTTGTAAATTGTATGTAATAATTGTTCTCCAAATCACTGACCCCATCATACCATACCGGAATGCTTATAGTGTACAACGGCTGACATGGTTACATAGATCCCAACTCCGAAACAGGCGCTATTGTATAGGATTCCTACCTTTACCATTAAATGTTCCTAGGCCGAGCGGTTGTTTTTTCGGGGGTATAAATATTCGCCCATTCTCCCACCTTTTGGAAAAACCTTAACTCTTGATTCCATTTTCTTCATTAATTAAGTGTAGTGTGGTTAGCTGGAAACCATAGTAGATAATCACACAACTAATTGTCCAGACTTCCTTATAACCAGCCATGAGTAAGGAGGAAAAGATCAATCAAATGAGAAGGGACCTGACAGTTCTTGGTCCCATGAACAAGATCTTAGTGGCCAATAGAGGTGAAATTCCTATTCGGATCTTTAGAACAGCACATGAATTATCAATGCAAACAGTGGCCATCTATTCTCATGAAGATCGTTTGTCAATGCATCGTTTGAAAGCTGATGAATCATATGTTATTGGTAAAAAGGGTCAATTCCTGCCAGTCCAAGCATATTTGCAAATTGATGAAATCATCAACATAGCTAAAAAACATAATGTTAACATGATCCATCCAGGTTATGGTTTCCTTTCTGAAAACTCTGAATTTGCTCGTAAAGTTGAAGAAAATGGAATTGTCTGGATTGGTCCAAATTACAAGACCATTGATAACGTTGGTGACAAGGTTTCAGCAAGAACTTTGGCTCTCCAAAATGATGTGCCAGTTGTCCCAGGTACTCCAGGTCCAATTGATAGTGTGGAAGAAGCCGTTGCCTTTGTTGAACAATATGGTTTCCCCGTAATTATTAAGGCCGCTTTTGGTGGTGGTGGTAGAGGTATGCGTGTTGTCCGTGAAGGTGATGACATTGCCGATGCCTTCACTAGAGCTACATCTGAAGCCAAGACCGCCTTTGGTAATGGTACATGTTTTATTGAACGGTTTTTGGATAGACCAAAGCATATTGAAGTCCAATTATTGGCTGACAACTACGGTAATGTTATCCATTTATTTGAACGTGATTGTTCTGTTCAAAGACGTCATCAAAAAGTTGTTGAAATTGCCCCTGCAAAGAACTTGCCCGTTCACGTAAGAGATGCAATCTTAACTGATGCAGTTAAGTTGGCTCAAGCTGCCAAATACCGCAATGCTGGTACTGCAGAATTCCTTGTTGATGAACAAAACCGTCACTACTTTATTGAAATCAACCCAAGAATTCAAGTTGAACACACTATTACTGAAGAAATTACAGGTGTTGATATTGTTGCTGCCCAAATCCAAATCGCTGCTGGTGCATCGTTGGAACAATTGGGTCTTTTACAAGATAAAATCACGACTAGAGGGTTTGCAATCCAATGTCGTATTACCACAGAAGACCCCGCTCGTAATTTCCAACCAGATACTGGTAAAATTGAGGTTTACAGATCCTCAGGTGGTAACGGTGTTCGTTTAGATGGTGGTAATGGTTTTGCAGGTTCAGTTATTTCCCCCCATTATGATTCTATGTTGGTTAAATGCAGTTGCAGTGGTTCAACTTACGAGATTGCCCGTCGGAAGATGTTAAGATCTTTAATTGAATTTAGAATTAGAGGTGTTCATACAAACATTCCCTTCCTTTTAACACTTTTGACGAACGAAACCTTTATTAAGGGTGAATGCTGGACTACTTTTATAGATGATACCCCTTCATTGTTCCAAATGATCTCTTCTCAAAACAGAGCCACTAAATTGTTGAACTACTTGGGTGATTTAGTTGTCAATGGTTCTTCTATCAAGGGTCAAGCTGGTTTCCCTAAGTTAGATACTGATGCTCAAATCCCTCTTATTCACGATCCTAAGACTGGCGAAGTTATTGACGTGGACAACGCTGCTCCTCCATCTGGTTGGAGACAAGTTCTTCTTAAGGAAGGCCCTGAGGAATTTGCTCGTCAAGTTAGAAAGTTCCAAGGTACTTTGATCACCGATACTACTTGGAGAGATGCGCATCAATCATTGTTGGCCACAAGAGTTAGAACAATTGATTTGTTAAACATTGCTCCAACAACTGCTCACGCTCTTTCTGGTGCCTTCTCCTTAGAATGTTGGGGTGGTGCCACTTTTGATGTTGCTATGCGTTTCCTTTACGAAGATCCATGGCAGCGTTTGCGTCAACTCCGTAAGATTGTTCCAAACATTCCATTCCAAATGCTTTTACGTGGTGCTAACGGTGTTGCATATTCTTCTCTTCCAGACAATGCAATTGACCATTTCGTTGCTCAAGCTAAAGAAACTGGTGTTGATATCTTTAGAGTTTTCGATGCCTTGAATGATTTGGACCAATTGAAAGTTGGAATGGATGCCGTTAAGAAAGCTGGTGGAGTGGTTGAAGCTACCATTTGTTACTCTGGTGACATGTTGACCCCAGGTAAGAAGTACAACTTGGAGTACTATTTGGAAGTAGCTGACAAGATTGTTGCCATGGGAACCCATTTCCTTGGTATTAAGGATATGGCTGGTACTTTGAAGCCTAAGGCAGCAGAATTACTTGTTGGCTCAATTAGAGCTAAATACCCCGACTTGCCTATCCATGTTCACACTCATGACTCCGCAGGTACAGGTGTGGCTTCCATGACTGCAGCTGCTAAGGCAGGTGCTGATGTTGTTGATGCTGCATCCAACTCTATGTCTGGTATGACGTCTCAACCTTCCATCAGTGCTATCTTGGCTTCTTTGGAAGGTGAAGTTTCTACAGGCTTGAACCCTGAATTGGTTAGAGAAGTTGATAACTACTGGGGTGCAATGAGATTGTTATATTCTTGTTTCGAAGCTGACTTGAAGGGTCCTGATCCAGAAGTTTATCAACACGAAATTCCTGGTGGTCAATTGACTAACCTTTTATTCCAAGCCCAACAATTAGGTTTAGGTGCCAAGTGGGTTGCTACTAAAGAAAACTATAAGATTGCAAATCAATTATTAGGTGATATCGTCAAGGTCACACCAACATCAAAGGTTGTTGGAGATTTGGCCCAATTTATGGTCACGAATAACTTGTCAAAGGAAGATGTTGTAAACTTGGCAGGTGAGTTGGACTTCCCAGATTCTGTTTTGGACTTTATGGAAGGTCTTATGGGTACTCCATACGGTGGATTCCCAGAACCTTTACGGACTAAGATGTTGGGTAACAAGAGAGCAAAGTTAACAGAGAGACCTGGGTTGAACTTACCTCCTGTTCAATTCAATGCCATTAAGGAAGAGTTATATTCCAAATATGGTACCAGCATCACTGAAAACGATATTGCATCTTATGTTATGTACCCTAAGGTGTTTGAAGATTTCCGTAAGTTGCTTCACAAGTATGGTGATTTGTCTATCTTGCCAACTAGATTCTTCCTCAAGCCTCCACGGATTGGTGAAGAAATCTCTGTTGACATTGAACAAGGGAAGACTTTGATCATCAAATTGTTGGCAATTGGTGAAATCAACCACACCACTGGTTTCAGAGAAGTATTCTTTGAATTGAATGGTGAAATGCGTTCTGTTAACATTGAAGATAAGACTATCCAAGTTGACGTCAAGTCACATCCAAAGGCTCACTTACCTAACGAAGTTGGTGCTCCAATGGCTGGTGTTATCATTGAAGTTAAGACCAAGGAGAAGCATGATATTCGTAAGGGTGAACCAATTGCTGTTCTTTCAGCTATGAAGATGGAAATGGTGATCAGTGCTCCTTGTGATGGTGTCGTTGGTGAGATTGTCGTTAAGGAAGGTGAACCAGTTGATGCTCTTGATTTGATCACAACTATTTTGTTACCATGAACATAAGTATACTTTCATTTCTTTCTTTCTATTGAGGTTAATTACTTTATTTATATGATAAATTTATTATAATTATTGCGACATATTTAATTGTAAGGTGTAGAATAAAGAGATTATTACCCCCAAACCCGAAGACCGTATACGTCACGTGACCAATTTGTGGTGAGAAATTTGCTCTGAGAAACTGTTCGGAACGGAACAGTACAGTACAAAACAGACTAATCTACGACTTATTAGTATGACCGATAGCATTGCTCAAAGTGGTAACTTAGACTTACCCACGAGATGGGAAGTGGAGCTTGAATTTGTCCAATCACTCGCTAACATTCCGTACCTTTCATATTTGGCACAGAACCACTATCTTAGTGATCCACATTTCATCAACTATCTAGAATACTTGCAATACTGGAGCCAACCCAATTACGCCAAATACATCGTATATCCCAACTGTTTACATGTGCTACAATTGCTTACGAACGAGGAGTTCCGGAGACTGTTGGTGAATCCCGATTTCACCGGTCAGCTTATGAACGACATGGTCAATCGATGGATGGGACAACAGGAGACTCGTAAAGGAGGAGATTTGAAGGAAGGAGACACGCTGGAGAGGGAAGACACACTGGAAAAGAAAAAAGAGGACATTGCCTCTACTACACAAATTTGAGGAATAAACCGTTGGAAATGAAATACGACTATGATGTAATGATTTTACACGATAGCCTTATTTCAAGTTTACGACCAGAGAATGAGGGAATTGATTTTCAAGAAGGCAGCGTTTTGAAGGATGTTTGGAATTTGACGCATAGTTAACGTTCTCACACACATTTACCTGTGGAAGATATTGACTGCATCAAGGTGCCTCTAGATACTAGTAGCAACAAAGCCCCAAAGAGATTCAATATTAATATGCGTATATTTGTATTGAAAGTACATTGCTGCTGACACTGACGATTACTAATAGGTGGGGTTACTCAGTGAGGCAATAGAATTTCGCGACAAGGCTTACAATAATTTTTTATTGCCATAGCCTTGAAACACCATGGGGTAATGGAAAAATAACCGAAATATTATTTCCGGTCAATTAACTAGCTAAAGATCTTATAACGAACTCTGTACAGTATGATTCATGTACTTACATGCGTATGTATTACATATAGATGGGGTACAGATTCTGATATATATATGCATATACATACATATATATGTACATATGTATATGAATACGAATATTCTTGGCATGATGAGCAAAAGAAATATATTCTATATTCATCGTGCTTAGAAAGCTGTTGTTTAAACCATTAGCATCTTCGCCGCATACGCACGACTGCATATATTTTCAAACAACAATAGCGGGGGTAACCTTAAAAGAGGCTTCATCGGGGGCTTTTGACCTAGAAGTCATCACATCGCTGTTAGTTTTAATTCTATAGGACTATGAGTATGGTTCGAAGCACATGCATGGACTCAAAAAACTTGCAATAGAATAAAGGCCTACTGCCAATCAACTTGGTAACACCACAATATTAGCAACTTCCATTGCAAACACATAATTACGAAACCACGAGCAACAAGCAAAGAACACTAATAATAGTAATAGTAGCAACAGTAGTAACAACGGTACCAGGACAATACCACCAATATAGGACTGTTACTGTACCCCCATAGATGTACGGTTACCAGGACCAGTACAATCACTAGGATTACCAATGTCTACATTCCGCTGTACAAGCAAGATGGTCGGCCCCCATAACCCTGCATGGATTCACCGGATAGAAGGCTGTGTGACTAAATGTACTATTTGGCGTATTTTCCACAAAAGGGAACTGCGGAAAGTGTGATCATATAAATATACTACTAATTCTATCGTGCCTTAATTATATATCCATGCTACGTAAATAACGATGTCGGAACAACAAGTGGCATCTAATGACGAAGAGAAACAGTTGACTGAGTCTGAAGTCACTGAACAACACCAAAATCGCACCAAAATTAGTCTTTCCCATATAGCACACAGAGTGTACGCATATTTGCGGAAACCCATAGTACTAGCCATAATCTCTTTATGTCTTGGTACCACACGGACTGCGATATTCTATAGTTTATACAACGAACTCAGGTTCAATAACAGTTACTGTCTTTTGTCTGTATTCCAGAATAGTGTCATCATCTTAGTGCTCGCATCTGAATGGAAATGGCCCGCCATATTCACCGGTACCCCACGTTACAGACGATGGATTAAATTCATGAAGATTATTCTTTGGATCGTCATAGCCATGTCCATAATCCTCAGAATCATATTCTTATCATCCATTAGTAAAACTAATGATGTTGACGATCCCGATTATTTAAAGTCCTTATTTTCTTTTAATACCCCTCCAAATATTGCTTATTTGACCATCACCATTCTTGGAATCATTGTCGACTCGTTTTTATTAACAGTATGGTGGAGTGTAAGTTTGAAGACGTATCATATTGCTTTTGCCTTCATCTCCATGTTCCAATTTTGCACGGGGATCGCCGAAATCCAAATCAATATCAACACCATGAGGGCCGATGTTCACAACAAATTTAATCCTAAATTGTGCAATATGTATGTATACATATATACCTTTTTGATTGTTCAGAGTATCTCGGGGTTCCTTATTGCTGCTATAATCAATGAAGAAAATCGGTTGACGTATATGATTGGTCAACTCGTCTCATATTATTGTATCTATGGGGTTTTAATGGTTTTATTCATGTTCAGTGCTTTAATGGTTACTGCTGCCATTTACAATCAGAACTCAAATGCCCTCCCCTTGAGTAATTCTATTTTGCTCGGGTGTAATGTTGCATGTGCAGTAGGTTTATTGTTTATTGCATGGCATTTCAGACGGAGACTTCCTCCTGCGTTCCAAGTTGAAGAATATGACATATCGAAATTGAGTCCCTTTCAATTGGAAGGGTTTGCCATATTGATGGAAAGGAATTTCAAGTATAACGGAGGAATAAGTGGTAAAGCTGCTATATCCTTAATCAAGAGTTATTTAGCATGTGATTTGCCAGGTATGAGAACTAAATTGATTAGAACATACAACACTAACAAGTCCAATCCAAGTAAGTTATGGGATACTTTGGATGAAGAAGATATTCTTTTTAGAACCAGATCAAGAGTCACCAGTGACTCGGCAACCTATATTGAGAATGACCCCTTTGATGTTCAATCCTACAAACCTTTACTGAAGAACCAATTAAAAAAATTGCAAAAAAAGGATAAAAATAAGAATAAGAAGGAAGCAGCTTCATTAGAGTTATTGGCTGAAAACTCTCAAGAATTCTACGATGTCTTGTGCAATACAGAATCGATTACTTTGTTAACAATCATTGATAAATATGATTTATCACTGTACATTCCTGCCAAATTGGGTGGGAAGGTACTTAATAAGTATTTTGGTGCAGACTCCAAATTACCTTTGTTATGCATCAGATTTGGACTTTTAGGATTCCATTGGCCATTCAGAAGATCTACATTTTATTGTTCACCACCTAAAAAACCCGTTGCTAGGGCCGGGGCGGTGCTTTATGCCTTAAGCAAATGGAACTCTAATTTGCCCAGAAGTGAACGTTGCAGAGTACTTTTGGATCCAACTTTCAAAACTCCTGATACAGAGAAGGTCCTTGCAGTCTCTGGTTGGTATACGGCACCCATACCCAATGGTCACATTATAGATTTGAGACCGTACACCAAAAAGACCCCGGAACAGTACTTTAAACTGGTGAAGTATCGGGTTCAAGTACAACCTTTCAAACAAGATAAGGGAGAAGTCATATATATTGACAACCCACTGGTTGAAGACTGTGATCTTTTGATGGAACGCTGGGGAGATATTTATAAAAGAAGAGAACAAGGTGGACAATCTTCGTATTTAATAAACCCCACTACCAATTTCGTTTATTCCATGGTATCTTTTGAAAGTGGAGAACATAATGCAAATGATGATCGTTCGTTAATGTTCTTGAAAGTTGGTGATGAATATATTGCATCCTGTATAATTTTCAGATTGGGTAAGACCATTACATCAGATATCCAAGGTTTAAATGGTGAAATTTCTAAGAAATATAAGGCATATTTCGTAATGATGCAAGAAGTCATTAAGTTGGCTTTTGCTGAAGGTAAAGAATTTGTTGATTTTGGACCAACTACTGAACAACCTAAAGTTGATATTGGATGTTCAATTGTTCCCTTAGTTGGCTCTTTTGATGCTGGGAATCCTGTAATGAGTTGGATAGTTCAAATAGCCGCAAAACACGTTGACGTGTGATACTAGAGGGTAATAGATATTAATTAATATAATAGAAAATAGTAATAATAGTAGAAGCAATGACGGTAAAACAGTAATACACCATATTCAACATCACGTGCTATATCACGTGACGTAACACGTGATATTGGAATTCACACCAGATCGTTGCGTTTAGCAATTGAGAGACAGAGTGGCAACCAACCGGATAAATGATCTATTGCTTATTTTCTCTCTACAACCATGGACAACCAAGCCATATATGACCGACACATTACTCGGGTAGTAGAGTTGGATCGTTATCTCAAATCAAGATATCATTATGGATTAATACATGCGTTGTTTGCTCTACTGTTTGTGGTGAACTTTATACTTGGAAGACTAATCCATTGGTTCAGCCCTGATGCCGAGGTGTATAGTTTTTATACGGACAAAAGGAACATCATCAACCAGTTGATGGTGAAAAGAGGATGGGGATGGACTACAGTCATCTCAGTAGCTCATTTTGGAGTGAATCATGGTAAAAAACCCCATAAGAGATTAGTACCATTTATCATTAGATACACCATAATGACCATTTGGTGGATTCTTTTTACACAGTGGTGTTTCGGATTACCGCTTATGGATCGTATCTTTGTATGGACTGGTGGTAGATGCCAATTTGATCTTGAAACAGCAGAAGTGTTACCTTTAGCTATCAAACAAACCATTGAGACAGGTGCAAGTCATTCATTGCAGTTAAGTTCTTACCATTGTAAAAGACATAAAGGTCAATGGGTAGGAGGCCATGATCCTTCAGGACATGTATTTTTATTGGTACATTCTTCACTCTTTATGTTTTTCGAGTTTATTCCGTTCCGGGCAGGAGTCAACCAAATCTCTCAATGGTTTGTCATGGGATTGATTGGGCTTTGGTGGTTTATGTTGCTAATGACCAATGTTTATTTCCATTCAATCACTGAAAAAGTAGTGGGACTTTTATTTGGATATTTTGCAGTGGCTTGGGTTTATGTGGTATCTCCTGCCATTGCCCTTCGTTCTATTAAAAGACCACCTTCACGTAAGTTAGACTACAATTGAAGTTTATATAGTACTGCATAAAAGTATATATAATGGGAGCTAATTTATCCTTTTAGGGACGTTACTTGGGAAATAGCACCATTCCCAAATAGGAAGGCACCGTCGAACATGGTCGTCCGGTGGTGTCCAGCGTATGACCATCGCATAAATGTATTTCAATTATATGGCAGTATTTTGGTGATGTTGTGAATTCCATGTTTGTGTCGATGCTAGTTGTTTAAACTGGCAACCTACTTTTAATGTACGTCATTATCATAAACTTCGCTGGCAAGTGCACCCCATAAGCAATTGAAACGACATGCAAATATTGGCTGCGATTTTCTCTAACGCGATTTGAAAAATACGTGCACCAGCAATTTTGCACCCAAACAATCGTGTTTGTACATATCGATTCCATGTAAGTTGTCCGGGTTTCAAGATGAGACAGGGGGGATGATATAAAGCACCTTGGGAATGGACGAGAAGGCTGATACGTGCCACGCCATCGATTCATCGTATTGTGTAGTATCGTTATTGATAATCGGTATGGGACCCTTTGAATGAAGTAGCATTACTCAATTTTTCTTTCTGGCTATCCTTCTCCTTATCTTTCACACCATTAGTCTTTCATTTACTCATCATTAACCGTTAAGAACGGCGGTGCACTCATTCCATTCCATTCATTGAACTAGCTTCTTATTTCTTCCTTCCCTTGTCGTCGTGTTGCTGCAATCTGTTGTTAACATAATTCTTCCACACCATCATCATGATATTCACTGGGAATTCAGTGGGATCAGTGATATTTTCAGTAATAACATATGTTATAATACTACACCATATCCCTAAAGCTGCTGCTTCAGTATATGTGGGGTTCCCCTTCAGTGAACAATTACCCAATGTCGCACGCGTCGACCAATCTTATAGTTTCACCATGGCCAATGTAACTTATAAATCCACTTTAGATGATGGGATCATTTCATACCAAGTTCTGAATGGTCCAAGCTGGCTTCAATTCGACAGTGGATCAAGAACATTCCTGGGAACTCCAACCAATCTGGATTTGGGTTCGTTTGACATCACCTTAACTGGATTTGATTCTCAAAATAATTCTCTCGCAAACAATTATACAATGATTGTTAGTGATCTTCCAGGTATTAAACTTACTAGTGAGGATATTATGTTTTCACAAATCGCTCAATATGGTAAAACAAATGGTCAAAATGGGTTGGTGGTTCAACAAGGGCAACAAGTAAATATTGCTTTTGACCCTTCAATCTTTAAAGACGTTTCTTCCACTAACAATGATGGAGTAGTTGCTTATTATGGTAGATCTGCCGATAGATCTTCACTTCCAAATTGGTTGAAATATAACTCAAATGCCTTATCATTTGTTGGAACTGTTCCTTATGTGGTTAGTGATATTGCCCCATCAACAAGTTATAATTTTGCCTTTATTGCTTCTGATATCAAAGGGTATGCTGCGGCTGTTGGATATTTTGAGTTAATTGTTGGTTTCCATACTTTATCCACATCCCAGAATGAAACTGAAAAAATTAATGGAACTTTGAACATGGAAATCGATTACACCGTTCCTGTTTTAGAACAAGTGTATATTGATAATAACTTGGTGGTCAAAGAAAATATTTCACAAGTTGCCATTAATGATCTTCCTTCCTACGCAACTTTTAATGAATCAGATTATTCATTATCTGGAACATTCCCTAACCTGTCAACAGTTAATAACTTCACAGTAGTGGTTAAAGACGTATATGGTAACAGTGTCGAATTGCCATATCAATTGGAAGCCATGTCTTCATTATTCACCTTGACAACATTGCCTGATCTTAATGCAACCAAGGGAGAATTCTTTAGTCACCAATTGTTGAAGTCCTATTTCACCGATTTCAATAGTACAACAATTACAGTGGACACTAATAACCAATCTTGGTTACAGTACCATTCTTCAAACTTGACTTTGAATGGTAATGTCCCTAATGATTTTGATTCTGCTGATATATCTATTGTTGCAGCCTCTTCATCAGACAACAAGTCCGAAGAAGAAAAGTCCTTCAAGATAAAAGGTGTGTCTAAAACAACATCGACTACTACAAGCTCATCAACATCATCAACATCTTCATCCAAACCCTCATCGACGTCTTCTTCATCTTATTCCTCTGGGACTTCTGTAGGCAAACAAAAGAAGAAAAGTAATCTGGGTTTAATAATTGGCCTTGCTGTTGGTATACCTGTCTTCATACTATTGGTTGCCTTAGCTTTGATTCTATTATGTTGCATCAGAAGAAAACAGCAAAAAACGGATACACAAGACGTGGAGAAATTACCCCCAATGTCTGTGTTACCAGACGATAAGTCCAAACATATGAGAGATCAAGCAGAACAATTGGATGCTTTGAA
The DNA here is from genome assembly GCF_019049425.1 of Lizanozyma spartinae. NCBI lineage: Eukaryota > Fungi > Ascomycota > Pichiomycetes > Serinales > Debaryomycetaceae > Lizanozyma > Lizanozyma spartinae. The sequence continues at coordinate 31,130 of NW_025065064.1, forward strand.
ACAGCTTGAATTGCACAAATCCGGCCTTACTCCAATTATTGGAGCAATGCCCAAGAAAGTTGATGATATTAATTCTGTATCTTCATCTTTAACTCATGTTGATTCTCATGATCAATATTATGATACTTCTGATAAACCATTGATGTCATGGCGGGCCAATGATGACGAAGACTCCAAGAGCATAACCAAAGATGAATCAGTGTTAGTTGCTAACAGCAACAACAACTATAGACAATCAGATGCATCTATGAGCACAGTGAATACTGAAAGGCTATTTTCAGTTCGGTTAATAGATGATCTTAGTGTTCGAGATTCACAAAGATCACTGGTATCTGGAGGTGGCATATCAAGAAACTCTAGTGGTAACTTCCAAAGATTAGATAGTGATGGGAACATTGCTCAAGGTACCAGAGGTGGATCATATTTGGATATAGTTGATGAAGTCACAGAAGAGATTAATACAACTGGTGAAAGTACTTTACCTAATGGGGAGGTATCACATTTCAATACCTCTACACCTCCAATCTTAGATGACGAAAATGATATATTACTGCGTCCTAACGTTGAGATCTTCAATGCTGAAGAACCTAATAATAGCAGAGAACAGTCATCTGTATATCATTCTTTAAGGGAGGATAGCAACCAGACGTTGGATAGCTCCAGCAGTTATAATCTTTTGGGAAAGCTTAATGACCTTCCTCAAGATGAAAGGAACATCAATAATGATGACGATATACTACGGGAAGCGGATGATGAAACAAGTGGTACACCGTCTCCAAGAGGAAATCAACTGCAATCTGATGTCATCAATACTTTCCCCTTCCATTCATCAATTGATAACATCAGTGGGATCCCTATGATTTCACCAATGTCTGAAACTTCTACATTAGGAAAATCTCCACACAGTCTTGGTGGTGATAGTTCTTCCAAATACGTAGGATTCAAATTGAATGGATCCGATCATGGGTTACCATTAGATTCCAATGATAATCCCAAATTAGTAGCATTTACCCGGAAAGCCAGTCTTCGTGACTCATCATATGAGCCAGATCATGCAATAATCGCACAAGGTGAATCAGCTGTCATTCACAATAGTGATAGTGATTGATCCCAATTTCTGTATAACTATAGGCATATCTCTTTAGCATGTATCAATTAATGTAATAATAAGATAAGAATAACATAATGTGATGGGTAATAGGTAAGAATGTGATCAGTAATATTAGTGTATTAATGTGATAGGTATATAAATCTATAAGGTTGACACAAAGGCAGCAGTATCTTGAGCTCTTCTTCTGCCTTCAACATACTCCATCATTTCAGAGAAGGTTTGAGGAATAATGGTACAGAATTCAGGTTGAGCACCATTATAGGATGATTGAGGAACAAAGAAAGAATAGATAAAAGTTCCTGATTCCTTTGTGACTGTGGATTCCAAACTCTTTATAGAAGTATCAACTCTAACTTGAATCAATGTACCAGGTTCATTAAGAAATGTGTTTGGTTTGTCGGAGAGTTTATTTGTTGAAGGTAAATGGAAATCAAATGGCAAATCATTCTCTTCAGAATCATGAATATGCTCAGTATATGAAACAGTGGCTTCACAGAAAAGAATAGATCCAACAGGCACAGGAGCTTTAAAAGTAGTTGAATCTAATGAAACAAATCTTGGACCAGCATTAGCAAAACTAGCAGCTGCACAATATGCCAATTCAAACGAATTTCTTAATAAGTAACCACCAAAAATCATATAAGAATGCCTATTTCTATATTGAGGCTGCATAAAGGAAGTTGATTGAACTTTGGTATCTTTGGTGAAGGCAACACCTTTCTTATTGGATAAATCTACTTCCTTTGAAAACTTCCACATATCATAAACCAATTGGTTTTCTTCTTCAGTTGGTTGAATGATCTTTTGAGTCTTTGCAGCCAACTTCTTCTTTGCATTTCTAGATTCAGCACGACGATAATCTAACCAATCATTTTCTGTCACAGGTAATAATCTGTTGATAGCAAATGATTTATGAGTAATAGGATTACGAGCAACAAATGTAAAGTTAGCAGTGATAAAAACATTTTCATCTGGTAAAGTATCTTGAGTAACTACCTCTGGAAGAACTTCTTCAAATGCATAACCTTTAACAGTGATTTCCATAGATGACTTACCTGTCCAAGTAACACATCCAGCAAGCACAAAATTATAATTACTGATTTCATCCACTTTCTTGTGCATATAGATCCGATCAACAGATGCGGTAACATTAACAGGTTCTGCTGGTGAACAATGTCTATAAGCAATTCTACCGGCCAAAGCATCCAAATCTTGGAATAAATTACCTGCTCTTAATCTACCAAAGGCATTGATGTAGGAATCACATAACCATTGATCATCTTTAAAGGGTAAAGCCAAATATGTGAAGGATTCATTTCTGGTTTTTTCACCAACCTCAGTTGTGATCGGATCAGTATAAGTATAAGAATCAAGCACTTTCCCTTCAGCTAATTGCTTTTCTCTTTCTCTCATAGCTTCAAGCCATGTTGCTTTATTAGGATGATTGAATTGGTCTCTCTTTTCTGCAAGAATAGTAGGTGCAGCATCTGCAGCTTCGGAAGCATCTTGTGAAGATCCGTTATCAGGACGATGAACTGATTTGTATCTGAAACCAGAGACGTTGACTCGGGCCAAATTACGTCCCAAACTGACTCTGGAGCCTCTCAAAGAAAAAGCTAGCATTTTATACCGGTGTAATTTTAGTATTCTTATACGATAAGAAATTACTTGTACGAAAGATAAGGTTATCGATGGATTTATATATTTAGAGAGATGGTGGAGGAGGGGTTGCTAAGTCGGAATTGAAAAGGCAGTTACGAAGACAAACCGAGGGTGCGTTTCCGACCTCCCAACAATGATGGATAAAGCGAAGGGCTGATATATTGACATTAAATCATAACTATAGTTAGCACCACCGCCTCAATACAGGTCTAGATCGGACCAAAAATAATTACTCAACATAAGACGTATCTCGGAGCCGTAATTGAAAGCGGGGAGTTTTTCAAGTAACAAAGCTGTTACTCAACACTTGAGGATAAGATTGGAGTCACAATTCGAGTCCTTCCTAGACAACCGTTTTGAATTTTTGGTCGGAACGAGAATGTTGAAAAATCCATTCTATCCGACTATTGCCGGGGATAACCACCCCGAGGCATCCTGAGATTGTTAACTTTAGATGCTACAATCAATAAAGTGTCTCTGATGAAAGGATACACTCTGGACCCAACCGATTGTAACTTCTCCTCGGCAAGATATTAGTTGGTAGGGGAATCGAATTTAATGTTTTTTTTAGAAGTTTACAAGCATTGTAAAACTGTAAGATGTTATAGCGATCTAAAAGTCTTTAGCCCGCCTATTTGTGTTATTGTTGGTCTACTGTTATCGCAGATTCCTCAATTGGGTAGATGTAACGTATATTGTTGAATACCGGAAAACAAAGAGAAGTTTACGTAATTGAGTGCTACATTGTGATATATTAGTTAATCCGAATGCAATTACATTTTGCAATCTCTGTTAAAACCTTGAACAATCAGAGTTAGACAACCTTATGAAGAATACATCGTTAGAGCTATGAGTAATCTCAACTATAAAGTACCATTAACCATTAACTAGTTCAATCTTCTCCACTTTGAGGTTTGGTCAATAAGTTGAGAACAGATTTGTTTTGCACACCATTACTTTATAAAAACATTATAGATCTATCTTGACAGCGAGACGGGTATATATTCAGGCGCACTATATCTACTGGATTAGTACCACGTATACCACTTTCTATTCTGTCTGCTATTGATATCTGTACAAGTTGGTCTTGCGCTATCTCTCATATTGAATGAACATCCTTCTCAATGTATGTATCTTATAAGCAATAAATCGGCTATGTAACTGCTTATCAAAAATTATCCTCCATCTCATGTATTTCTTTGCGTCATAATGGTTATAGAGACGATGTCAACTACTTGAATAAATACTGGATGCAATATAGGCCCTCATAATCACGTGACTGGAAAAATCCAATAAATACGGACATTATTGTCCGTAGACGGATCGATGAAGACCGCTGAGACTGTTTTTAAAGCGGTTCAAGCACGACACTTAAACCAAAATTGAATTATCAACGCATTGCAAAAGGAACATCTACAAAGTCCCTTAACTCACGCAACAGTGACTTTTACTTTCATTCAAAGACGGGCATTGATAGTGACTGATTGCATTCAGTGATTTTCAGACAAATTTTTCATATCCACAATAAATAACAATGGCTCCTTCTAAGATTGCCCAAACAGCAATGCTTGCCTCAAGAAATTTGAGGAAAGCAGGCCAATATCAGGCCATGAGAATGATGGAACGTAATGCTGCCACTACTGCTGGAACACAAACCATGACTGTCAGAGATGCTTTGAACTCTGCCATGGCTGAAGAATTGGACCATGATGATGATGTGTTTTTAATGGGTGAAGAAGTTGCCAAGTATAATGGTGCTTATAAGATTTCTAGAGGTTTATTGGATAGATTTGGTGAAAGAAGAATCATTGATACCCCAATCACTGAAATGGGTTTCACTGGTTTGGCCGTTGGTGCTGCATTACATGGATTGAAACCAATTGTTGAATTTATGACCTTCAATTTCGCTATGCAATCCATTGATCAAATCATTAACTCAGCCGCAAAGACCTTTTACATGTCTGGTGGTACTCAACCATGTAACATTACTTTCAGAGGTCCAAACGGTGCTGCTGCTGGTGTTGGTGCTCAACACTCTCAATGTTACGCTGCCTGGTACGGTTCTATTCCCGGTTTAAAGGTTCTTTCTCCTTATTCTGCTGAAGATTACAGAGGGTTATTTAAGGCTGCTGTTAGAGACCCTAACCCCGTGATCTTTTTAGAAAATGAAATTGCTTATGGTGAATCTTTTGAAATTTCTGAAGAATCTTTATCACCAGATTTTGTCATCCCAATTGGTAAGGCTAAGATTGAAAAGGAAGGTACTGATCTTACCATTGTTTCCCATTCAAGAAATGTCAAGCATGCACTTGAAGCTGCCGAAGAATTAGAAAAGTCTGGTGTTAAGGCCGAAGTTATTAATTTGAGATCTATTAAGCCTTTGGACGTTCCAACCATCATTGAATCTGTTAAGAAAACCAACCATTTGGTTACTGTTGAAGCTGGTTTCCCAGCTTTCGGTGTTGGATCTGAAATCTGTGCTCAAATAATGGAATCTGAAGCCTTTGACTATTTGGATGCTCCAGTTGAAAGATGTACTGGTTGTGAAGTTCCAACTCCTTACGCTAAGGAATTAGAAGATTTTGCTTTCCCTGATAAGGAAATTGTTCTTAGAGCTTCAAGAAAGGTTTTGGGTATGTAAAGAAGTTGTATATCCTATTAGATCTGTTGTTTCTATCAAGATTTCCTAAGTTAAACGGAGTAAATATTGGACACACCAAAATTGTTATTACATGCGTTCAACTCCCAATTGTTCATAGACAAAAGAAACTTTACGGGCATTCGACATGAAACATGGCTCTCAAGGGTCATTGGGCAATATGCATTTGACTCAATACAATCTTTAAAACATATATATTATTACATATATATATATATATTTGTAAAGAAAACTGTAATTAAAATGTTATACTTCTATATATTTCATCCTCGGAATACCCTCGTACATACCTCGGAAGTACTGCAAATATCTCAACACCCCGGATATACACCAGCGCAGTAACTACTTGAGTCTATAAGCGACACGTTAACAATCACGCCAAGAGAGGTCTAAAGGTGGATCTGGAACTTGTTGGTGGTTTGTTCGTTCGTCATTTTGATAGACCAAAGCTTTTATATAGAACGTGATGAAGCGTAATCATATAGACTCGAATCAGAGCAATAACTTTGTTAGGTTTGACGAAGAGAATGACGGTCTAATACCAATAGCCAATAGTGAAAAGACATCCACAACCATCAAGTTACAACCTCAAGATAGACCAGCCTTTTTTATGTTGGTTATACTATACATGCTTCAAGGTGTACCTGTAGGGTTGGCGTTTGGGTCTATTCCCTTCCTTTTGAAGGCTAAGCTATCATATTCACAGGTTGGAGTATTTAGTCTTGCAGCATATCCTTATAGTTTAAAGTTACTTTGGTCACCGATTGTTGATGCCCTATACTCGCCTAAGATAGGACGTAGGAAATCATGGATTATCCCCATTCAAACCATTTCAGGGTTAACGTTGATTTATTTGGGGTCATTTATTGATTCGATACTTGAAAACCCTCAAGATCATTTGTCAACTATAACTGGATGTTTCTTCATGTTGGTGTTTTTCTGTGCCACTCAAGATATTGCTGTTGATGGTTGGGCATTGACATGCCTTTCAAAGGACTCATTGAGTTATGCATCCACGGCTCAAACGATTGGGATGAATACGGGTTACTTTTCAAGTTTCACCATCTTTCTTGCCCTTAGTTCACCTGATTTCGTTAATAAATACATCAGATCAGCGGCTAATGCTAAACCAGAACCATTGATCACTTTGGGAAGTTATTTGTTCATTTGGGGTTGGATGTTTCTTTTCGTCACTTTCCTTGTGTTCTTTGTTCCAGAACAACCAAGTCATTTACAAACCTTGTCAGCTCCATTTACCACTGAAAAACAACTTTATAATCATCCCAAATCCACATGGGAAGAGTTAAAGAATGTTTACGTTGCAATGTACCATGTTTTGAAGTTACGGAACGTTCAGATGTTGATTTTAATCCTCTTGATTGCCAAATTTGGGTTCCAGGTCAATGAAGCAGCCACAAACTTAAAGCTAATTGAAAAGGGGCTATCAAAGGAAGACTTATCAATTTCAGTGTTGATCAATTTCCCATTTGAAATGTTTATTGGTTATTATGCTGGTACCTGGGCTCAAGGCAAATCACCTTTGAAACCCTGGATTTATGGATTTGCTGGTAGATTATTGGTGGCCCTGGCCGCTCAAGTTCTTGTGTATTGTTTCCCGTCAGATGGAGTAGTAACCCCAACGTATTTTGCAGCCATCATCTTACATCATTTGTTGTTATCGTTTGTGCTGACGGTACAGTTTGTTTCCTTGTGTGCCTTCTTTAACACCATTGCTGATCCAGTCATTGGAGGTACGTATATGACCACTTTAAATACCGTGTCCAATTTCGGGGGTACATGGCCGAGATTCTTTATTTTTGTTTTGATTGATAAGTTCACCGATGCGGTTTGTCTGACCGGAAGTGTTGTTCTCAATGAGATCGATAAGGAAACCTGTGTCAAAGCTGGAGGCCATGTTAATGTGTTCCGAGATGGATACTATTACGCCAATTTCATCTGTGTTGCTTGTGGAGCCATCATATTAATATGGGTAAGAAAGAAGGCTATTTATCTCCAAAGTTTACCTCCCAGTGCATGGAGAATGAAGGGACAAGACTGATATGATTTATGACGTGACATGACATGACATGACATTGTATTATATTATATATTTATTCTATGTACATCTAGCTGGTGTTACCCAGTGTTCCAGCCGTTGAATGATAAAACTCGTCGTTCAAGAAATCCGAAGGAGAAAAGGGGATTTTAGTTTCATCCTTCATCTTTCTTGATAGTGATGAATAGTTGCCAACAATGGAAGGAATAATCGATGTTGCCAAATGAGACGACGTCACTGAATTTGAAACTATATTATTAGTAATACTATTATTATTAATAATAATATTACCATTATTATTGGTGCTTGCTGAATGATGATTCTTCAAACTACTTCCAGGGATATTATAGTAGTCGTTTTCGTTGTTCATGGAGGAACTGGACATCGAACTGGCCAACATATTAAATGCATTTGAGATGATATTGGAGTGCGAACTAACATTAATAGAACGTGCCAATGATGCGGAGCCACTAATGTAATGAGAAGGAGGATTCAATTGAGGTGATGCATTCACATAATTCTTATAGCTCTGAGTAAATTGATTGACCAACTTTGTAGACTCATCATTATTATTATTTGGTGAAGATGTATGTGGATTCTTGTATATATTGGTGTACCAATCTGGTTTCTGAAACGTTTCTAGACTCTTTTCATGCGTATGCTTTGACCTCCGTTTCAGGGGGTGGTCTCCACCCATGTATTCTCCAATTTGATCATTCTCATCGTCGTATAACGTCGAGTAATAGTCGTCAGTGTACGGGAACTTACTAAGCCGTCTATTGGATGATGATGATGGAGAATCTTGAGGCGTTCGATGGACCAAATATGATTGGTTCCGAGGATGACTGGTCACAAGTTGATTATTATTACTATTATTGGGACTGATACCTTGTTGAAATTGAGGATGATGGTGGAATTGATGATTTTGCTGTTGTTGTTGATGATGCAACTGATGATTATCTTGAAGATATTGCTGTTGTTGTCGTTGTTGGTGATGTTGATGATAGTGATGTGAATTATGAAGAGAAGTGGGACTCGAATAGTACCATACTTGCATCAAAATAACAATGTCAAAAGTTACAGTTCCAGCACTGCCGATGATAAACGGAAGTCGAACAAGTACCTCTTTATTGTACAAGGTTGGGTCCACCAACTTAAGAACATATAAATCCGTAACCACTGAGGTGGCATAGAAAGTGTTCCCCAACATTGCAAAGAGAAACAAATACATCAGTATCCCTTTGGTGGACTTGTTACAAAAGTTTCTGTATATCTGGGGACATCGGGATGACACGTAAAGACATGTACAACACCACGCAGATAGCGATCCAATGTTTTCCTTTGTAAAAGTTATGGCCCCTAAAGCTGTGGCAAAGGTGTGGAGTGCTAAAATAAATCTATCCCAGGGTGAATCTGGTGATGGTGCTGTTGGGGTAGTGGGTTTATGTACCGGGAACCCATGAACCGGTTTAGTTAAGCTTTTTGCCATGAACGAAGTACCTAATAACTTCTTGATAAGACTACCACCAGTGAGATCAGCTCTTCTGTTATCTAGTCTTAGTCTTGGAGATGAAGATACCCTATGGGGTGCTCTAGTATTCTCTATGGGGAACGGTGAATTCTGTTCTACTTCAGACAGTCTTTCACGATCATGATGATGATGATGCTGATGACGATCACCACCAACTTCAACTTGTTCTTCACCACCATCAGTTTCAGTTTCAGTGTATTCAAATCTGTTTCTTCGAGGAAGAGAATGAGCCCTTACGGTTCCCACAGATTTGGTGGGTCGAAGCATATCTGGACTTTGTAATAAGTTATGATGATGTCCTTGAGGTTGCAGGGGGAATACCTTCGTGTAGTACCAATATTGAATTCCAAGGATGAGATCAATAAAGCAATAATATGCTGCTAAACAAACCTGGAACGGAAGAGCCCGAGTGAGAATACATCCCACCAAATTAGTCACATCACCAAGCACCCAAATGAGAAGAAACAGCAACAGGACACCTGCTACTGATTGGTTCAAATGATTCTCTATAATTTGAGGAAGTTGAGCAAAGAGCCATATTGAAAGTGAAAGTATTCCTGATATTCGAGAAATGGTTTGGTAATGTATTAAGGTTGATTCTAATGGAGTATCTAATTGGAACAACGACGAGATCATGTCTATCGACGGAACTGCCATTCTTTGTCAAACAAAAGTACTGACTTACTCACTCAGTCACAATCACAGTCACACCACTTTTCACGCACTAAGTGACACCTGACACCTCTTATCAACTCCTACCTACTACCTTCAAAAGTTCTCTGATTTGATCTCAATGACGATTCTCGTTAATTGGGTTCAAAGGATTATATTTAGGTGCATGAAATGATATTGACGGAGACAAAGGAAGGAAGGATGACCTCAAAAGGAAAATAACCTATATATCCAAACACAAACCAAATACGTTAATGTTGTATATGTTTTGGTGATGACCTTTGTAGAAAGAGATCAAAAAAGTCGTTCTGCCAAGTTCATACTAAGTTGGTGACTGGCCTTTAGATTAGGCAAGTGAACCAATGCGACCTGCTTCATACAGGATCGTGGTTGTTGGTCATCATTCAGTGATGTTAAAATTAGAAACTGTCTACATCATTATTATGTCATATGCTACATCAGTACTATACTGTTTAATGTTCATACTGTAGTTATTTGTAATTATTCTATGTAGGGAGCTCTGTTAACGTGTTAAATGACTAAACTAAACCAAAGTCAAACCACGTATGATCTCATGGTAGCGCGCATTGTTGTTATGTGCGTGCGTGTGTGCTCGCTCAGATCGCAGTGAGTTACTCTAATCGTTAATTCCTAGTTGAGAACGGTATGATACCCTTCTCCTTACATACTCTTGTTCATCAATAAGGGGTGCTTGTGCTTAATGCAATGCAAAACGTAATTATACATTTCATACATACATACACATGTACATACTTTAAAAACCTGTAAGGTCACAGTAATTGTCTGAAGTAGGAGTAGATACAGCATTTGAATGATTACCACCATGTGATTTCACCAGTGATTTTCTACGAGCCCATACCTTGGAGTCATTCAAATGTAAAGTGAATTTGGATTCTGTGCCTCCATTACTGATAATGCTTGATGAACGAGTTTGGTCACTTGCAGATTGATGTAAATCCAAAAAATCATCAACTTCACCACCAGAACCAATCTCTGAATGCGGCCCAACTATATGGAGATAATCTTCTTCTGAACGAGGGGTACCACCTTTTGAAGACCCAGAAACAATTCCATAATTAACATCAGACAATTCGGTTAAATGATCTCTTGTTTCATCAACACTAGTTTGCCTGTCACTTTCAGAATCTAATTCTGTCAGATCATCAAATGAATCATCATCATCATCTTGATCTTGATCTTGGTCCTCATCAGGATCAAAATCAAATACATTCTTGAATGTTAAGTGGGAAATTTCAGGCATAGGGGTTTTAGGGAGTTCTCCATTAACCCCCCTATGATGTAACGGTGCTCCAACAGTCAATTTTAATGTTGCACTATGGGGATTGATTTTCTTCAGTTTCATCATTGCTGGATTACTGAAAACCTTCTTGATGGCTTCTGCTGCTGCAGGACTCTTATTGTGAAGATTCCGTACAGATTCATCAAATTTATATTGTATGGGTGGTGCATGGTTTGTTTGTCCTGCAAATTCAACATGCCGTATGGTACTTTCTGTTGTATCCTCCATTTGAAAGTAATCATTGGTGCAAACTAATTCTAAACTCATTTGTTTCATCCAAGGATGCATCCAAATTTCCAGAATGGTTATACGATCTTCAGGATTAATTACCAACATACGATTAATTAAATCCTTCGCTTGATCACTAATTTCATCCCACCAAGGACTAAGAAATGCATACTCTCCTTTAATGATCTTTTGAGTTAAAATATCATTGTCTTCATCATAAAATGGTGGGAACCCACAAAGAATAGTGTACAATAAACAACCAAGAGACCAGATATCAACTGCCTTCAGGTAATAGTTCTTCTTACTTACCAAATTCAGAAACCGTTTGTTCTTGTCGGTTGTTTGTTTTGACTTTTTATCTTCATGTGAATTACAAGTAATAACTTCCGGAGCTGTATAACCTGCTGTTCCACAAGGAGTTTTCAAATCTGTAAGAGTTTCATGTTTCAATTGTTTCGCAAGACCAAAATCAGCTAATTTAACCACCCCAATTGTACCTCCTCCTATCCCTGGTTGGAACATGCCTTCATCGACTTTGGAAATATCATCGCTTCTACGAAGATATTGAGAAGGGTTATGACGAGGAATATGAGGAATCTTTTCAAACAAAAGATTTTCTGGTTTAATATCTCGATGAACTATATTCTTGACATTATGCAAATGATCTAAAGCTGACAATATTTGGGCAAACACATGACGAGATAAGTCTTCCAGGAAATAAGTATATTCGATGATCTTGTTGAAGATTTCACCTCCTTTACAGTTCTCAAGAACCAAGTATAAATACTGATCAGTAGAATAATGATGAAGAAGTTTAAGGATATTTGGATGATTCAGTAACTTTTTCATTAAGGTAATTTCATTCTTGCAGTTAGCAAATTGTTTTGCCAGAAGCTTTGATTTATCGATAACTTTGATAGCCACTTGAGACTTATCCCTCAAGTCTATAGCTCTGTATACTAGGGAAAAGGCCCCTTCACCCAACAAGGAGTCGATCATGTAGTATGAGGGAAGGTCTCTGGAGATAAGCAGTACATCTGAGCCCATTTGGTGTAGAGTGAAAGTAGCTGCTGAAGATGGATGTGTATCTATAGAAGTGTGAGTGTCTGAACATGGGTTAGTGTCTGAACATGGGTTAGTGTCTTCGTGACTTAAAGAGAAGGTGTTATTACTATTATTCTTATCATTGATGGTGGGAGTTGGTGTGAGTATTTGAGAAGGTGCATTAGTCTTTGTGTTGTCAGTAGACTCTGAGACTCTCTTCTTTCTATCGTGAAGAAGTAAGCTCTTGAATTCCTAAAATTATGGTGTTAGCGTATGATACGAGATATGGTTAAAATATCATAATCATCAATAGTTATTATGATACATACTCTCAAGATGGTCATTTTTAGATGGTTGTCATCAAATTCGAAATAGATGGATTTCTTAGTGTACCATTAAATAGATTATTAATGCCCATATATATAAATAAATAAATCGTATCTATGTATGTACGTACCATGTACAATAAGTTTTTCATGCGTTGATGCATTCGAATGGGGTTGGCGGTAAACCATACGTCAGTGGAGTACAGTGGTCCCTACACAAAGCCTGCATGTGAGTGCTTGCACAAACAAAACAAAAGACAACAAATTAGTAGGGAAGAATCTAAAGTGGGAACTAGCATATGTGGGTTTACAAAGTATACAATAACAAAAGAGTTATGAGAGGAGAGAATGAACGTGATAGTTTTATTTCTTGTTATTAAGGTCTACATACACTATACACTTTGAATTGAAGATATGTTTCTTTTAGTAGTAAGGTATTGGTACTCGAATTAGTAGGAGCAGGCTATAATTACCAAAAGGGAGGAATGACCCCACTCATTTGTTAGCGTAGGGCCTTAAATGTATCTGCAGTACTTACGTACATGTCTTTTTGCAAAATCAACGATGTAAATGCACATGTCCCTGGTACCTCGTTCCTGGATACAACGCCAAGTTGACTGCCGAATCGGGAGAATGTTATGTTTTTGTTCCATCTATGTAATGGAACGATAATATAGAGAGGTTGTATGCCTGAAGAGTCAACATAACCCTATGCTATCTTTTCAAATTGGTTTAGTTACTTTCTATCATGGGTTAAACTCATAACATATATGTACTACTTTTACGAGCCACCGTGACCACCCATATTTTACGTTTTGGAGTATATTGAGTGTTGTGCGCTGAAGAGTACAACAGATAGCGCAGTACTGTAGTGGGAATGCACAGAAGTACTTTTTTTTAGTGAAAGTTAATATGTACTCTCACGTAATTCAGCATAATAGGCTGATATACACGAAGGTCATCGAGCCTTATATAAGCAAAGTATTGAAGGTATTTCTCCGCATTGATTAATATCTAGCGTTATGGAATATCATGGTAATAATAGCCCACTAGCTACCACCCTCATCGTCTCGTTATCTCGTACGGCTTTCAAAAGCAACAGAAGGTGCGGAGTAAGATCTATATGTGAAATCCATACAGATGTTTCAAGCTATTTGAAGAACAAGGTGTAAACTTGCCATTACTAAGACTTATTTTTCGCTTGCTCGCCTGTTCACAGACAACACCAAATCTGTAATCCATTTTTGTACAATAAGAGGAAGCAAAGTGAAAACTTACTATTGCTATCGTAGGATCTGGTGAAATGTTTGATGGTGGCAATTGGTAGGTACTACAACGTGTGGGAATACAGAATTATCATGGGTGTATGGTTTTAATTTCAACATTCCCACCCAAGAAATTTGACTAGTGCATTTCATATTTGCCTCTTCCCCATGGTCTCACGTACCTTTCCTCATCCACAAAATGCACATACAGTGTCAATGGTATGCAACGTCTGTTGAATGAAACAATCATAGTAAGCTATCGTTATTGTGCCACATGAACCTTCATACTAAATGTAATGTAAGCACAGATGAGATAGTGATCATTCCTACCACCTTTTTTTTTTGCTACTGCGTGAAACCCTTTCTACTGTGCAACAGCTTACTCTATCATTCAGCGATAGAACAATAGCAATAAGGGTGCTGAAAAATATTCTCCTTGAGATCGTAGTAGGTTCACGTGCCAACAAAAACCTTCACGACGGACTTGAGAATAGTCCCATCTGCGTAGAAATTACTACAAGAGGGGTACAGGTACAAAGAATGACTAACACAACAGACATAAGCAAAGTATAAACGTAACATGACAAACCAATAACAGTAACCAGCTACTACTAGTACTACTACTAGTACTACTTCTACAACAGCAACAACAACAACAACATAAAGTCGTTCGGTCAATTCAATGCAAGCGAGAAGATTATATTGCTCATGGAATAAAAGACCCTTTGGCTTCAAACCCAAGTACGTGTGGAAGACAAGGACGTCGTAAAGTGCAAACGATTTGTAGTAGTATAAGTAAAACATGAAACGTAACATTTACCCCCGTTACATATCACTTCTACCCCGCCACCACGTTGAAAGTTCGTCGTTGGTGTTGGGTCAGGCATCCCCTTCTAGCTATTGAAGTTCGAGTAATATCATATAGTAATCTCATTGAGCAGTACATACAGCTGTAATTGTTTTGAAAGACAAACATAGATACACACGGAAACAACAAACAACTTGATGTGTATATGATTGGATTGTAACGCCACTTACCACGGCTGACTCTATATATTATCTTTGCTTAGACACATACTCACGAGACTAGCAATATTACCACTTGGCCACCGGTTATGATGATGGGTGATGATGAGGGGTAGAAGGGGTTTGAGGGAAGTGCACCGATTTCAATGCTTAATTACAGGATCCAGATCTGGAAAAACGTTCTACCTTTCCTTAGTTACGAGCAAAAAATATAGCAACGGTTTGGAGATTAAAATCAAAGCAATGTAACAAAAACTTTCAGTTTTCTTAGATCTCATGCCACTTTTCGTATCATATATCTTGAATAGAATGAGGTAGTTGTAGTAAGAGGTTTAGTTGGTAAAAATGAGCAAAATCGTGGGTGTGAGCAAAAGCGTACAGCTTATTATCAAACTTTGTCACGTGAAACATCACGTGATGGGATGGAAATGTGAGCGATGAGCCTCTGAAAAACCCCATTGAATTATCTGCAAAAAGACCGTAAGTCACTACATCTTCACAGTGTATAAAGCTATAGTGTGACCGAACAATGGCTTCCAAAAAGAATGACTTCCGATCGCCCAATGTTGATACCGAAGCAATAGACAAGTTGAACCAGATAAACGAATCATCTGACTTGCATGATACAGTTGAGTTCATCAAGAGTGCCAACTTGGCTAAACTTCTTAACACCTGGTCGTATTGTAATTCCGTTAATGATCATGCTGGTTTCATCAAGATCACCAAGAGTTTGGCCAAGTTTACACACAAGTTATTGGATGACTATAAGACTCAAGAAGATCATCTGGCATTATTGATGGAAGCTAAACCACTTGTGGTTGAATGGTATAAGAGTATTTTGCATAACCACATGAAGATTATTTACCGATGTTTAACAAATAACAGAAACCAAACCACATTACCGATTTTGCATATGTTGGAGAATATTGTTGAATTCCATCCCTCTACACTAGTTACTGAGTTTATCAATGCCTTTGATTTCAATATCCCAGTGTTACCCAAGTTATTAGTACCTGGAAGAGATCAATATATCAGAAGTCAATTTATAAGATTTTGGATTAAGTTGAATACCCTTGCACCATATCACATCAGAAAGGACATTCTTATAAACAATTATAAGATTGCTAATAATTTGATCAAACATATTGCAGAAGACCCTGTGGATTTGTTAACCCAATGGTTTGAGTTTCTAACTAAAATGGTCCTTATGGAGCCAAGCTTTAAGAAATCAACCAAATGCAAAATTATAAACGATAATACAATGTTTAAAATTCAATCTTTAATTGATTTGCATGTCGAAGAATCTCAATTCAGATCCATTTTCGATAACTTTGTTACCACTTTAACCACTGATTTCAAGTTCGGCGTTTGTTTTATTAGCAACCCTGTAAGAAAGGAAGATGCGGCTACCAATGGTGGTGTGCCAATTACAGCTTATGGAAAAAGCTTCCGGATACACAATAAGCTTTTATTTTCATTCCTTAAATCATTGAAGCCTTCGGAATCAAATCTTCAGTTAAATGTCGCTATAGAAACCTTGAAATACAATCAAGAACTAATTATTCCATACATGTATTGGATTATCCAATCAGGTGGTGGTTTCCATGAACCTAATCTTTCCAGTTGGTGGATTGGCCATACCTTGTTCTACTCTCAGATATTAACTCTTCCTATCCCAAAGATCTTCCATGAAGATCAACTAGTCATAACCAGCAACAGGTTAGTGGTGGATATGATCAGCTTACCTCCTATAAGCAGAGCTGCGTTGACCCACTGTCTTGATGACAAGCAACCTCCATTGGTCAGACAACTTGCTGTTCAGCTTATCATTTTAACTTTAAAGAGACTTTCAAAGTTCTTGCCGTACACCGAGAACAAACAAGAACTTACAAACTTGGTGTTCCAAAGACTTCCTGATTTGGCCAATATCATTCTGATCTGGCAAAATCAAGTCGAAGATAATATAAACGATGTCTTGAAATTATCATGTTCTACTGCAGCTAACCTTTATGAGTTGGCAATTCCTACCAACAATAATGCCTTGATCAAATTATGTAACAGTGAGATCCAGAAAGTCGTTGGCTTGTCTCAATTATCAGGTTGGGATTTGGTCAATCTTGATAATTGTTTATCGATTCAATTCCATCAAGCAGATCAATCTCAACTTAGATGGTACAGTTCTACTGCTAATTCGCATTCGTTGTTCACCAACCTTTTGAAGTTAGCAGCAACTGCAACTGGTACAACTTCTAATGAAAAGTTCATCAATTTGATTTCCACTTTGGTGGAATATAAAGCAGATATCCTATTCAACCAGCAAACGTTATGTTCTGTTGTGACAGCACTTTTCAGGTCCTTTGAAGAAGAACCAATCCCCAATGAAATTGCAAAATTGCTCGATGAACTGGTTGGAAGAAGTATCAAAACCCCATATAAATACACAGATCTTTCCCATGCAAAGTACAACGATGTTTCTATGTTTGTGGTGGTGCTCATGGAGCAAGTAAAGTTTGTTCAGAGTGATATTTCCCTTTGGTTGGGTAAATTCCTCCGTTCATTAATCATCATTGGTGAGTCAGAAGAAGGAATCACCAAATTAATTGATGACTATTTAAGTCCATTAGATTTCCTACAGATCGACGCCATTAAATCATACACTAGTTTCACTCCCAAACCATGTTCAGAGACCCCTGACTTTGTTGAGTATGTGTTGAACGACACCAAGTTAACCCAAGTCTCAAAGAAGATCATCACTTCTGATTATGAGTTATGTGCTTTATTACTCCGGTTGAAACTTCTTCTTAACGATCATCACGAAGCCCCAAAAGATGAGTTGATAATCGAATTGGGTATAAAAATAGGGCAGTACTTGAGTGCAAGTGTCAGTGGAAATAAGAAGTTGAAACAGTTTATTCTTAGTACTAACTTTTGGAAGCTTTTCTTTCCAGAGAGCCAGGAGGAAGCCTCTAATGCCAAATTGTTAATGAGCCATTTAATGAATGAAGTATATATTCAGCTAGGGGAGGGTGACCTTAGAGTGAATTCTGAATTATGTTCATTCATGTTCTCCAAGTGGTTGCACCTTGCTAGTGCTGCAGAAGCAGATACAAACGATTATACCAAACTTTTGGGACAATTCGATTGGATGTTCACTCTGGAACAGGTGCTTGAGTTATTAGCAAAGATAAACAATCAATACTTGAGAGCTTGCTTATTGCGTCATGCATTGAAACACAAACTAATGATCCCAAGTAGCTTATTCATTAATGTCTTGGAGAATTGTGGTGATGGTAACCTTGAAGCCTTTGAGCAAGCGTTAGAATCGAGAATAATCCTATTGAAGGATAACCAAGAATTAAAGTCTTTGATCGAGTCAGTGATAAACAGTAAGCAAAGTTTTTTGAAGAGTATCTGCATCGGATTCCCTGAGGCAATTGAGTTGTTAGTTGAAGTACCAACTTCACCAGCTACCCAGTTTCTTATTGCAGAGGCTATAGCCACCAAGAAAGTGGTTACCCCACGTACTTCGTGTTACATGGAAGATATAGCTTCTAAGGCAATTCAGTTATACGAACAGGATTCCATCAACTTGAAGCAATTACTTGAGGTTGTCAGCTATAACGAGACCACCAGAGCTGTGTTGTCGGTTGATACTGTGTTCAATACTTATATTGACAAGATTGGATATAAATACTGCTTTACCCCGGAGTTTGCCCAGTTCATATCACTTAAAAACTGCAACGACAACGATTCCCAGGTTCGGACTTGGAAACATAAGTGTATGCTTTATATCACAAAGAAGTTTGCTGAAAGCGAAACGCTACTGGAATCTTTCGACCGGTTCTTATTGGCTATTAGATGTCAATTGAACGATATATGGGACATTGTCCCCACAAACATCTTGAACACCCAATTGGAGGTCATTTTGCGTCATAGTAAATGGGTCCAGAATGAACATTACTTGCGGTATGTGTTTGATATTATTTCCAGTACTACATCAAAGAAGCAAATTGATTTTGTCAAGCTGCTTCAGATCTTTGTCAACAACGAAGCCAACGGATTGAATGACTTACCTCTGGAGTCAAATTTCGAATGCAGGTTTGTATCCGCTGATATTATAGGGAAATTATTCAGGTACGATGATTCCAAGAACGCAACAGAGCTTCTTCAAGAGAATTTACTTTTAAAGTATTTGGGTTCCGTTCGGTACGAAGATTTGGTGCTTAAAGAGATTCTCAAGAAGATTGAGAGCAAATTGAGTAGAAGTTGGATGATTATGGTTTCCAATTGGGAGTTTTCTGAGCTTTTGTCATCTTCTGATTTGGAACTAGTAACCATGGAGAGACTCCTACAAAAGATATCTACTTCTGGTGCTACTGCTGGTGCCGGTGGCTCGTATGTGGTCAACTTGAACAAGAACTTTGTTATCAACACCATTAATTATGGTAAATTTGATAAGAACTTGGCTGTCCCTGAAATCAATGAGATTCAAGTGTCACATTCTTATGATACAACTGTCTATGACCGGGAGTTTCTTTTGATGTTGATCTTGAATAATGAAGAGTTGGTGAGAATAGAGGATGATAATGCTTTGAAGTTTGATGTGGGTAAATTGATAGACTCTGGGATCTTACAATTCATTGTCACTTGTCTCTCTGACCCTTCAGTCAAGACCATAGCCATTTCTATATTAAGCGGTGTGTTAAGGTCTTTAACCGAGGCAGAAGATAAGCACAAGAATAATATAATCCAGGTTTACGTTGCCAATATTTTAAACACTGTCAAAAAGAACCAATTTGAATTGTTGGCTCCAGTGGCAGTCTTTGCTTATGCCAGTCTTATACCCATCCTAGCCAACCCAGCTCATTTCTTATATGAGAAGAGCTTCCGGTACGTTCTTTCCAATCCAACATTGAAGGCCAGTAATGGAATAGCTTTATTCCATTCCATAAGCACGGCATCCACAAATGACTCGGAGCTTAGTGAAAACGACGAGAGTTACTACCGCCAACTCACTTGGCTCTTACAGATTTTGAATACGGGGACTTCTACTACAACAGATGTCTCCCTTGTTCAGAAAACAGGTGTACTAGAATGGGCACTCAATGTTCTCACCAACAATGAGTACATTCAGTCCAACATAATTGCCGAGGCATTGAAGCTATTAGCAACCTTGCAATCCATAGATTACGCTGGAGACTTACTAGTTACCAGATTTGCAATAACTACCAGCTTAAACCAGTTGGTATCCAATACCAATCTCCGCATACAATTGACCACTAACGAAAGAGAGTTGGCTTCGTTGCATCAAATCAAACTCAACGTGGACCAATTAATTGCCAGGTTTGCGCTTATAACCAAAAACTCCCATCGTCTTAGTCATTGGGCTTCTAAAGACTTACCCCATGCATTAAAGAGAATCCATACTGAAGCTAATTAGGCGTCCATATCGATTATATAAGCACCCCTGTATATAATACACAGTAGTTGTATGGAAAAAGTGAAACAGTAGAAACCTCGTTGGGTTCCTACTGTTTAAGACAACGTATATATAGTGTGTAGATAGCACAATATGAGTGTATGTAGGATGTGGAACTACACGTTGAGCTACAAGTGAACGGTTGTGGTACTAACAGAGTCTAGCTTGGGAAGTTGACACACTATTCCATTGATTTGGTGTTGATCTCGGTGATCCTTGCTGGGGTCCATAGAAACACAGGGTTGACATTTGATACTAGCCATTTCAATTCTGTAGATTTCCGTCGGTGGTTTGGAAACTACTTGGCGTTTGGAGAAAAGTGCTACGATTATACCGTGAAGCTCTTGAAGATGACGGGGTATTTCAAGCAGAATAATTTGGTGTTTGATTACGTCAAGAGGAATGCCAATGAAATCTTGAAGGAACAAACAGGGAGAGATATTGCTGACTTTAATCCTCATCAAGATTGAAGGGATTATTAATATATTGCTATTGCTGAAATTATTCTTTCATATACATATATATATTGGATTTATATGTTGGTTGTATACAAGGAAAGTTACGTGCTAGTCTCTATTAAGAATATATAACCTACTCTTGGTAGCGCCCGTCAAAACCCAAAAACCGTTTGTTAATATCTTACGGGATCCTTGTTGATGTCTACTTCTATTCCCTTCTAACAGTATGTATTTACGTCCTTTGTTATAACGTTGCATCACTCCATGAATGCATTGGATCAGTCTAAGGATACATGAAATAACAGACTTATTTATATAAATATACTGTATTGAGATGCATGGAGGAAGAAAGCAAATGCCTCACTCTTCACTCTTGAAAAACCTTTACAGACAGCCACTAACAATCTGACGTGTAGAATATGACTATTAAGTTTGTAGCTCGGTTCAAGGATGCTATTGAAGCTGAAATGCGACTGGATATTGCGCTTGCCAATGATTATCTCAAGGCATATTCACCGAAGCAGTTGGCCAGAATGGGTCTAGCAATAATTAACTTGGTGGTGACAAACCTTCGTACTGGTCTTGGAGGTAAGAATATCTTGGAGTTAGAGTGTGATCCTTCCCTAGGAACGGAATTGGCAGTGGGGAGCTTTAAAGTTGGTGATATTGTTCGAATCGATCGAATGAAGGGCACCGACAAGTTGGCCAAGGGGAAGAGAAGCAAACATTCAGCTACTGATAAAGATAAAGATAACGGTGATAGAAGTGATACTGATGATTTGGATGGTGTTGTTGTGCGGATCTCCATGAAGGGTATCACTGTTAGTGTAGATGAAGATACCAATGATATCAAAGTCATGAACATGTACAACAATACAGACAGCTCTAAGAAGATATGGATAGTGAAGCTAGCGAATTCCATCACCTATAAGAGAATGAACTCCACATTGCAGAAATTAGATGATCTCTGTGATAAGAAGAATGCTCTTACACTGATTCTTTTGAAAGAGTATGTCTATAAACCAATTGATAAGGGTCCTTCTGTTCCTGATTTGATATACTTCAATTCAACTTTGAACCCATCACAAAGGAGTGCAATCCAGTTTGCTATCAGCAATATTATTAGCATTATCCATGGACCACCTGGAACTGGGAAAACTTACACCATCATAGAATTAATTAAACAGTTAACATTGAACCGAAACGAAAGAGTCTTGGTGTGTGGACCTTCTAATATTAGTGTTGACACTATTCTTGAACGACTTTCAGATTCGTATACCAATCTGTTGGATTTAATTAGAATAGGACATCCAGCCAGGTTGTTAAGCTTAAAGCATTCACTTGAAGTTGCTGCACAATTATCGGGAAAAGAGATCATTGCTGACATTAAGAACGATATTGATTCCACCATAAGGAAAAGTAAAAAGACCAAGCAATATCTGGAACGGAAGCTTTTATGGAAGGAGATCAAAGATTTAAGGAAAGAGTTGAGACAGAGAGAGAAGAAAGTCATTAATGATCTTATTTCAGCAAGTAAAGTTGTATGTTGTACATTACATGGAGCTGGAAGTTACGATTTAAGAACTCCATTGGCTGGTAATTTATTTGATACCATCATCATTGATGAAGTTTCTCAATCTCTTGAACCTCAATGTTGGATTCCTATCATAGCAAATCTTGGAGCCAAAAGATTGGTAATAGCTGGTGATAATATGCAATTACCCCCAACAGTGAAAAGCAGTAAAGACTCAAACGATTTAGGAACCCTTGGTGTGACATTATTTGATCGGTTGGTTCAGGAAGCTAATGGGAATGAATTCAAAAGAATCTTGAATGTTCAATATCGTATGAATGACTACATTATGCAGTTTGCTTCTCATGAACTATACAATGGGGTGCTTCAAAGTTCACCATCTGTTAAGGAAATAAGTGTTAAGGACTTGATTAAGAAACAGACAATTCTGTACGATGATAATGATGATGCCATAGATTTAGATTTCATTACCTCTCCTTGTATTTGGTACGATACTCAGGGCGGAGAGTTTCCTGAGAAGATTGAAGACTTATTGGGATCAACATCGACGAATGTGCTTGTGGATAGTGGGTCTAAGTTCAATGAGATGGAAGCCTTGGTTGTCCAAAACCATGTGAAACAATTAATATCTATTGGAGTTGAACCAGAATGCATTGGTATCATAAGTCCATATTCTGCTCAAGTAATGCATATCAAGCAAACCATGGGGAAGGAATTAGAAGGTAAGATAGAGATAGCATCAGTAGATGGGTTCCAAGGACGAGAAAAGGAAATAATCATACTTTCACTTGTTCGTTCTAATGGCGACTACGAAGTTGGGTTTTTGAAGGATAAGCGACGGTTGAATGTTGCTATGACTCGAGCAAAGAGACAATTGTGTGTTGTTGGGGATATGGAAATGCTTGAAAGGAGTGGGGTTGAATATTTGAAGCATTGGATGGAATTTGTTGAACAAACATACGAAATTATGTATCCTGATCCTGGGGACTTGTTAGCAGGTGTAACTTCCCAATTAGAGGTTAGCTAAAGGAGATGTTCAGTTAACTACTACTTGATTTGGTCATGGCAGGAGTCATAAGCATGATTTCTTTATACCCAGCCAAGCATTATTCATTAGGGTATATGCGACAATTAAGCATTGTAGTGATTCTAAGATGAGCTAACTAGTGCTAATGATGTCATTGTAGTGTTTTATAAAGTGTTTCAGACTTTGATTACTGGACAGGTGGGGTGTAAACTGAAACAGATAGAATATTCAATGGTTTTTGATGGAAAAGAATCCAATTCATTCAAAAGTATATCAAGTTAACACATAAAGACGAAACTAGATTTGAGTCATACTAGTAGCTTTACATAGAAATACATGAATTAACCATTAATAGTTAACAGCTGTAAAAGTGATAGTCTCCATAATTGATCACCATAGCCCTAGTTCAAAGG
This sequence comes from Lizanozyma spartinae, assembly GCF_019049425.1. Lineage (NCBI taxonomy): Eukaryota > Fungi > Ascomycota > Pichiomycetes > Serinales > Debaryomycetaceae > Lizanozyma > Lizanozyma spartinae. Next base: position 54,942 of record NW_025065064.1, read on the forward strand.
TCACAGGTTTAGGATCTCGATATCAATAGATTGTTTCATCCAGTCACCCCTTCGCTATGATGGGTTACAGCCTGACTAATTCAGATCGTTGTACTGTGTACACGTCCGTGGTTGAAGCGACATGCCTCCTGGTATTCAGAGGATCAAGTCCGATTCATGACTTTTCGCAGCCAGTTGGAGGGAGCGATATTGTTAGAGACGAGGCCCTATTGTTCCAGAAGGGTACATGAACTAAATATATGGTCTAGAGCGAAAAGATAGAATGTAAGCGCACTATGTAAATACACTCCATGGTGAATGGACCTGATACAATCAAGGGAGTTAAGAATGTTGCTGAAATATGTTGAAAAGAAACGAAATTCGAAATCAAAGTTTAACAGAGCATGTGACGTCACGGACAAACGACTCTGTTTAGCAGACCATGGTTGCTTGCGGTTAATTAACATCGGGATGTTTCAATCGATCGCATCATTACGAATATCACCATATAATTACTCACATACCAAATGACATGCAGTGTATAGACCATTTAAGTGAGAACGCATTTTGTAGATTGTTCTGGCCCGTCAATGAGTGGGGAACAAACTGTTTCAGGCATTGTTTCAAATACTTGAACTCAAACAAGATAATTTTTCAGAGAGAACTCGCACCACTACTACGACAGAACTACATTAATGGTGCCATGAACGTGAATCTTCTTATAGAGCTCTGCAATACTAGCAACCAGTACCCATTTATGTACGTTCTACTGATTAAGGTATGGTTAAGGGACGCTTCTTCCTTTAATGATATTTGTTTACTTTTACCATCCAGTTACCGCTTTAGTTCCTTGGCTTCTTCATCAAACTGCCCCAAAAATCGGCACTACCATTGACGTTACATTGACTATGCTAGCTATTCCATGCAGAGATACACGAATTTTCAGTAACAATTGACTTCACAAAGCACATTTTGCGTGTTTCAACCGCCGCCAAACTAGGAGAATGGTTGCAACAAAAGAGTATTTTGGATTCGTGGTGTCTAAATCCAAAGGAGTTTAAATTGCAAAATGCACTCTGATACCGTTAAAACATTTCCCGATGAAATTCTTGCTGCATGCCTCTCTCCAAGGAATATAAATGTAGTTGTAGTTGCCGATATTGTTGATAACTTTTGTAAATGATTCAAGCTCTTCATTAGTTTGTTAATCTAAGCAGTCAAAGTTTCAACCCTTATAAAAAGTTATATCCAACTTTAGTCGTTCCTTACACCTTGAAACCTCGTCGCTCCTTACAAGAACAGCCTAACCCAGCTTAACACACGCCCACTCCTTACTACTATTATTATTTGATACCCAAAAAAACATGAAGGTCACTTCTTTACTTGCTCTTGGAGCTATTTCTACCGTGGCTCAAGCTAAGACTTACTATGAAACGGTCACCTTCGTCTCTACCATCTTTGCCGATGTCACCTTCACTACTACTGCTTCTCCCAAGTACGTCACCGAAGGCGGACACCACAAACATGCTGGTCACTTTAGTGATGCAGATTTCGAGTTCCCAAAAGATGGTTCTGATACCACAATTATTATTGATAACCATAATGGTGTTGCTGAAGCCAGTCCATCCTCTGCTGCTGCTGAAGCCGCAGCTTCTGTTGAGGCTACAGTTTCAGTTGAAGCTGATTCAAACACTAAATCTGCTCCCAGAATGTCTACCTCTCTTGCTTATTCCTTTGCTACCACTATTGAAAATGATTACGAAGCCACTGCTTCTGTCAAGGCTCCTGCTCCTTCCTCATCTAAAGATTCAGAATCCACTGTTTCTGCTGCTGCTCCAACTCAAGCCTCCACTAAAGATTCATCAACTGGTAACAGTGACATCTATTCTGCAATCAGCAACAGTCCTGGCTTGAATGAAACTTTTGCTAAGATCATTTTGGATTACCATAATGATGTTAGAAGAATTCACCAGGCTCCAGAAATGGCTTGGAATAAAACTCTTTGGGAATACGCTCAAAAGCATGCTGATGCTTATGTCTGTGGTTCTGGATTGAAACATACTGGTGGTCCATTTGGTGAAAACTTACTTGCTGGTGGTTCAGACCCAACTGTGGCTGCTCCCTCTTGGTACTCTGAAGAAAAGGACTGGGTTTATGGTGTCAATGGTACTCAATACAGTCACTTTTCACAAATGGTTTGGTTCGACACTGATCAACTTGGTTGTGCCTACAAGTACTGTTCAGACCGTGAAAAGCTTTACCCTGGTTACTACGTTATCTGTAACTACTACAAGTTTGGTAACGTGATGAAAACCCAAGCTAAACAAGTTCTTCCTCCTATTAAGTCTTTGGAATACTTGGCTCTGACTTCTTACAATTAAGCCAAGTAACTAACGCTATGTCTTCTTTTTTATGTTTTTTACCTGTTGTTCGCTTTATACGTTACCATTCGTATAACTTACTTTTACGAAATTGGATTACTGGAATTGTTATATCGGATTTTTGAACATTAACTGTAGAATGTACTGTGTAGATTATACCGTATATCTATCTCAATACGACAATGGTGATACAAATTACTTTGAGCCGTCTTTGCGAACCGGTTTCTGACTCCGAACCATTCTATACCAAATGGGACATACATGCGTAGCATAGAGCAATGCATTAGATTCCAATTAAGCTATATCTCAACTGAGCCCGAAACAGATACAATCGTCAGCAGCCCAACCTGTATCTTGTACTACTGATAGCATTTAGGCCTACTCTTTTTCTCTATCGAAAGTCGTGCACCAACCACAAATGTATCATTAGCTTTGAGTTGGAATGACACTATTGTGATATGTAACCAAATGACTAACACCATAGGTTGACTTGACCAACGTCTTTTCAATTGATACACGTCATATTAAGTACTACTGATTAGGGTACCCTACCGAGGTATCTGAAACACCCCCGACTATGGCTGAACTGGAAGAAGCTGCTGGTGGTGAAGCAGCAGCGTTGATAAAAGAAGAAGCGGTGTTATCTGAGCTAGAAGGTGATTTGGGGGGATCTGCTCCCAGACAAAGAGTGAAGCGAACTTCTTTAGCGTGTATCCGATGTCGTACGAGACATATCAAATGTCCAGGAGGAAATCCTTGTAAGAAGTGCCAGATGGCACAGACCAAATGTGAATACATTGAAGCTGATAGAAAGATTGTAGTATCCATGAAATATCTTAGTAAGTTGCATGACGATATAGCCAGGTTGAAGAAAGACAATGCGACATTAAGGAATAACTTGAAGAAGGAAGCAGATCTGAACAAATTATCAAACACTGCTGCTGATAAAGATATACTTGGTGGTGGCTCACGTCCATCATTGGTTCGAGATTCAAGTGTCTCACTGCTTCACAGGGGAGATTCCACTTCTTTAGATTCAAGTGCATCTAATGGTTCAGGCTATGATTCTGGCAGATCTCCCAATGCGTTTACGAATAATCTTCGATATTATCCCCAAACTTATTATCAGGGTAACCAACAACTGCATTCGCAAGTTCTGCATCCGCATGCTCTGCAACTGCAACTGCAATATTCTCAAGTTAAGGATGAAATGGCTCAGGAAGTAATACAACCATCACTAGATAAACATGGGAGACTCATACAATCAAGAACAGGAGAGAAATTGTATGCTGGATCTTCATCTATGACACTTTTTGGGTTAGAAATCCAAAATATGGTTCTGCAATCATCATTGTCTTCTCCTACTACATCCCCAATAGAATCAAACAATATGATTACTACTAATAATAATAAGATGTCTCCTTCGTCAATTCAACAGATGATATCTCAACAACAATCCATACCATTGAATAAACTGGTGAAATCAGAGTCACAGTCTTCAACGAACCGTGGAAGTAAACGTGAAACTGAAATATTGGAAAAGGAAGGCAATGCCTATAAGATCACATTGGCTAAAACAAATACTAGACCAGGTCTACTGATTAATTTCACCCTTCCATCATATTCGTATGCAATGTTATTGGTGGATACATTTATCAACTACAACGATGGTTGCTTCTATTTCTTCAATGAAGGACTCGTGAAAAGGTTTCTTATGAATCTTTATAGTGGGAAGTCACATGAGAATAAGAAGATATTAAAACGTAATCATACTAATGTGGCTAGAAATGAAGGGAATGCCGATATCGATGAAAATACCATTAAAAAGGATGCAGATGATGATACCATTTTAGAAACCATTTGGTTCTGTAAGATCCTACTTATATTTGCAATTGGAGAGATGTATTTAGGTACAGAGTCGGATATTCATATTAAAAAGCTGAAGATAATTGATAAATTGGCATATGCTTCCACCAAGAACAAATCAAACACTACCAACAAAGATCCTCAGTTTATATCCAATATGGACATGATGACAGAAAATGAAGAGACCATTAAAGAGAAGAAGAATACTTTACCTGGATCTGGGTTCTTCTTCCAAGCATCAGAATTATTTACAGGATTGTTTGCATCTGGAGCTATTGATAATTCCACCAAAGATGGAGGTATTGAAGCCATGCTTCTTTATGCATTTTATTTACAAGTGGCCGATTGTACTATTGCATCATATTTTTATTTTGGACTAGCACTTCGTTCTACGTTAATTTTAGGGTGGCATGTGGACTCCGAAAAGGATAATTTGAACCGATTTGAATTGGAGCATAGAAGAAGAATTTGGTGGACTGTTTATATGTATGAAAGAATGTTACTGTCTAAAGCTGGGTTGCCATTAAGTTTTGCAGATGATAGTGTTTCAACAGAATTACCCGTTGATTTTGATATGAGTCTTGATGATTGTCCAAGAGATGACAATGATATAAGAGGATTCTATATTTTCCCATCTGCTGAATACATTAATAATTGTGTTACCATCACTCAGATTAATGCTATTATTTTATCTTCATTATATACCAAACAACCCACGGTTAATATTTTACCAGTTGTTTCTGATTTGGTTCATAAGTTGATGCAATGGAAGAACGCTTTACCTCCATTTCTAAAAGTGGATTATTTACAAGAGAATTTGAAAGTATCTCGATTAATTGTTAATTTAATGACTGAATATTTCCAAGGTATGAATTTAGCAGTTCGGCCACTTTTATTCCATTTTGCTACCAAAAAATTGAAAGATTTACAAACTTCAATGGCCCTGAACAAATACGTTGACCTCACAAAATATTCCAAAAATGTTTTAACTTTACTAAATGCTTCATTTCAAGCTTCAATTAATACCATCAAATCGATTTGGGCTTTGGTACCTGAAAATATGGTGGCATTATTTGGTTGGATGGATAGAGAATATCTTTTCACATCAGCATCGACACTAATCTTATTTAACACTTCTTTTGGAGTCCACGAAGCAACAAAGGAACATTTAGACCATGCATTAATTATATTTACCCGGATGAAGGAGCTTGGGAATTATCCGGCTGCCTTACGAAGAGCTCAATTGTTGAAGCTTATTAGAGTTTTGGACTTCAACGGAGTAATGAGTGATTTACTCCAGAAGCATGATGACGAAGAGGAAGAAGGAGAATACAGTGAGCAAGTAACTGGTGAAAGATCTAATATGATAAATAACCCATTAATTGATACTGCCAGAGAATTTGAAGATCTTAATCCCATAAACCATCCGTTGAGATCACGTGACCGTGATCATGGCCGGGATCAAACTCTACCTCCAGCTGATAATTCTTCAACGATGACAACGACAACAGTAAGGAACGATAAGGAGAAGTTTAGTTTTATTGATTTCGAAAAGAGTGTCCCTGAAGATTACTATACTCAAGCTACTGGTCCCACAACATTTAATTTTGATGATAATGGTGATATGGTTGTAGATGGAACTGGAGACGACATTTATAATAGTGATTTGGCAGGGATCGAAGGGGTCATGTACTTGGATGATGAACAGAAATTATGGCATGATATTACCACTGAAGCTGTATGGTTAAATACCAATAATCCTACGCAACCCCCGTCACGTGACTTGAGCCATACGGATTTCTTTAAGAATTCTTTTAATCCAAGAGAAAAATACCCGAGTTTATTGAAGTCTCGAAATCAAAGTCCGCTCAATGAAACCGGGCCGGGGACAGGGCCGGTCACGGGGTCGGTCACGGGCACCAAAAGCTCATCCCAAGAAGACAACCAACAGTATCAAAACATCTACGAGGGATTGATGGACAGTCTTAGTAATAATACCGGGTATCATCCGGTACACAATGGGTTCAGTCACAATGTAACTGCTGGAGGTTACAGCGACATAATTAACCAAGAGTTCCAAGATATGATGGAAGGTTAACTTAAGTATTAGTATTTATTAATTGTACAACTATTTTACATCATCTCTGCTTAATCCATCATACCACCATTGGTCATCATCATGTCGTTCATAAGCAGCATGGTATTAACAGAACTATCACCATACGAGGACGTCATTCCTCCGGAGATATCCATACCTTCGTTAGGGTTAAAGTTCAGAAACCCCCCCATGGCTAATCCTCCCAATGTGTCGTCGGTGTTACCACCAAAGCCGTCGTTGTTTGGAGTCATGGAGCTGGCTTGTTGGAGGATTTGTTGTGGCAGCATGGTGGATATTGGGGTATTTTGGGCCGAAGAAATCGATCTTCTGGTGGCCATTGGCTGCTGCTGCTGGTTGATATGTTTGAAAGATTGGGAGCCATTATTATTATTATTATTATTATTATTGTTAGTGCTATTGGTATTACTTGGGTTGAAGCTGGGGTTCAGTACCATGGGCAGTTGTTGTTGAGATTGCTTGGGTGGGATATAACTGGGTGTATTCTTGTACAAGGGAGAGTTGGTCATTATTGGAGTATGCTGTTGACTGAATTGACCACTCATTTGTCGTTGAACAGTAGAAGGCATCTGACTGGTTATCTGAGGAGAACTTATATTATTATTATTACTACTACTTGTAGGGGGAATTTGTTGTTGATGATGCTGTTGCTGTTGATTAGCTCTTCCCGTAAGCGAAGGAGGAGGCGAATGCTGTTGAAGGGGAATTTGGTTCGCTTGTGGTTGATTCATATCTTGTTGAGCTCTTTTCCATTGCAGTAACCTCATCTTCAAGTACTGAACGGCCTCAGGATACAACTCTTGTAGTTTTTGATAAAGCTGATTCAATTCAGGCATATCTGGAGGCGGAGATAAGATCACCGGGAATGATGCCTTATTATTCGTACTGGTAGTAGAAGAGCTTGAAGATGCCGTCGCAATGTCATCATGATATTTCTCATAGATAAATGTTAACACCAGAAGATTGCAATGGAGTCGTTTGGTGCAGTTTTGATACAGCTCGATCACTTGCTGTCTCAGTCGGGGCTCAAGGGTATTCAAGATCCCTTGGTTATTGTATACTTTCAATGCCTTCTTCATGAGTTGGGTGTTGATAAGTAAGAGACACTTGACTCGTTCTCTTTCTAATGCTATGGTTGGCGGTGGTGGCGGCGTGGCACCGTTGATCGGACCACCGGGGATTCTCCCGTTAGGGGCTTGAACTTGAGCCATAATGAATGAACCTGGGGATAACTATGTTGTGATGATAGGGACTTTGTTTTTTTGTCACTGATAATTTTTGGTCGGGATTTTGTATTCGCACGGCACGACATAATTGAGAATGTCGTCCGAATGTCGTCAGTGGGGGTAATAAATATATAGTTGTATACATATATATATTCATATATACATTCACATATACATTCACATATGACTACACACAGTCATATGCAAAAAACTTGTCTTTATCTTTTTAGCACACTATTTACTGCTATGATTGGCGTAATTTATCTGTGCGGCTGCCTTCGTGAATGTCCGAAATCCCCACCCCTCCCCCACTAGGCGCATAAGTTGCGTGGGGGTGCAAGTCCAGCCGACCTGCATTCTAGTTTTGGTATACCAGTAAACTTTTGCAGCAATTAATGAATAGCACCAATTTGATTATGATATTTATTATATACAAGACTATGCACAGGTTCACCCGATAACCAAATTCATTCTATCCTTGTTCATTCTTCTCATACCTCCCAAGTCCATATCAAAGGTGCCTTGTCCCAGGGTAAGTTTCCGCAACTTACTTAAATAGCCAATCATCTCTTTCAATGGCACCTCCGCATGGATAATCTTATTTCCGCCTCTATTGGCTCCATCAATGGCGGACTTCATGGTGAAATCTGGAGGTACATAAATGGTCTGAGCTAATTCGGTGGCCCAGGTATTATCCAAATCAGTAGCATCATCTTCAATAGACGTAATAGTAGCATTACATCTGTGGGATAAATCATGGACTGTCTCTCCCATATAATTCGATGGAACATGGACTCGAACATTCATAATTGGTTCCAGAAGACAGAATTCACCTTCTGAGATCTTGGAAACACTGGTACGTACAGACCTTCTGCTTATATCCAATAAGACGGACAAACCACCTTCACTGGTATCAACGGGGAAAGTCCACAGTTTAATACGAATAACCATAGAATGGAAGGGGAACCCATATAAAGGACCCCCTTGTTGAAGTCCTATAAGACACCCTTGAACTATTGATTCTTGGAGTTGTTCAAGTGTATGGGCCGATTTCCATCTTCTATCGGAGATCGCCGAGTGCATGGAGATTGGTGTCGCGGTAGGTTCAAATACCAAGACATTGTTATCAGGTAGAATGTAAGCACCTTCTTCTTCTGCAAACATTGAATCTTCAGCTCTTCCTTCGAATGACTCCAACGAAATCGAGACGGAAATACTACTGTCCTCATTCTCTTCTAAATGAGCCCCCAGAAGTGGTTTGGTCTTTGTTGCGGTTTCCATGTAACTGACAACAACATCTCTTAACCTAACCTTTGCTTTCATATCACGGACCAACCGATCTTGAACTATATCTAAATGTAATTCTCCCATGCCTCCTAGAATGGTTTGGCCCAATTCGTTATCGACTTGAACCTTGAGTGAAGGGTCTTCTCTCATTAATTGGGCAATACATTCATTCATATACCGCTCATCACCAGCAGTCAAAGGCTCTATTGCTGCATTGAACAATGGTGCAGGTATAGGGATGGGTAATAGCTTAAGAGCACTTTCAGTAGGACCAAAATGCTTAGATTCAGTCGAATGTCCAACTAAAGTGTCTCCTGTGATGATGGAGTTATCGGTACCCAGAATCACCCCAATATTGCCCAGTCCTATGAACTTAACTGGTTCTGGCTGATCACCATGCATCATGTATAACTTATTAATGGGAATTTTGGACCCTGATCTGGTATTTAGAATCATACTATTGGCATTAATACGACCACTGTAAACCCTAAAGAACGTCATTACCCCCCGAGTTTCATGAGTAATCACTTTGAATGCCAATGCAAGTGTAAGGTTAGAATTATTGTTGACAACAACACCTTTTTTAGGATCAAGTTTCACCAATACTTGAGCATTTGTCGATTTAGATGAACCATTGGTATCTGCAGCAGATACTTTGATGTTCTTCTTCTTATTTTTTTTGGAAAGCTTGTATAGTCCTCCACTAGAAGTAGTAACTTCAGGTAGACTCACTTCCAATGGTGAAGGAAGATAACTCACCACACCATCCATTAATGGTTGAACTCCTATATTACGGAAGGAGGCACCACAAAAGACCGGAGTCACTTGATTAGTCAACGTCAAAGATTTGATTGAATTGATTAAAACATTCACAGGAACTTTCATATAATCAGCATCGTTATCAAAAAATGATTCAATGACAGTTTCATCGAATTCTCCTAAAGTTTCTACCATTGATTCTCTGGTCTTCAGAACCATTTCATAAATATCAGGATAAAGTTCACCATTAGATTCCAAATCAACAAGCTCAATTTCTTTACCTGAACTGTCCAATTTTTCACTCCATTTCAATATCTTTTTATGAATAACATCAACAACTCCACAGAACTTTGGCTCTTCTTCACCTTCAATCAGAGCGAAATACGGGATATTACAAAGAACAACTCGGGTTTGAAGCTTCAGAACAATCTCCTTAACCGTTCGAGAAAACCCAGCTCCTTCTCGATCCATTTTATTAATGAAGGCTATTCTAGGTATCCCTAAAGCAGAAGCTTGTTTCCAAACCTTTTCAGTTTGAGTCTCCACACCAGCTACACCATCGAGAATAGTAACGGCTCCATCTAACACTCTCAATGATCTAATAACTTCCATAGTAAAGTCCGCATGTCCTGGAGTATCCAACACATTGATCTTATGTCCGTTCCAAGGTAAAGTGATAGCAGCCAGTTGAATGGTGATTCCTCTTTCTCGTTCTGCGGTCAAATAGTCTGTTACTGTATCCCCTTCATCAACGTTTCCTATTCTAGCAGTTCTACCACTATAGAAGAGCATTCTCTCGGTAGTGGTCGTTTTCCCAGCATCGATATGTGCAATGATCCCAATGTTTCTAGTTTTAGTCGGAGGCACTGAGTTGAGTGCTTGAGAGGGAGGCACAGCGTAGAAGCGAACGACGGAGTGGATACCGGAGTAGAGACTCCATCGTTTCCGAAAGGGTGTACATCGCAACACAGGTGTCATGATTAATGCTGCCTTCCGTACCCTTGCTGTAGGCCGTTAAAGAGACTAGTGTTACTGTTGATCTCATAATTTTTCGGTATACTCTTTAGGGCTAGATCACGTGCGAGACGGAGTCAATGAGTGTAAGGATAAAAAGCAGGGACGTTAGGAGGTAACAAGAAGTCTGTCGTAATGGCGATCTTGTAAAGTGATGAAACTTAACAGCGATAAAGCAACATATATGCCATCTTCTTCAGTTGCGATCTCAGTTCTGGACAATGACTACCAAGTCTTATTGACATTATCATAGACGAGATAGTGACAAATTCTGCCGTTTTTGGACAGCCGATGGATGGCAGCTGGTAACGAAGAACACAAAACAGCCCTGTACCCACGGCTTTTGGCAATCATATATAACAATATATAACCCATCTACCAAATAAAGATGATTTGTAATCGAATAGTAGTAAGTAATAGGGTAGCCGTAAGTGTAGCCGTAAGTAGCCGCATTGGTACGGCACGGCACGATCTATCTGTAGATGATGACATGCCTCCACAAAACACGGGCAGGAGGGTCTTTCCCGGATAGGCTGGTACGTGCGTGGTGGCCATTGGACTTTAACTTTTACACCACATAAGCCAATGAGATAGCAGTAGTACATATGAGGGTATCGAAGTCCCCCACTCAGATTATTTACGGAAATCACATCCGAACCCCGTCGGGAAAAATGATCGAGACTCCGGTATAATTATATGAGTCAGCAACTTTGAGAGGTCCAATTATATAAGAGCATAATGATATCGGCATAACCACATAGCAGTCATAACAGACAAAAGACACACACAACTCAGTCACAGCACAGTCTAAGCATTCACCGACACAACACAGCATAACTCTCATACAAAGCATAACTCATTCACATTATGACGCAATCTGAAGAAGACGTTGGAACAGACATGAGTCAAACAGATAATGAAAAGTCTGATCCTGAGACTGCTAAAGCGGCTGAACAGGCGGAAAAAGCTGAACGGACTCAACCGACTGAACATTATGATGACCCTGATTTAGACAAAGGATATGCATGGGTTATATGTATTGCTATATTCATATTGAACTTCAATACATGGGGGATGAATAGTGGTTTTGCCGTTTATTTATCTGATTATATCAACAATAATGTTTACCCCGGTACCTCCAAAGAACAATATAGTTTTATAGGGGGGATATCGTTTGGGGTTGGGTTAGCATTAACACCAGTGATCAATTACATCTATGGAATCATTGGGGTTAAAACAACAGTTATCATGGGCAACTGTATGCAATTTGCTGGGTTATTTCTTGCATCTTTCACCACCAAATATTGGCAATTGGTATTAACTCAGGGGCTACTTAATTCTTTTGGGTTGGCATTCATTGCCTTACCTGCTATAACGTTATTACCTCAATATTTCAAAAAGAAGAGAACCATGGCCGCTGGGTTAGCTACGGCCGGAGCCGGGGCCGGAGGCATTGTCTACAATTTGGGTATGCAAAAGATCTTACAAGTGAAATCCGTTCATTGGGCTCTAAGAGCTCAATGTATAATTGCCTTTGGATTAATTTGGATTTCTATCTTCCTAATCAGATCAAGAGCTCAACATCATAAGATTGTGTTTACCGCATATGATCCTCAAGTCATAAGGAGTCCAGGGTTTTATATGTTGACCTCGTATATTGTTTTTTGCATGTTTGCCTATACCATATTACTTTATACCATGGTGAATTTCACTACTTCCTTAGGTTACTCTGGATATCAAGGGTCTATAGCTTCAGCATTAGTGGCTGCCGGTTCTGTTATTGGAAGACCATTTACAGGAGTCATAGGTGATCGTGGTGGTCCTATTACCGTGGCTGCTATAGTCTATGCAATATGCGCCATATTTACCTTTTCCATGTGGATACCTGCCAGAAACCTTGCCACGGTGTATGTATTCTCTGTTATCATTGGAGGATTAATGGGGTGTGTTTACACCAGCATTGGTGCTATATGTGCCCGATTATCGGGTTTAAAAAAGATGAATGTCACCTTCTCTATGGTCTGGGTGTTTATGGGATTAGCAGGGATATTTTCCCCCGTTATTGGATTGAAGCTTAAACAAGGATCCGGAGGTTATGTTGACCCCACGCAATACTTGCATTGTCAAATCTTTGTGGGGTTTTCATTTGTTGGATGCTCATTGAGTGCATTCCTATTAAGAGGGTACATTATTGCTAGAGATAAAGTCCATGATGATAGTGATACCATGGTCGATTTGGATGGTGATGTTCTTCATCTTGGAACAGACATGAAGTCTGTTTTAAAGGGGGTTTTTCAATTAAGATCAAAGAGAATTGTTTAGGAGGCATATATATAGAGCATAATAATATAACACAGTACTAATTCGTGTCTTACAGTGTTACTGCTGTCATGTAGAGTCATCTAGTTAGCTGTGTACATAGTCACATGGTATCACTACTATCATAGCCATGTACATATATGTACAGTATCATACACTGCAGTATACCCTATCCTACAATGCTGTATGTTCTACGGTTAGCTGACACTACATCCTTAAGCCTTCATCACTAATGTCTCTTATTATCGCGACATTTAAAAATTATAAACACTTCTCTCTTCTTAATCACCATATGCTTCCCCTGACATCAATATGACAGATCAGGTTGACGTTGAAACTGATCCGGCGATCAAACGAATAAAGCTTGATCCCGAGTCACATGAGGCACAAACCTTAGAACAAATCTTTGGTACAACAGATCCCATCAAATCGGAACTGGCCAATGATAAACTTGTATCACCACTCGATGAACCAATGGAACTGAATTCTATCGGCGACCAAATAGATGCCATGACTGCTTCCACCAATACTGTATCAATCACTGCCACTAATCATACACCAATTACAGCCACCAATAATCCACCAATACCTTTAGATAATGACTCCGTATCTTTACTTAAAGCACAAAACCCTAATAGTATCAACACCCTGATACCAACAACACATACCGGTATCACCAACAACAACAACAACAATTTTCAAACTGACGATTCAAAAGGTTACCAAACCAAAAATACTATTCCTCCAACTAATGGAGTATCCAATGTTACTCCTTCAACAAATGGAGTATCCAATGTTACTCCTTCAACAAATGGAGTATCCAATGTTACTCCTCCAACTAATGGAATATCCAATGTTACTTCTCCAACTAATGGACTATCCCATCTGGCTCCTTCAACTAGTGCACTTTCCAATCCCATCCTTCCACCTTCCAATATCAACAGTAATAATACCATGTTCAATAGTAATAATGACAATAATAATAATAATAGTAATAATAATAATAACACAATTTCTTCTTTCCCTACCACCACACCTGGAGGCTTCCCCCCTTTGCCAACTACGCTTCCAACCACATCATCAATTCCGCACGGATTCACAACCACCCAATTGCATAATAATAATCGAGATACCAAAAGCCTATCTCAAGCCCCCCCTCGTGTTAATTCAACCCCTTTATCCTCCACTGCTCCTCCTACTCCCAAAATAAGTCGTCTAGTTATCTTGTACGACACACCAAAATATCAACATATGAAAACACAAATAGAAGATTTCAAATTGTTCCCACATACTTCACTTAAAGTAGTGTTACTTAGTGATTTGGATCTGCTCCAGAAAGATCCTTACGATTGGTTGAACTTGTGCATAGAATATAATGATGAATTTAGTGGGAATTTGAAGAAAATATCAGAATTCATTGATACCAATAAAGAATACATTAAAAGTTTTAAAGAAATTGGGTATCATTTCCAATTTGATTCTCGAAAGAAATGGCCAGATGATTATACTGAATTTGATAAAGATGAGTATTCTTCGTTTATTAATATTTTGAAGTCTACAGTTGCTGATAAAGTAGTTCATTGTTCCATAATCAACAAGTTTGAAATCAATACCATATATTTAACCAATAAGGATGATTTGGAGAAACTAGGACATGAAATCCAATCGGATATTGATTCCTGGAAGAATTTACGGTTATTTGATTATGGAGATAATTGTATCCGGTTTTTCCCCGGAGTTAAGTTTCCTGATACTTTAGAATTAATGAATATTGGAGGTGGATATGCTTTGGAAACTTTAGCCGGATTTAAAATGCCACCAAAGCTAAAAGTGCTAATTGCATCCCATGGTTCGATAACCAATATTGATAATATTCAATTCCCTTCGACCTTAGAAACGTTAGAATTGGTGGAGAATAAATTATATTTTATAAATCATGTGGAATTCCCCATGAAATTAGAGAAATTAGACTTATCCAACAATAGAATTGATAATTTAAGAGGAATAGAATTCCCCAAAAATTTGAAACAATTATCATTATCAATGAATCCAATAGATTCAATCAAAGGAATTAAATTCCCCAACCATCTAGAATATTTGGATATTTCATGTGTTCCTAATGAATCAATGACCGGGGTTAAGTTTCCGGATTCACTTGTGGCTTTAAATTTACAAGAATCCATGATAACTACCCGAGGTTTAAAACTTCCACCATTTTTAAAGGAAGTCAATTTGGGGGATAATGGAGTCAATAGTATTAATCCTTTGAAATTGCCTGATTCAATCGAAAAACTTTGGTTGACTAATAATAATATTAAGACTCTTAATAAAGTTCAGTTCCCACGAACATTAAAGGAATTATATTTGGGGAATAATATGATAACCACTTTAAAAAATGTTTTATTCCCCAAGACTTTACAATTACTTGATATGGAAATGGATCCAGAATTTGATGAACATGATAAGCATTTAACTACTTTGAAAGATGTTGTTTTCCCCATTAATCTCAAACATTTGAATTTAGGATATCATTCCATCAAATCGGTTGAATCTATTGAGTTTCCTTATCATCTTGAGACACTAAGTCTTCGATATAATGAATTAAAAGTGTTTCGAAATAACAAGTTCGGACCTTACCTAAAGAAACTCGATCTAAGTGGGAACCAAGATTTGATTTCATTGGATCATATTTTATTACCGGATGCATTAGTTGATTTGAGAGTTCCTAATCAGTTAGTTGATAAATTACCTGGGTATATTATCGAACGAGCCAATTCCAAAAAATTGGTTATTACTAAATCAAGTCCATATTAGTGAGCACCAATGATTAATTGTTGGTGGTCATTAAAGATTGGGGGTCAAAGTACATTAAAAAAATATACTAAAGCTATCTAATACACAGTTAAGAAGAGAAATGGTATTCCTTTAATCTTCATCATCATCTTCTTCGTCAGATTCCTTTTCTTCAGCTTCCTTTCTTTCCAATAAAGCTTGCAATTCAGCATCTTCTGTGGCGGTCACAGCCTTTGGAGCCATAGTGATTTTACAATTCCCACCATCCTTTTCGATTGAAGTGGTGATTTTTTCAATAGCCTTTTCCAATAAAGCAATCCCTTGTTTCTTATCCAAAGATTGTGCGGACAACACATACAAAGGAGCAGCCACCAATTTGGCCTTGACTTGAATATGTTCAGTGGATTCTTCTTCAGCAGATCTTAAGGCTCTCTTGATAGCATCGATCCCTTCATAGGAGAAACATGAAACTTCAACATCAGCTCTAATCTTAATGGCTTGAGGAGTTAATCTTCTACTGATGTATAATTTCAATTCATCTAAAACATCGGAGGATGGAGGAACAATGTCATCAAATATAGAAGGATCAGTAATTGATAACTTAAATGCATCGTAAGAATGACCATATTTCCGGGATAAAGGCCAACCAATCGTCTTATATAATTCCTCTAAAGAGACATTAAACTTCTCAGCACAATGTCTCAAGATTGAATGAACAGCTTTGGACTTATTATATCTTTCATCACATTTAACAATATCTTCAGCACTGACTCTTCTCTTTGATAAATCAATGTACCCCTTTTCTTTATCGACTCTTAATACCACCGCCACTTCATTTTTACCAACACGAATTAACTTTTGAATGGAACGAATACGCCTTCTGGATAATTCTGATAATAATACCATCCCTTCAATGTTATCGTACTCTAATAACTTAACATATGCTCCCATCTCAGCAATCTCTTGCACGTTAACCATAACCACCTCATCGACTTCGGGGTACTTGTTTTCGTAGTATCTAAAGTTGGATGAACTCATGGTGGTATACTTCCGTTTATCAGATAATGTAGTGGGATCAAACAGTACTTTATTTTATAATCTTTGCCTCATGAGAAGATTTTTCAGACATTTTTTTCACTTTGAGGTCTACGCAATCTGGAAAGCAAGTGATTACGTAAGCACGCGACTTAAAGTTAGACTTCCTAAAAGAGCAGTCAGACGGCAAGATGCTCAGAGTGGTTGTATGAATATACCTATATATTCTTTTTGCATCCATTAGATTTATACGTTGATTTCCTTGTTCCTTCAATATTGAATATGCCGATAGAAAGTAGATTAGCCGCTGAAAGTATTATCTCAACCAATGATAATCATGATCGTTCTAGAGCCTTGTATGACTTAGAGAATGCCCATTTTTGTATTGACGCCAGATATAAAGTAGACAAGGTATTAGGCAAAGGATCCTATGGAACAGTGTGTTCAGCGGTAGACACCAAATCAACCAATAAGGTGGCGATCAAAAAAGTGTCCAATATCTTTGATAAGGAAGTGCTATTGAAACGGGCTGTCAGAGAGTTAAAGCTTATGGTTCATTTCCGAGGCCATAGAAATATAGTCAACCTTAAAGATCTTGATATTATTTATGATAAGCCCTATGATGGCTTATATTGTTATCAGGACTTAGTGGAGAATGACTTGACTCATGTTATATTTTCTGGGATCCAATTCAGTGAGTTCCATATTCTGAGTTTCATCTATCAAATCTTGTGCGGGTTAAAGTATATCCATTCGGCTGATGTTATTCATAGAGACTTGAAACCTGGGAACATACTTGTTACTAACAAGGGACAACTTCAAATATGTGATTTTGGATTGGCTAGAGGTATCAATAGTAAATATACTGGGTTCAATTCTCCTCCAATTACAAACTATGTGGCTACCAGATGGTACCGTGCACCTGAGCTTATACTTAGTAAGAGTGAGTATACCAAGGCTGTTGATTTATGGGCTGTGGGGTGTATTTTAGGAGAGTTATACGGTCGGAAACCCATGTTTATGGGTAACAATCAACTTCATCAAATTACAGAGATTTCAAAGATCTTGGGTAATCCAACTTTGGAAGTTATAAGAAAGTATAATTGGAAGTTATATTCCCCTGGTGCTGCAGCACTAGCTGGTGGGAAAGACGCAGAAGTTACCAAGAAGAGTCAATATAGCATAAATACAGTGGCTCCAAGATTACAATATCCTGGGATTGCTTTACTGAAACTCTATCCATATGCTTGTGAAAAGGCATTAGGGATGCTTCAAAGTTTACTCTATTGGGATCCAGACTCCAGACTTAATGTTGAACAAGCCCTCAGCCATTCGTTTTTGGCTGAGATACGATCACCCGAGAACGAACCAGTACACCCAACCGCATTTGATTTTAGTTTTGAAGAGGACAAGAACCACTACTTGAGAATCCTTCAGCAAGATGTTGAACGATTCCGAGAGGAAAAACGGACTTACAGTTTAAGGAGACCTGAAAGCAGTAACAGTGAAGGGGAACGAAATCTCAGTCACAGTCACAACCATAATCATAATTTCAGTACAATGCCACATAATAAAGCGTCTGACACCACTATCAATGAGCCCCACAAACACCACCATTTAGTGGTTAGAACTTTCCAAGCATGAAACCGAGTCTCTGGCATTACGTGTATCTGTGGAGATAAAAGTCTGGTTTTGTGAAGAGTTTATAGATTGCGGGGGGGTCGGAGTAATGACGCAGAAAGCGTAGGTATTGTTCAGGTCTATTTAGTTCCAGTAGTTGTCTAATTCCGGAAGTTTTGAAACAAGTTACAATAGAGTGACAATTTCAGCTGACACCGAGGTCTAATTCAGTTCTACATGGTCAAAGTATTTAAGTAAGGGGTAATGGCAGGAAGAAGTCACTCAGAGTCAGGCAGAGCCAGCATCAATTGACACAAATACAGTCAATCTCAACCCCAACATGACCAAGCCGGAATTGGAAATTGTCCGCATTCACGTCGTTGCTGACGGTGAAGTTGTCCTTGATGATCCAGAGATCAAACACGTTAAGGTGCCAGAGGGAGCAGTGGTCCAAACGACAATCTACTTCAAGTTGAAGGGAGGTCCAGTCAAAGGTTTGAAGAACAAAAAGGGTAATGCCAAAGGTGGAGTTACCATTAGAACCACTGAATTTGTTCTCGGAGATTATGATGATGATGACGAAGAGAAGGTACACGAAGCGAAGTTCCCGGAGGAAACAGCACCCAGTGGATTCCTTTTACGGGGAAAATATACTTCTACATCCTCGTATTATGTTGGGGATGAACTTATTCATGAAACCGTCTATACTACCGAGATTGTTAGAAAGTAAAGTAGCATGGTACAAAATAGAATAAAGGCGGTTATTCGCGGATATAAGCGGACGTAAATTGTAGTATGTCCTTCGTTTTGCGAAACTTAAGGAGTAATTCAAATTCAAACTCAAACTCAAACTCACTACTACTTGTCTCTTCTTTTGCCACCTACTCGTAAGATGACTATCAGACCTGCAACCCACGCAGGTACATGGTATACTTCGAGTAGCCATAAGCTTATGGCCCAATTGAAGACTCTATTTGAACAGACTCTGGTTCGTCCTACCACTGGAAATCGGGTACTTCTAGGACCTCACGCTGGGTACACCTATTCGGGTGAACGGTTAGCAGAGACATTTGCTGTATGGGATACCACCAAGGTCAAACGGATCTTCTTATTGGGACCATCTCATCATGTTTATTTCAATAATAAGGTATTGGTATCCAAATACGATGGATATGAAACTCCTATGGGGGTCTTGCCTGTAGATACCGAGACTGTAAAGACCCTAATCAACAAGGTATCTTCACTGGGAAGACATATCTTCAAATATATGAGTGAAGAGGTTGATGATGATGAACATCTGTTTGAGATGCATGCACCCTTCATCTATTATAGTAGCAAAGAGTTGCCTCAAGGGATACCCAAGATTATTCCTATTTTGATCAGTGGGATGGATGATAAGTTGAATTTGGAGTTGGCCACTGCCTTAGCACCGTATTTGGAAGCTGAAGAGAATCATTTCATTATCAGTTCGGATTTTTGTCATTGGGGTTCAAGATTTGGGTACACCAAGTACTTACACAAGGAGCCAAAGAAGAGTGACGATATTATTCCTTCAGAGTTAAGCTCTCTAAGTAACGTACATGCCTCCTATGACAAGTATGGATCAAGTTCAAAGTCAAAAACAATGCCAATACATACATCGATCGAGCTTCTTGATAGAACAGGAATGAATGTGGCTCTGACGGGATCTTATATCAAATGGAAACGGTACATTGACGTCACGGGGAACACCATATGCGGACAACTGCCAATTGGTGTTATACTTCGAATGTTAGAAGTGGGAGATGTAGACCTGACATTTGAATGGATTGGATACTCTCAAAGTAATTCAGTCACAAGACCGTCTGAAAGCAGTGTTTCTTATGCTTCTGGATACATCACAATAGAGTGAGTAAAAGCAATTAGACTAGATAATTAATAATGTTAGTATGATATCAAAGACGGCCTTGCGGATGATCGGCTTTAAAATTTTGGTCGAACCTGCATATAACTCCATGGTTATTTCAAATTGGAACCGATCCATGAAAATAATAATTGCTATTAAACATGCATCTTTATCAACATTAACGGTTAGAAGAGTTGTATTCCATATTGCTTTTACTTATCATCGATTCAAATTATTAGTCGTCCATTTATCCGAAGAAAGCACAAACAATTGAGCTATCACCTTTACGTCCTTTTGTCCGACGATACCCAAATGAATGAGGCACAGTTCTTCAACAAGATCAAAGCTTCAGAGCTTCAAGTTGAACTTGAACAAGCATTCAAGAAATCCAAAACAACGACTAAAGTTGCCGTAGTAATGAAGAAAATAGTGGCCAATATCATTCTAAATAATCTGGAAATGGTCCGGTTAATGCCGGAAGTCGTTGGACTTCTATCAATGGATTCATTTGAAATTCGTAAGAAATGTTTGCAATATTTGAATGCTTATGCCATGATGGACCCTAAGCTGTCATCTGAAGCCATCCCTATGTTAAGACGGTTTCTTGAAGAGAAACTGAGTCCTGGACTCATCATCATAACCCTCAGAACAGTCTCCAGTATTGGAAATCCTGATTATGTTAAATTGGCTATTAGTAGCATCCCTAGACTCTTAAGAAACCAAGATCCAATGATTAGAAAAGCTGCAGTTTTGGCAGTGGGGAAAGTTTACCAATTCGATCTGAAAAGTGTTACCCGGGAGAATTTGATTGACCAATTGAATCTGTTGCTCCATGATGATAATAATTTTGTGGTGGCCACAGCTTTGGCAGTGTTGGGGTTTATCACTGAACAAAACAATTCTTTGGCATTGCAAGTTGATAAGGAACATGCCTTCAAATTGGTGGAGCTCCTTCCCAAATCGAATGAATGGTGTCAGATCTATATTTTGAATTCTTTGATGCTGTTTGTTCCACAAACCCATAGAGAAGCATTGACTTTGATTGAAGCCACGATCCCATCGTTACAACATGAGAATTCATCAGTGGTTTTAAACTCTCTTAAAGTCATTGTTTATTTGAGTAATTATGTTCTGGATATCACCAATGTTGTTCCTGGTTGGAGCAAGAAATTAGGCACATCTTTAGTGGCATTACTTTCCAATCCTCCCGAAATTCAATTCTTGGTGCTTCGAAATGCCATTCTTTTATTACTTTCTAAACGGAACTTGGTATCTCTTGATGTTGAACAATTATTCTGTCATTATGATGATCCTGTTTATGTCAAAGATACAAAATTGGAGATCATGTACTTGTTGGCCAATGAAAGTAATATCTCTGTTGTATTACCAGAATTGGAAGAATATGCATTGGATATTGATATTCAAATGGCTAGGAAAGCTATAAGAGCTTTTGGGAATTTGGCAGTCAAATTAGAAAATGCTGCTGATCATTGTATGTCAGTTATGGCCTCTTTAATTACCAATGGAGTTGATTACATCGTTCAGGAATCTGCAATTGTGGTTAAGAACGTGGTCAGAAAGTATCCGGGGAAATTTGACTATGTAGTTCAAGAGCTCTTGCAACATTATGATTTGATTGAAGAAAGTGATGCCAAAATTTCAATGGTATGGATTATAGGCCAATATTGTTCAATCATTGATAATGTCGACGTTGTGTTTAATCATTATGCCAAATCCTTCTTGGACGAACCAGTAGAAGTCCAGCTAGCAATTGTCACCGCAGTGGTTAAATATTATCTCATAATTCCTTCCAAGGGAGAACAGGTGATGATTCAAGTGTTGAAATGGGCCACTGAAGACTCAGGAAATCCAGATTTAAGAGATCGTGCCTATATATATTGGAGATTAGTGTCTTCAACTTCAACAACTGGTGGTGGAGGAGGGCAGTCCACAGCATTCCAAGAATTGACAAAGAGTATTGTCTTACATAATAATCCACCCATAAACTCCACCAATGATAATATCGACCCGAATATTTTGCAAGAGTTGGAATTGAATATCGGAACATTAGCATCCATCTATTTGAAACCAGTTACGTTTGTGTTCCGATTATCGAAAAGAAAGACATTAACTTCAAGTCCAGCACTTCAAAAGAGAAGTCCTAAATTGATTGATCCTGGTGATCATCATCAACGGCCAACACTTACCCCACCACCAGTACCTTTCAAAGCAGATCGACAAAGATTGACTGTACCAACATTGGAATCTAAAAGAACAAACTCAACTGGTGAAATTCCTTATCTCCCAAGAACAAAGTCATATGAATCTGCCAGTAGTGGAGAAGTTAAAAAGGAAAGTTTGACTAGAAGACTTACCAGGAAGGCGTCACTACTTTCTCGAAGTAATAGCCACAAGAAGTTTTGATAATTGCGGTATCATATTGTTTCCTTTTTTATTATTGAAGTATCCAACTCAACATCTTCCTCTTCTTGCTTGACTTCATTGTCATCTTCCTTTTCATCTTCTTGTTTGATCTGAACTTCATTCGGGATCCTTCTGGTTTGAACAATTTGTACATCCGTTGCAAACTTGATTGGTGCAGCAACTGGTGCTACTGTTTCAACTTCAATTGAAGGCATATTTTCTTCTGGCCCATCAGGTAAACCCTCAGCAACCAGAAGTATATCTAACCCTAGGAAAGCTGCCAAAATGATGATAGCTGCTGGTTTGGACATCACCGCATTACTTTCCTTACAGAAGCTTGCACAAACACATAAAGGACACCCCCAAACACATTCACAGTCAACCACTCGGTTGTAAGTGGCATAAAGAATATGGTCAATTTGTTTAAACACGTTTGCTGATATTCCTGACCCATCAATACCTCCTTTTGCATCGTAAAAGATCAATCTTGCTGGCCTTATTCTTGTTGTTTGTCTCTTTGCAAATTCTTTCTCAGGAGCTTTACATTCAGTTATCAATTCTGCTTCTCCAACACTTGAAGTTGCCCCAGAAAACTTTGCATTGGGATTAGTGGTTGCTCCACCACTAACAAATATTGGAAGCATGTTCATAAGGGCATGTTGAGCCGCATGAATACCTCCAGCAGGTGATAAACTCTTTTTGGTGATAGCATCGAGAGCAGAGGAAGGAATATCTAACCAGAATCCCTTGGAATCAACTATGAATGGAGGATTATTAACTTCTTCGGCTTCAAGGATTTCACCTCTTCTATTGACTTTGAAATACCCAAACACTATTGTTCTAGACCGAACAAGACCAAAATAAGCAGGAATATCACTTGGAAGTGGAAGATCTATGGGATGTAATGGCTTAATAAGCTGAGTTTCTTGTGGATCAACATCAGTAAAGTCTCTTTGTTGAGTGATCCAATCAACATCAACTCTTTTCACTTTTGCATATTTCCCTTCAGCATTAAACTCTTCAACCAAATAGGGTAACCCTTGATGAAGGAAAATGGCTCCCTTATAAATTGAGAAGCTGGTTCTTGAGGCTTCAATTTCTTCAATGACAATGTTCCTATTGTTGGTAAGATCAACCACTGCATAAGTATCTTCTTCCACTGCTCTGATAGTCACCTTTGTATGAGGATCAGGTAAATATTTTGGCAGCGTTCTATAATAGCCTTTGTTATCTTTAATTAAATTCTTCAACACTATTTGTGAATAGTTATTCTCTTTAATCAGATCATCATGATCACTTGTCTCTCTCACAAAATATTTCATATCTTCCATTATGTTTAAAGGTATCTCATAGGCTGCACATTGTAAATGAGCTTCCATAATAGAATCAGTAGAGCCACCATTGATAAGAGATGTGACACACAAATCTTCATAAGTTGAACGATCAACCAACTCATCTGGATTTGTCATGTAATGTTGATCAGTGGCATTTGAACCTCCAACAAATATGGCCAAACTTCCTTTAGAATCTTTAGCTCTTCCTGCTCTACCAAATTGTTGATGTAAATTCAGTTTCAGAAATGGGAATTGAGAAGTAATAACCACATCTAAATCAGCCAAATCTATACCTAATTCTAAAGCATTAGTAGCAATGATTGCTTTTAAATCACCATTAAACATTTTCCTTTCAATGATTCTACGATCAGATTTACTATAACCTCCACGATAAGCCATAATATCATTATTATCCACCTTTATTGGACCAAACTTGTTTTGTTCCTTTAAGAGGGACTTGACTTCCTTCATTAAAAGTTCACAAATCTTCCGGATTGTACAAAAGACAATCACCTTTATGTTAGGAACATTGGTTAACAATTGTAACAAGATTTTAGCCAGTTCTGTAGTAGCACTTTCTCTAGGAATAAAGGGACTAGCAGTATAATTATTAGTGGAAGTAGTAGCTGATTGTTCTGTAGCAGCAGTTTTCCCCAACTTATTCATTAACGGAGGCGGTCTCCAAATCACAAGACGTCTTTCAGAACATGGACTACCATCTTCAAAGATATGAACCACTGCTTCAGTTGGAGGGATCCCACAGACAGTTTTGAAATGTTCAACTGAATCATTGATGGTTGCTGAACATGAAATGCATTGGATATCAACATTACCAAGTGAATCACAGATCCTTCTTAACCGGGACATGACTAAACCAACATGGACTCCAAATGTTCCCTTGTAGACATGTAATTCGTCCATAATCACATACTTTAGGCTTTTGAGGAAATGTTCCCAGCTTGAATGGTCATCCAAAGTATCATGGTGGGCCAAGATAGATGCATGAATTGAGTCAGGGTTTGTAAAGAGAATATCCGCATGAGAACGTATGCCTCTTCTTAAAGAACTTGGTGTGTCACCGTCATAAGTATCGATGATAATCTTTCGTTTGTTATTCAATGGTAATTTATCTATCAAATCTTGGAGATGACGTTTTTGATCTTGAGCCAATGCCTTGGTGGGGAAGATAAATAGTGCAGTGGAATGTCTACCTTTCAATCCGGAGTCAATATCCCATAAGATATCATTAAGCACTGGGATTTGATAGATAAGTGATTTACCTGAGCTGGTAGAAGTGGTGACAATCACATGTTTCAAGTTTTCACTAATTAAAGCATCAATAGCTTGAGCCTGATGAGTATATAGATCCTTTTCAAGATCTATTTTCTTTAGTGAGTCAAGACCCAATTGGAGATCGGGATGAATGAATTCCAAATTGATAGTGTTTGTTTTAGCAGCTCTAGGTGGATTTAGTACCTTAGTAGTTACTATTTGGTCTTTGTAAAATGGTTTTTGATGCAATGCTTTGAGCATCATATCAATTGTAGGGTACTGCTTGGCATCTGTTGATGATGATGATGATGATGATGATGACGTTGATGTGACCAAGTTTTCTATTGGATCAACAAAGACTTGGGGCACAGGAAGTACAGCTAAAGTCTTTAGTTTGTCCATAGGGATATTGTTAGCGACTTCGTCATCAGAGTACTGATCTAGCCAGGTATTTATACATTTTAGAAACTTGTCGTTTCTAGAGGCAATGATCCCTTGGATTTGTTTTGTTGTAAGGTTCTGAAGCTTTAATTCCTTCAGCAGTAAGAAGAATAAGTCATCTCCTCTTCCAACGTTGTTAGGCTTACGTCGCTTGAACATTGTGCTTGCAATGCTATTGATTCTGGCATCTCTAAAGTCAAAGATCAAGATTTGATCACTGTTATTGCCACCACCATTTTTCAAGTCGTCTATGGACTCAGATTCTTTATGTTGATGGTAGCCAGTCTTCCAATTGAAGTCTACCTTCTCCACAAACAGGAGATGGAGTTGATTCTCGTCAACATAGTCGTAGAACACGTCACCTTCAGGTAGCAATGCTTTTATGATGGCCAAATCCACTGGGTGTAGATCATCTTGGGGCAGATAGAATTTGGCTATTACGTCGTAGGAAGGGATAGTTGATGAACTATGAGTCAGTAGGAACGTGAGCCGGGTATTGAGGATATAGAACAAGCGGAACAACCGTTTGAACTCAGGTGGAAGTTTATCCATGATGAAGAAGGGTGTCGGCCTTTCGCAGTAAAGGGCCGTGCTAGTAAAGTAGCACAACAAGTCGAGCAACTACTACACTTACTAGTTAGTGTACTTCTGTACTACTACTACTACTACTACAACTACTACTAATACTACTACTACTACTACTACTATTACTACTAATACTACTACTACCTGCTACTACTACCTGCTACAACTACCTGCTACCACTAGCCATTTGAGGTACTATTAGTATTTGTGGCACTTCTGATACCTCAACCATTGTGGCTACTACTGTTACCTGTAAGACTGTCACATGTGTTTCTGTTCCCTACATCACTGCTGTTCCTAGTATTATTCATTACCGATCACCACACTTAAACTAAACCGGTGTAATCTCCATTGACCATGTGGTTTGATCATTTGATCATAAGATAACCGGCGATTGTTGCCTGATTTAAGCTGTACTATGACGGACAGAACCACCCAGTACACTACCACACGTTTATACTTGCGACTACTGTTACATTCTACGACCCCATGTGGATTAATTCTGGGGTAGATGAGTAATGAGTGGGGCTTGCTGTCACTACTGCACTTATTATATACATCCTCAAGGAGCAACATAGCCTCATATAAAGGTCAGTACATCGTACGTTCATAAGCTATGTTATAATTAGTGTTGTTGTAAGTACTTATCATCACTGTTGCTATCACTGCCACTACTAACTACTACTGCTACTCACTACGACTACTACTAACATTTCCTGCTATCATTATGTTTGACAAGTTAAAGATCAAATCAAAGGCCAATTCTGTTGCCAGCAGCAGTGCACCATTGACTCCAGGTAAACCTTCTCGTGAAGATATCTATAGAAATCGTCAAAACTATGGAGTTAATTTAGGGGGGTGTTTTGTCTTGGAGAAATGGCTATTCCATTCAATATTCCCTGAAGGAGCCAACTGTGAAGCTGAAGCCGTTGCCAAATTGGTCGAGGAAAATGGTGAAGATGAAGCCAGAACAAGATTGGAAACCCATTGGACAAACTTCATGAGTGATGATGATTGGCAATGGTTGGAAGATCATGGTGTCAACTCGGTACGGATCCCCATTGGATACTGGGAGATTGATGGAGGTAGATTCACCAAACACACCAAGTTTGAACCATTTGGTCATCGGGTTTATGCCAATGCTTGGAGCATATTCAAGAAACTGTTTGTGGAAAAAGCTGGTGAACATGGAATCTCTGTGTTGGTTGATTTACATGGCCTTCCAGGAGGTGCCAATGGATCAGATCATAGTGGGGAACACGGTGGCGATGGTAAGGCAGAATTCTGGCATTCTTCAGAGTTACAACTTTTGATTTGTGAAGGTCTTAAGTTTATAGTTAAGGATTTATTGGACTATGAAAACATTTGTGGGATTCAAATTGTTAATGAAAGTGAATTTGCTGATAACCCCAAGCATCAAAAGGTTTATTATGGAGCAGCCATTAATCTGATTCGAGAAATCGATGGGAATATTCCAATTATAATTTCTGATGGTTGGTGGCCAAACCAATGGGCTGAATGGGTTCAAGAGCTTCAAAATCATAATAATATTTTGGGTGTGGTTATTGACCATCACGTGTATAGATGTTTCTCTGATTCTGATAAGAATAAGAGTCCTCAACAAATTATTGATCAATTACCAGCGGATGTTTTAACCAATATTTCCAAGAATGGCCATGGAGTGGATTTCATGGTGGGGGAATGGTCTTGTGTTTTGGATCAAAGTACTTGGGATAAAGCTGAAGGTGGTGCCAACCATAAAAGAGATGAATTGGTCATTGAATATGGCAATCGGCAGTTAAACCAGTTTATGGAAAGAGCTTCTTATGGTAGTTACTTTTGGACTTTTAAATTTGAATCAGGTAATGGTGGAGAATGGGATTTAAAGACCATGACTGATAAGGGGGCCATTAAGAGTCCTTTACCCAATCGGGGGGTCCAAGTTCCAGATGGTAATAGTTATGAAAGAGCAAAGGAAGATGCCAATAACCAACAGAAACAGTCGGTTGATAAAAATTATGATTGGAATCGGTTCAATGATGGGTTTACTATGGCTTGGAAAGATAGCGAAGAATTTCTTCGGTTTAATGGATCTTTAATTGGTAGAATTGAAGCTACAAAGGAAGAAAGATTAAGAGAAAATTCAACTGAAAGGGGTACTCCTAAACGTCCTGATGAATTTGAATCTGGTTATTTGGCTGGCTTATTTCAATTCAGATCAATAGTATAATTAGCATATAGCTTAAATGTATCGCTTAACTATTTAGCGTCAGTGTATGTCCGGGTGTCACGATGTCCGGGTGTTGCGGTACTATATAAACAAATTCAAAAAAATGAATATATGTAATAATATTAATAATGAGTTCAATTGATAAACCCCCTCTTTTCACATGATTAACATTCGATCTAAGGGAGACCTAGATAAAATAGCAACACGGCTAACGAATGACCTTCAAGTCATCGCTCAACATCTGCTTACTCGCTTTGCCGGGTTCGAAGCGAGTCTCTTAGAGATCTTTAGATATGAGCGAGAGAAACACCTAAGACTTCATTATTGCGACTATGAGATGGCGTATGTGTGCTATTTAGTTGCTTTCCGTTTGAGACAGTTGTTCCACGAAGACAGTTTGAGCTCCCAAGGGGTTGATTTGAAAAAGTATGTCAATTCGTCGTTGATTGCCAATAAGGAAGCGTTCAAAGAGATCACCGAGCAGTTACAAAGTCATCATGAAGACGATAATGACGAAGAAGTCGATGCATTGATGGCACGATTCAATAGTTTGAAAAGAGGAAGTAACGGAGTCTCCAAAACTGGAGTATCATCCTCAGCTTTGCCCTTGCAAAAGTATCCCGATATGATTTCTAATCAGGAACTACACCAAATCATGACCAACGACCCTAGTAGTGTTCTATTGATAGACTTTAGAGTGACTAAAGAGTTTGAAGTTGCTCATATCAATTTCCCAAACATAGTCAATATCCATCCAGCAGATTTAACATCATTGTATGACCTGAAGGGAGCCAGCAACGTTACTGATGGAGATCTTGAAGAAAAGTTGAAGAAGCATATACCCCCGGATCAGTATGATCGATTTAACGAACGACAGAAATATGAACTCATTGTACTTTATAATCAAAACTTTGGGTATAAAGGTGTTTCAATGGATGGTGATAAATTTGAATTGTTGAAACACCTGCTTTTAGATGAATCCATTGATGCCATACCAGCAAATAGTCCCTTTAAAAGGTTGATTGATTTGCTTTGCTTTAGAAACAAATACATAAGTTCCAGATTAAAGAACTTTCCTTGTATATTATTGGGTGGGTTGGATAATTGGAAGCAACAATATGGTCCCAATTCAGTATCAAAAGTTGATCGAATTGCTCCTCTGTTACAAACAAAACCGTCTCTTGCTACATCTTCTTCAAGATTCAACTCATTACCCCGCAATGGTTCAAGTCCAGGCTACTTAACAAGTTTAGATGATTATTTAATCTCAGCTAGAATAGGTGAAGCATACCCGAAACAGTCCACTTTGGTAACAGTTTCTTCTACTAATGGGTCTTCATTGTATAAGCATCCAAGAATATACTCTACTCCAGAAATGACTCAACAACAACAACAACAACAACAACAACAACAACAACAACAACAACAACAACAACAACAACAACAACAACAACAACAACAACAACAACAACAACAACAACAACAACAACAACATCAGCAGCAACAACAACAAATCCCAAAGCAGAAAGTCATTGTCTCTTCTACATCTTCAAGTTCATCATCAGCGTTGACAACCAAGTCTTCAGAACCGACTTCATTAGATTCCACTTCCTTTCTTGTTCAATACTCCACAGGACTTACGAATTTAGGCAACTCATGTTATATGAATTGCATTCTTCAATGTCTTGGAGCTACTCCACAACTTACAAGTTTCTTCTTTTCAGAATTGTCCCCCAAAACTTCACTACCAATTACCGGCAATACCAAATCATCGTATCGAGACCATATTAATGTTCATAACAAATTGGGAACCAAGGGAATTCTTACCACTAGTTTTGTAAAGTTACTTGGAGAAATGTTTCAAAAGAATGGTAAGTCTTTCACTCCAATGGAATTCAAAAAGATTATGGGATCCTTATCTCCGGGAAGACAATTTGCAACATTTGATCAACAAGATTGTATTGAATTTTTGACATTTTTATTAGACTCTTTACATGAAGATTTGAATCAAGCATTACTTTCTTCTCCGGAGGAAAGGAAACAAATCATGGAACTTCCACCTGAACAAGAGAAAATAAGAGAATCTATACCAATTAGATTGGCATCTACAATTGAATGGGAAAGGTATTTGAAATTAAATATCTCCATTATTGTTGATTATTTTGAAGGTCAATTCTTATCCCAATTGAAATGCCTAGAGTGTGGGAACACTTCAACTACTTACAATTCTTTTTCAATTCTTTCACTTCCTATTCCTCAAAAGCTTTCTAAAACAGATATCCTTCTGTTACAAGATTGTCTTGAAGAGTTTACTACCACAGAGCTTTTAGATGATGATAATCAATGGCACTGTTCTGCTTGTAAAAAGTTTGTTAGGTCAACAAAAAAGCTAACAATTACCAGGTTACCTCAAATATTGATTATTCACTTTAAAAGGTTTAAATTACTGTCTAATGGATATTTCAATAAACTTGATACCTTTATCAAGTACCCTGTGGGAGAGACCCTAGACTTGACCAAGTATTGGCCAAGTGCTGGGACTCCTGTGAGTGTCAATGATGTCTCCATCACGAAGGAACAAGAGCAAGAATATTTATCTACTTTCCCCGTACGAAATCAAAGGCCACCCTTCAGATACAAATTGTACGGTGTGGCCAATCATTACGGTAACTTGACCACGGGACATTACACTTCATATGTCTACAAAAGAGGCAAGGGGTGGTGTTATTTTGATGATGCAAAGGTAACGGAGAAATGTAAAGAGTCAACGGTGATGAATAAGAATGCATATTGTTTATTCTATCAAAGAATATAAAACAGACGATTTTTATAGGGCTACTATTCCATCATCAGATTCAGGAGAAGATTCCTTTGGACTTGATTCAATGATTCGAAGTGCTGGATGACTGGCAGCTACACCATGACCAAAGCCAGCCCATAACCAAGAAGGTTTGTCCTGAGGATCCATATGAATATCCCCCGAGAACCCTTCAACAAAACTTCTATCGTTGACAGTAATGTTTGTGGTGAAATCTATAAACTCGTTAAAGATGGTGATACTACTCCAGAATTGAAGTTTCCTAAGACATGCTACCACCAAGCTAGTGATCTGACCTCCGTTAACACAATGCAAATAGAGTGGAGCATATTTGGCATGGATAATGTAATCCAAGATTTGTAGGACATCTTGATAGCCAATAGGAACGGCTCTTTTCTTCCCCTTACCTCCCAGACCTACTTCGAAATGAACTAGTTGGACATTATATGATTCACAAAACTCATATAGTATGGGATCAGATTCTGGTGATATGGGCTCCGGAGTCAACGACACTATGGTTCGGAGTTGAAGGGTTCTTAAAAACGGAACATTAACATCTCGAGGGTAAGCTCCTCGATACAAATTATCTTGAACAGTACTGAAATGCAACGGAGGTGTTAGGGGTTCAGGGATAGATAAGTTCATGACACTAGTATACAGTCCTTGTTATGAATAGTTGCATCTATATTGGTATAATGTGTGTCATTGATAAGCATAAGTTGATTTGAGTTTTGATGCAACAGCTTTAAAATTTCAGTGTAGAATCCAATTTGACCCGGAAACGACTCCGAAGTTGACTCGGGGAAGAAAACGGATATAACAACTACTACTAGAGTTTTCTTTTCTTATATATTATTATTAATTACATTAAAGATTAAATACTCAACCATTAAGAGTACTTCATATATATATATATATGTAAAGAGTGTCACTCACACCAATTAACCTAATTTGGCTTGCTTACAGTCTTCAACATTTGTAGCTAAAGCTTCCTCTAATGTCATTCTTGGTGGACGACCAGGAATCTTTGAACCCCCAGCAATACCACTACTGAATTTCAAATAAATTAATTCTCCAACTTCATTAATCTTCTCCAAAATATAATCCAAATCTTCCTTTGTCAAGGCGGCACTAACACATAATCTTGCACGAGCACTTATTATTGGTGTAGCAGGATATGAAACAATCACAACTGCAATACCCATATCATAAAGCATCCGTGAAAGTGCTGGCATTTTAGCAGGTAAGAATAATAATAATGGAACCACTGGTGAATCATCAGCTCCGTAAACAATGAATCCCAATTTCTTCAATCCTAATCTGAGATAACGGGAATTAAATGCAATTCTTTGTAATCTTTCTTCACCTTCCCCAGGGTTTAATTCACCTCTAATAACTCTTAAAGATGAAATAATTTGAGCTAAAACTGGTGGTGGAACACTTTCAGTATAATTATTAGAAATATAATTAATCCGAAGCTTATCAATAATTTTTTTATCACCGGCAAAATAACCTCCAGTTGCACCGAATGATTTAGTCAATGTACCCATTAATAAATCAATACGATTAGGATCTATGCTGAAATAATCACAAACACCTTTCCCAGACGGACCCAATGCACCAATTGAATGAGCTTCATCAACAAACAAATAAGATTTATACTTCTCCTTTAATTCAACCAATTTAGGTAAATTACACAAGTTACCTTCCATTGAATAAAGACCTTCAACTGCAATGATGATCTTTTTCCAAGGACGATGAGTTTTAGGTTGACCTTGAGCAATTTGATTCCGAAGTAACTTTTCCAAATCTTTCATATCATTGTGTTTGAAAACTTTAACCACTGCGCCTGTTAAACGAATACCGAAACGAATAGAAGCATGATTCAATTCATCGGAAATAACCAATGTTTTAGAATCTGCCAATGAAGAGAATAAATTAGCATTAGTACCATAACCTTGAGAAACAATAATGGCATCTTCCTTCCCAACGAAATCTGCAATAACTCTTTCGCATTCCAAGTGTAAGTCAGAAGTACCACTATGAGCTCTTGGTGAACATACAGAAGTACCATAATCATCCACAGATTTCAAAGCAGCATCAGTACAAACTCCATGGGATTGAGCAAATCCCAAATAATTATAAGACGATAAATTAAGACATTCATTGGAAGTACCATCATAAACAAACCCTCCACGAATAGCCTTTCGATTGAAACAATTGATATAACGACCAGGAACTCCATGGATTGGTCTAGCAAAACAATCATCAATTCGAGTTTTCAATCTTCTAACATAGAAAGATTCAAAAGCTGTATACCATGGAGCGTAACCGTTTGATTCCACCAAGAATTCATAATCTTTAGGACGAAACACTTTACCGAAGAAATCTCGAATGTTCCCAACAATAATCAATATTAGATAACTGATATAAGTAGCAATATATATCGCCATAGGAGGTTCATCATCAATAGGTGTTGGCAAGGGTTCACCTACAGGATGTTTTGACGTGTACAAATATTCCTTCAGTGTAAGCTTTCCATATTCATGATCAGCTATGACTGAATCAGGTCGATTATCGACTGGAGCATTGGGGATAGAGGTTAATGTAAATGACATTACAATTCAACAGAAACGAATGTATAAATATACTTAATAAATAAATGAATGAACGAATGAATGGTCTATTCTTATTCTTATGTTATTGATAGTAGAAATGTATATCCCCTGCCAATAACAACAAAACACGCGTGAAAGATCAACTAAACACGCAAGAAGAAACCAATCAAGAACTCCGGGACAAAAAGGTAAGATATCAACGCACACACACAAACACTATAATTACCTGGTCCAATAGCCAATATCAATATTTAGTAGTATTAGTAAGAATAGAAGGATAAGAAAGGTGTAAAAGGCGCAAAATTTTATGTTTAGTTATATAAAATTCGAACCTCCTATTTTTTTTCGCGCGCTACCATAAAATTCCGGTAAAGTTGAGATTATGGAAACAAAAGTCACGTGACACTGCTATGCTTTATTCAGTATAAACTCGATGACTGAAAATTATAAATTGTAGCTATTAGCTTAGATATAACATTTACTGTCTTTAGTTTCATGATTTAATGATAGTAGGGCCTTTGTTTGTTTTCGTAAGTTATACAAGTAATGTTTTTTTTTTCATGTGCATCAATATGTTATTACCGTACTTGCCATTTCCCCGTACTTGCCATTTCCCCGTACTTAATCCTAGTTTTCACCATTCACTAACCCCTTCACAATTTGATTATTTTGGATTGAAGCCTTCTAATTCTGTTGATATCGTTGTAATTTGATATTACATGTATGTATAGTACTATTATGCCCCTAATTCAAGTTTATACTTAAGTAAATCATATACTCGGTACCTACAGACTGGCACTTCCGAGGGTGGCACCACAATGGTAACAAACTGGGTGCAACGAATAATCGACTAAGGTTAAAGAAGTAAGGTGTAACAGAGATGAATGATGTCATACGGAACGTGGTTGCATGGAAAGGTGTCATTCTCTATGTATACTTGTAATAGTTGTAGTGTCTTTGATCATCACCAACCAAATGAAGCACATAATCCAGCTTAACAAGTTCCCAATCTAGATGTCCTATGCTTAACACAGTTGTGGAATGCATCTGATGATTAACAATATCATGACACCTTTCCATTACGGATTCTTCATCCATACAACTGAACGCTTCATCTAATATAAGTAATTGGGGGTTCTTTACTATGGCTCTAAGGAAGAGAGCCAACTTCTGATCTGTTATTGATAATTGACAGAAGGGTGTATCTTTAGACTTTTCAAGTCTATCATTGAACTGTTGTAATATTGATAAACCAAAATGTCCTAGCTGGTTTTCTTTCCCTGTAAACATGAAATTGGAGTTACCCACATCCTTAACTAGTCCTGAAAGAATCACTTGCCACATGGTTTTGCCAGGAGGAACCAAAGCATGCAACTCTGGTGATGATAATCCAAGGTTATTATTCACATCAAAGAAGTTAACTCCAGTACCAGATTTTCTAAGTTTACCATTAACACTAAGAACAGACTTCCAAGATTGAGGATGGTCTGCTGTTATTAGCAGGAGAATGGTTGTTTTACCAGTACCATTATCACCAAGTATTCTCCATCTACTACCAGGTTGAACTATCCAGTTAAAATCAAGTAGTACGGGCAACCCACGGTATACGACAGATGCATTATCAAATTGGATATGTGGTGGAACATTGATTTTGGCAGACATTGTATCCTTTAAAGCAGTCGGTACCATATTCTCCTTCTTATTATGCTGATGTCTTAGAACAGTACGACCTGTGGAGTGGCTCTGAAATTTACTTGGATCAACGACAGAGAGTCCTTCATCATCAACATATCCCACTTTGTCTATCCAATTTGGGATATCGTCTTGTACTCTTAACCCCAACACAATCCCAATTTGAAGCTCTGAAGCCACCCGTTTAAGAGATTCAGACACCATGGCTGTAGCGCCCGGATCTAGTCCAAGAAAGGGGTCGTCTATAACGAGCAATTCCGGTCGGGTGATCAACAGTTTAGCAATTCTTGCTCGGCGCATTTGTCCATTACTCAACAGGTTAATCCATTTATTAGATAAATGGTTCAAGTTAAGTAAAGAAAACAAATAGGCTTCAAACTGGGGATTCACAACAACATTATTATTATTGTAGTTATAGGCTCCAGTGACATAATTATGAACCGAGTTCACATCGTCAGCCATTTCAAGTTTTCCTTTGAAGGCAAACGTCTCGTACCTTGCCAGCAAATAAGTTTTATCGAGACCTGATTGTTCTCTAAAGTTTAGCAATTGGACTCTATCATTAAACCCACTGTGTTTCTCTTTCAAGAAGGGATAAGTTCGGGCTAACGGGGGTGATGTGATGTATTTCCCACCTATGCATTGGAGGAATTGAGTCTTTTTAGGCCCGGTTATAGCCCAAAACGACGAGTGGTCTTGATCATCTTGATCGTTAGGCTTGAACACTGAAAATTCTTCTATAGGAGCTTTAAAGACCTGTGGAGTGGTGGTTCTAGTATCAGCTCGGAACGTTGCGTTTTGGAATCGAACCAAGCACTGGTATAAACGGGAGCTTGACTTCATGAGAAAGGATAGACCATCTCTATATATACTATCATCACCAGACTGTATACGTCTATGTAGGACCTATAAATTGGGGTATCACGACTTACCCAATCAAACACGCAATCATACTTATATTTGTATCGAATCCGTACACATACATACCTACATACTTACATACTTACATACTTAAATACTCACGTATATATATAAGTATCCTTACATATATAATCGGATATACTTGGATATAGGAAATATTAATATGGAGTTTGTTGAACCTGAGACTAAACAGTCTGCCCCTGAAGCCCCTTTGGCCCCACAAGATATCGAAACCAACAGAAAGACAGAACAAGCCGTAGAGAAATTGGAAGATGAAATCGATAAGGCTTATAGTGCAGTGGAGACTCAATTCCAAGGATGGTGGAATCAAACTCAAAGCAAATTACATCTTGAAGAACATAAGCAAGAGATCTTGGATCATTTATCCAAGGCCAAAGCCAATATCTCCAACAATAGAGCCAGTGTTAGTGACTCGCTTAATGCCATTGAAGTCAAGTTGAAGAATCTTAATCTTAGTGTACCTGAGAATGTTAAGAGTCAATTTGAGACTTTGAATGCCAATGTCAAACAAGTTAAACCTTTAGAAGCTCTTGAAGCAGTTAAATTAGATGATGTTAAAAAGACTGCCAATTCTGCTTTGGATGCCTTGGATTCTCAATTGGAAAAGGTCGAGAATGTTGCTGGGGCTGTTGCCAGTTCATTCTTCAGCTACTTTTCTAATATTGTTAGTGTTCAACCTGAACAGGAGCCTGCTGCTGCTGCAGCTAGCACTAGTACCGTCAAAGTACCTGAATTAGAAGTTATGGAAGACGCAAAGCTTTCATTTGTAAAGGATAAGAATTATGGCACTTCCAGACTTGATAATGACTTATACAACCTACACACTAACCAAGAAATATATGTAGGAGAATTGAATTTAGTCGAACAAGCGGAAGTTGGAAAGTTTGATGTTGATTCAAAGACGGAAGATATCAGCCAGTTATTGGCAAAGTACCCCACAACTTTGGACCGATTAATGAACAGCTTGGTGCCTGTGAAGGTTGCGTACAATGTGTTTTGGTACAGATATTTCATCGAGGAGAAGAAGATAAAAGATGCCGATAAGAAGAGACAAGAATTGCTTGAGAAGCCAAGCGCAGGTGCTGTTGATGGAGAAGAAGATGATGAAGATGACTTTATGTGGGATGATGATGAGGAAGAGGATGAAGAGAAGAAGAAATAATGTAATGAATATAACACATAGTAATCGGACGTAGACATAGTATACTCGTAGTCTCATAGTGTACCATAATCTCATCGTATACTCATAGTCTCATAGTATACTCATAGTCTCATTATATACCAAGTCTCCTAGTGTACCAAGTCATGGTGTACCTTAGTGTACCATTGATATAGTTATAGTGTACCAAAGTCTCAAAGTCTCATAGTGCTATACACAATTGCGCAAATGAACATTTCAGTTAACAATCCATTCATCCTTAATCCGTTAATCATCCTGGTCGTAAGCAATAGTGTTACTTATTCACGTTCTTATACGTTTCCATCCGCCCGTACATCCTTTAATATTTACCACCCTATTGTATAATTCCTGAATCGAAGTACCGTTTGTACGATGAACTACAATCAGGCCTTCCTGATTTTTGGAGCGGGTCCTTCGGTTCCTCTGCTATCTCCAGTTGCTCCTGGACCCAAAAAGCTTACTTCCATGCCACATTCCTTCTCTACTAAACAAGCACAAACTCCTCCTACCCCTGCTGTGCAACTTCCACCTTCTGGTAAAGCCAAAGTGCATCCGAAAATCAACTTGGGGGGAATCAACACCAGCAGTCTGCTACAGAATAACGGACCGTTTTCTCCAAGCATATTCACCCTGAAACGAGTATGGGTGAAAAGACCCAGTGGAACTCCTACCACAGTACAAGTCCATCAGAATGATATAGTGGATGACTTGAAACAAGAAGTTGTTAATAAGTTTCCCACATCTTTGGGGAGATGTTGTGATGCAGCCGATATAATATTGAAAATGGACGTTTCAAAACTGAAGCAGCAACAGCAACAGCAACAGCAACAACAACAACAACAACAACTGCTGCTGCTGCTTAATCTCCTGCAATCTCAAGAGTATTCTTCCTCTAGCCGAGTCCCTCCGAGTCAACCTCAATGTGTCATTCTAGAACCTGACCAAAACGTTTGGTCGTTCATAGATCTGTACTTCCCTTCAGGAATGACCCCAAGTGATTCTTTAATCATCGAAACGCCTCCATTTAGTGATCCCATGGGATCACCTCCTGCCCAATCACAAATACAGTATCAGCCACCTCCTTCGTTTCAACAACAGCAGCAATATCATCTGCTTAACAGATCACTGAATGGAGGCGTTTCAAGAATGGTTAGTCCTGATTTGAACTTTTCTCCATTGAATTCCCAGTATACGCCATTTTCAGAGAACTTCAACTTTAATGGCCCCAGATCTTTAACCATCCCACAGCAAACCCAACAACAACAACAACAACTGCATTTGCAACCAATACAGCAACTGCTGCAACTGCATCCCTTGCAAACGAACCAACCTAATTCCAGAACAAACAATATTCTTATTAATAATTCGTACCAAACACGGGCATGTTCAGCCGAACCAAACTACCCTCCATTGCTGTCGAAAGATCGCTCAGTATCTCCTATAGCTCGCACAACAGCTGCAAGTGCTAATAGACATCCCATCAACTACAATACTCCCCAATCACCTTCTACAGGGTCACAAGCAGTGTTACTTTTGCCAAAGAATTATGCTTTGGGTGGTGTTGGTTCTAGTAATTCTAAAGTTACATCTGTCTCCAGTCCTGAGATGAGTGATTCTGCCAGTGGTGGGAATAATATTGTAGAATCACCGGATAACGAAGGTAGTGGACGACACGATGGAGATACTAATGGTGCTGGTGCAAATGGAAAGTCGTCACATGTATTTGAAAAGACTGATTCTAAAACAGCTACTCCAGAATTACCCATGGATTCAGATTCAAGTAATCATTTCAAGGACAGGATTACTCCAAGTCGTAGTACTAGTGAAAGTAAGAAGAAGGTGCCATCTTCTAAGAAGTCCTCTGTATCTGAT
The DNA here is from genome assembly GCF_019049425.1 of Lizanozyma spartinae. Lineage (NCBI taxonomy): Eukaryota > Fungi > Ascomycota > Pichiomycetes > Serinales > Debaryomycetaceae > Lizanozyma > Lizanozyma spartinae. The sequence continues at coordinate 94,630 of NW_025065064.1, forward strand.
TCTGGTCAAAAGAAATCCAAACAGACCAACAGTGGTAGCCATGATACTACCAATGGAAACGCCACCACTAATAACCACGGTAAATTATCCGATAGTCCGTCTAAAGCCGTGGCTACAACGACTACAGATAAGGTTTTACCCTCTATTTCAGTTTTAGTAGTGGAAGATAATGCCATTAACCAAGCTATTTTGGGAGCGTTCTTACGGAAACACAAGATTCAATACAAGATAGCCAAAAATGGACAAGAAGCTGTTGATAAATGGAAAGAAGGAGGATTCCATTTAGTGTTGATGGATATTCAATTACCTGTGAAATCGGGAATTGACGCTACCAAAGAGATACGACATATGGAAAGAGTCAACAATATTGGAGTGTTTGCAGAAACAGCAGATCAAGAACAAGCAGATACTCCAGCAGATGCCACTAAACTTGATTTGAAAGTTTTCAAGGCTCCTGTTATCATTGTTGCCCTAACAGCGTCTTCCAATTCTTCTGTAGATCGAAAGAATGCCTTGATGGCAGGCTGCAACGATTACTTGACGAAGCCAGTGAATTTAGTTTGGCTTCAGAACAAAATTACTGAATGGGGATGTATGCAAGCTTTAATTGACTTTGATGGATGGAAAGATAAACGAATTCACAAGGTTTAAACAACTATTACTGCAATATATTGCAAGTTGATTGAAATAAGATAAACCACTGCTTATCTTAATCAATCGAGCTATAATATGAAATGTTTCCTGAAATAATAATAGAACATATAATACTTACTTTGGTGCACTGGTTATTTTGGTACATGTCACGTGACTCATTTTTAAAATGGTTAAAAGCAAATTTTCAGTGAGGATAAATGATTTCTTCTACCACAACATCGACATTATTGACATCAACGTCGCTCGTTAAGATCATACATCCTTTTGACCGAAATGAGTGAGAAATCAGAACAATACGAAGCTCCAAAGGATCCTAATTCAGCGTTACAAGAGAACCCTGGTTCCGAAGGTACAGACTTTGTCCCCACTGTGCTTCCCTTAGAAATCATTGACCGGGCTATTGGGAAACAGGTACACGTGATCTTAACAAGTGAAAAGGAATTCAAAGGTACTCTTGTTGGATTCGATGACTTTGTTAACATGGTGTTGGAGAATGTGGAAGAAGTTGGTGATAGCTCAGGAGAACGCCGTGAACGGATGCTTTTGAACGGAGGTCACGTGGCTATGATTGTCCCCAGCTAAAAGTTGTGAACATCATGCTTGTACATTAGATAATAATAATAATAATAATAATAATAGCAATAATAATACTTTATGGAATTACATTCAACGTAAATACCCCCAAAGAATAGGTCATATTGGAGTGTATACAGGTTATGGTAGCGCCACAGTAAGCTATCAGGTTGATGGTAAAGCAGACTATCATATCATTTTATAAACAACACTATTCTTCTTAAAGCATGAAGCTTACTATTTCCGTTAGTGATGGTCAATTGATTAATGTTGATGTTTCTGAAAGTTTGACGTTAGGTGATTTGAAGGCTTACATTCAGGCAGAAACTGAACTTGAACCCCAACACCAGAAGTTGACAGTTGATGGCAAATTATTGACCAGTGAAACACAAACACTTAGTGAACTGGGATTGAAGGATGATGATTTGTTAGTTCTTGATGTGGGATCGATATCAACAAATGAGCCTGTGCCTGCTGCTGCTACTCATCCTCCTCCTCAATCAACAGGAGGCTCTGATAGATTTAATTTAACTAGCGAACAAGCAGAGAAGTTTAGAACAGAATTGTTAGGGAATGAAGTACTTGTGAAGTCACTTAAACGATTTAGACCCAATATCACCGAACTTCTTGCCAATCCTGCTGCATTTCTGGAATATGCTACCACGAATCTTAGAAATGATATGAAAGTAGAAGCAATGGCGATTGAAATGAACCCTGAAGATCCAGAAAATCAAGCACGGATTCTTCAAAGTATTAGACAAGAGCAAATTGATCGTAATTATCAATTGGCTCATGATATTACACCAGAAGCTTTCACTAGAATCAACATGTTGTATGTTAAAATGATTGTTAACGGACATGAATTAAATGCATTCATTGACACAGGAGCAGCAGTTTCTATTATATCTCCCAAAGTGGCTGAATCCGTGGGGATATCTCATTTAATAGATAAAAGGTTCCATGGTGAAGCTGTGGGAGTGGGGAGACTGAAAATTGAAGGTAAAATCCATAGTGTTCCTATACGTTTCCCCAATTCCGATATAGCTTTACCAGCATCATTTTCAGTGATCGATGGTCTGATGGATTTTCTTATTGGGTTAGATTTGATGAGAAGACATAAATGTATAATTGATTTAGAACGTCACATTATGGTCACTGGAGGAAGTATTGAAGTACCTTTTCTCTCCGATGTTGAAGTTGAAAAGATAGTTGGAGACCAACTTGGGTTTAAAGATTTACTGGATACTATACCCAAAGCCACTACGTCCAAAGCCACTACTGATTCCGTTGCTAAACCTATGACTGCTTCAGCTTCAAGTAGTCAAACATCCAGCGCAAGATCAAGTGCATTTCCTGAAAAAGATATAAAAATCTTAGTGGATTTGGGCTTCACTCGTTCAGATGCAATAAGAGCTTTACATCAATGCAACGGTAATGTGGACGTTGCAGCATCATTATTGTTCCAATAAAGTTATTTCTTAAAGTCGCCATTGGTCCAAAGAACTTTAATAGAATGGCATCGTTCTACGTCCAATTATGATTCTACTTTTGCAAACAATATTATTATTTGCTTTATTTTCACACTCTTCTAAGATATGGTTGGCTAATAAGTTCAAAGCCTGAAGTGTATATTTGTGGACTCTTAATGATAGTATCAACGATAAATTGATCAACTAAACTAGAACGGTATGATAGCTATCGATATGTATTGCTTAGTATGTGTGGCTTAAGTAGAACAATTTCCATGAGTGGATTTAGTGCGGACATTAGACCCCTTATATCCACTGTGGCTGAAAAATGCATATATTAAAGTCTATTTCTATAATTAACTAAAACAATCCTTCAAAGAATCCTCTGTAGTGGAATGAAGCACCCACCTTATCAATTTCATCAATATCACTTTGTTCAAGTTCGAAATTGACTACATCCAAGGCATCAATCAACCGTTGACGTTGAGATGAAGTAGTCACAGGTAAAATTCCCTTCTGATAAGTGTACCGTAATAAGATTTGGGCGTCAGTTTTAGAATACTTTGAGCTTAACACAGGTAATAGCTCTTGTAATGGGTGAGTAAGAAATTCTTCTTTCCCTTCATCATTCTTCTTCTTTAATCTAAAGAGCGGAGTTAAGGGTCCATAAGCTTCAATCAATATATTATGCTTAGCAGCAAACTCATGGATCCCAACACTTTGACTTTGTAAGTAAGGATGGAACTCAATCTGATCAACGATTGGATAATATTCAGGATTATGGTCCACGGCAGCGAAAGTTTCTTCTAAATGTTTCACACCATAATTAGAAACACCCAAGTATCTAATGAGTCCTTCCTTCTTCAAATCCACAAGTTCCTTCCAAGCAGATCCCAAGCTGTACCCAAACGAATTGGGGCTCTCAGCATTGAAAAAGGGATGGTGGATCATCACCAAATCAATGTATGATGTCCCTAAATCCTTCAATGCCTTTCTAAAGAACTCCTTAGGCCCATTGGAAAGAGCTGGAAACTTACTGTGACCAGGGGAGTACTTGGTAGTGATAAACAAGTCCTCTCTCTTCTTATCAGTTTGAGCCAAAGCAGCTCCTACTTCGGGCTGGGTAGTGTAGAACTCAGCAGTATCAATATGGTTGAATCCACTTTCAATTGCAAGCAAGATCAAGTCAACCAAGTTCTGATCAATGGTACCCTGATGGTCTTCACCTCTGCCTTTCTTCAACCATTGCCATTTGGTTCCGGTACCGGTACCGAATGTGATGGGGATTCCAGACTTGGTGGTGAGGGATTGGGTCAACTGCACAGGATAACTCATAGTATGGATTGAGTGAGAAGTTACTGGCTAAAGTGAATGGTTTGTGCTGATTAACGGGGATTGGAGTGGCTTTTATATAAGATAAGCTTCGTTCCTGTATATAGTAGTTCACTTTCCGAACACCGGATAGGCGGCGGAGATATCAAACTAAATCCACCCTTTAATCGATAACCTTGGTGATTTTAATATTTGTATATTATGTAGAAATAATACTATTTTTATAATTATTAATATAGAATAGCATATCCTTGTTTCCAGCTTCCCCTTTCATAAAAAATGACATTATATATTTCATGTCATGAATCACTTTTATCAAAATTAAAGCCCCTCCTGTTCTTCTTCCTCCACAGTCTTACGTTTCTTCAACACTAATGGTTTGCCAGTAACACGGAAATAAATATCCTTGACGTCATCAGTTGCTGATTCAAAATGAGAGGATGCATCATAACTCTTACTAATAAACACATTATCGGTGGTTCCATCATTGATAGGCTCGTACAAATCAGCTATCCCCATAAGAGTATCCAATCTTGGACCCAATAACTTGAAAGCAGGTTCCAACTCAACATGAGGTTGGTCAGTCTCAATAATCGTTGATACAATGGCCAAGTAGTAACCTTTAGGAACAACACAATGAACATCAGAAAGGACAGCAATATAGATATCATGTTTCCGACGGACTTGGTTTTGGGGTATAATGATTTGCAATGAATCCAAATCATTGGTGTTAGGAACTGGATGGTCTAAAATACACATGGCTCTAATGACTCTTTTCCCAGTCTTCTTAACCTTATCAGGAAAGTAAGTTGGATCAGCAATAACAATTGGAGCCTTTGCAATACCTTCTTTGGTTTTGACACCAGCAAATTTCCCATCTTCATTATATAATACTTCTTCCACTGGAGTATCCAACATATAAGTACCACCATAAATAGCTGATAATCTAGCAAACCCTTGAGGCAATTCACCCAAACCATACAATGGATATAAATAAGGAGACTTACCATATTTAGCAACAGATTGACAGTATAATAATATTCTTTCATATGTTGGTCTTGCAGGTTCATTCAAATAATCATCTGTAGGCCATAAAGCCATAGCATGACCAATAAAATCTCTAGTACCATTTTGTAAGCCATAATAATCATAAATATCACTCATGGTGTTCTTATCCAAATCATAACCATAATGAGTTTTGATGTCATCTTCCTTATAACCGGCAATGAATTGTAAAAATTGACGCATTCTATTCTTTTCCATTAATCCCAATAACTTGGAACTCCATGCATCCGAAGCAGTGGTAGGAACTTTATGGACACTACCACTACGATAAACATATGATCCACTAATTTGTTTGAATTCAATGTACCGAGTAACATCAGTATGGACCAAAATGTTAGTCAATTCACCATCACTCATTAAAAATTTAGGGATCAAATCAACACACCAATCACGATCTCTACCTTTTAAAAACAGTGGTTTTTGAGTCAGAGGCTTGAATTTCTCATATAATTGACTCAAATTCAATGAAGCCGACTCTCCCCCATAAAAGTCTTGACGATCAATGTGAAGCACCTTCTTTCCATCTACGGATAAAACTCCGGAAAGAATGCACTCGGTTAAACCGGTACCCAATACAATAACGTCATAGTTCTCATCCATGATTGCTAATACCAATTGATACTGTTAACAATTGGTTGAAAATAAAGAAGGAGGGTTCTCCTTCAATAGTTTATATGTTGTGTTCGTTCCCCATTTTTCCCCAATATATTGGGTCTGGCACGACCTGGGGCGGATGGTCCGGGTAACTCTAAGTGATGTGAAATATACAATAAACTTACTATGTGATTCTGTAATTAGTTAACATTTATGATGATACTTTTCAAATAACTATGTGAAATCCTTCTTTCCCTTTGGCTAGGCCTTTCTTTATAATTTCAGTTATCTCTTTGGGATCATTGGTTATCTTTGTAAAGTTCTCATAGCCAGTGTCTGTGACCAAAAGATCGTCTTCAATACGAACTCCTCCAACATACCAATACTTGTCTAGAACTGGACGATCGATGTACTTATTCTTTGAAGGGTCATTCAAGACATCTTCCAACAAGAAAGGCAGGAAATATACCCCTGGCTCATCAGTTAATGTCATACCTGCTTGTAAAGGTCTTCTTAATCTCAAATACTGTAACAATGGGTCTGGATCCGAATAGTTGGGGTTTCCACCTACATCATGAGTATCCATACCTAATAAATGGCCCAACCCATGAGGGAAAAACCGAGCAGACATTTTGGCATCAAACAATTCTTGTACACTATATTCTTTTTTGAAGATACCCAAATTTAAAAATTCTTCTATCATCACTCTATGGGCAGTAAGATGGATTTCTTCCCAACTGGCACCCGGCTTAATCATCTCTTTGGTAACGTTTTGCATACGTAAAACGATATTGTAAATGGCCAAATGTTCTTCTTTCCAATCACCATTGATAGGGAAACATCTTGTGACATCACTGGCATAGTTTTCCCATTCAGCACCAGCATCTATTAAGATTGAGTGCTTTTCAGCAGTAATAGGTTGGTCATTTTTAACATAATGCAATGTAGAACAAGAGGTTCCACTACAACAAATAGGATCATATGCTTGAGCCTTTGAACCTTGCCTCAAGGCATGATAAGTAAACTCTGCATGGATGTGAGTTTCTTCTGTTTCAATAGGGATAGCACTCATGACTGCTAGATGACAATTATCGGTGATTCTTGCAGCATGTCTCATTAATTCGAGCTCATATTGATCTTTTATTAATCTTGATTCGTCCAAGGCGTAAAAGAAATCATCACCTCCAAGAGTCAAATGAGGCGAAAACAGCTTGTTGAAGTCATTAATATCTGTAGTTAATACAGACACCTTTCCAGCCACCAACAGACTCAAATCCAGCTCTAAATCATGACCAAATTTAACTTCATCCACGTCATATTTAGCGTAAGCCTCATCAATACTTGTGGGCAATCCACTCCACATTATATCTTCCTTATCAACATCAGGCAAATAGAGTACTAACTTATCTGAGTCACCATAGTAAAGCACATGAGACCCCGGAATGTTACATCCACTGAGGTAAAAGAAATATCTGTTTTGTCTAAATGGTTTTGTCTGATCACAGTATGGAATTAGCACTTCGGCTTCTCCTGCTATGTAAAAGGCAAATTCAGATTTGTCCTTTGAGGTCTTCTCCACATAATGCCCGAGAACACGAGAAGCATGTTCTTTAGAAGGGTATTTCCTTCCCTTTAAGGATTCGAGTTGACTCATTGGGAAGTTAATGAATGAGTGAATGGAAGAAAACAGAAATCAGTAGGTAAAATTATTTAATATAATTTTATTACTCTATATATTGTACCCCACGGCAATGGGAACTGAACCCGCTTAGAGGAATGGCTCTGATATCAATCACGTGATCGACCACATGATCAGACTTTACTCTCACTCTGGCTAGTCGATTACAATCATCAGAATCTATCTTGACGATAAAACAGTAAGAGAACAAGTAATAATCTCAACAGATAATCAATATGAAGGAAGTGTAGTCACATTATTTGAATCAATAACAGTCAGATACGAAGACTGTATTGTTACATATGCTAATGAAATACCATAATAAAGTCTGGGTTACCCGGACTCAAGAGCATTTATGCGCTACCAAGTCCTCGATTATAGTTCACTCGCCACCTAAACTATTAACTATGGATGTACAAATCAACCAAATACAAGACACCAATTAACCTTTAAATTACAATGGAAAGATTACAAAGACTACTTGGATCGGGAGGAGCAATGAACGCTGGTCTTGGCGATGTTCCTCCAACACAAGGAGATGGGCCATCCATTGATAATGCTGAAACTGTTTACATTTCATCATTAGCCTTACTTAAGATGTTGAAACATGGAAGAGCTGGTGTTCCTATGGAAGTTATGGGGTTAATGTTGGGAGAATTTGTTGATGATTTTACTATTCATGTTATTGATGTTTTCGCTATGCCTCAAAGTGGTACTGGGGTTTCTGTTGAAGCCGTTGATGATGTTTTCCAAGCTAAAATGATGGATATGTTAAGACAAACAGGTCGTGATCAAATGGTTGTAGGATGGTATCACTCACATCCTGGGTTTGGATGTTGGTTATCATCTGTTGATGTTAATACTCAACATTCGTTTGAGCAATTGAACAAACGTGCTGTTGCAGTGGTTATTGATCCTATACAAAGTGTTAGAGGTAAGGTTGTTATTGATGCCTTTAGAACCATTGATACCACAACTCTTATGTTGGGACAAGAACCTAGACAAACCACATCCAATGTTGGTCATTTGAATAAACCTCCGTTACAAGCGTTAATGCACGGATTGAATAGAGTGTACTATTCATTGAATATTGATTATCACAAGACTTCAAATGAAACAAACATGTTACTTAATTTGCATAAGAAGAATTGGCAATCTGGGTTGAAAATGGTGGATTACAATCATCAAGAACACGAGAACTTGGGAGATGCACAGAAGATGGTTAAGATTGCTGAGCAATATAATACTAGAATCAAGGAAGAAAGAGAATTGACTCCAGAACAGTTGAAAACAAGGTATGTTGGTAAACAAGATCCTAAGAAGCATTTGTTGGATACTGCTGATAAGTTGATTGAAGAGAATATTACACTGTTATTAACGGGTAATGTCAATGCCTTGGCCATTCAATAGAGAAAAGTTTATGACATAGTACTACTTAATGTATTTTAATATATTGTAATACGTAATGTAGGGTAATACTTAATATATACTTTAATGTGTATAAGAGCATTCGCATACAAATTGTCGCGATGATTATCAACACTTTCTTCAAGCCATGGAAGGTCTAGAACAGCCTAGAAAACGACAAAGGAAGGCTCTAGACGGGTCTACACGTTCAAATGAAGGTGTAAATAAACCATATCCGAGTTCAGAGCCTGACTCCGACTCTGACTCTGAACTACCGCAGTATCTACAACCACTCCAAGACCACAAGACTTCTACTGCTTCTGACAACTTCTACTTGGATACAATTGATAGAACCGTTCTAGACTTTGACTTCAGTAAGGAATGCAGTGTTTCCTTATCTAAAACAAACGTCTATGCTTGTTTGGTGTGTGGCAAGTATTTCCAAGGACGTTCAGTAACATCACCAGCATTCAATCATGCCATCAACCAGCATCATCATGTATATCTCAATCTCAAAACTGAAGGCTTCTATATCTTACCGGATAACTACAAGTTGACGGACCCTGAAACCCTTAGGAAATTGGATGACATCATTGCAGTCCTTAATCCCACTTACAAGCTTGAAGAAATAGATACTATTCCCCAACAAGCGCTTGACTTGAAACGAATACCTTATGATGTTGGATACGTTGGGCTTAATAATGTTTCTAGTTCTAGTGATTATGCTAATGTTGTTATCCAATTGATGTGTCACATTGATCCCATAAGACGGTTCTATATGGCTTTGAATTATAGTGATGATGGGCACTCGTATTCACCTTTAAATGCTGAGTTTGGTTTATTGATGAGGAAACTATGGTCCAACAAGCTATACAAGCCTCATGTGTCACCCCACGAATTACTAAAATTGATCTCTGTCAAACAACAACAGTCTCCTAAAGGAGTTCTTGTGTGGCTATTGAATCACTTGCACATGGGTCTAGTCAAGGCTATAGACACCAATAAGAAGCAGAAGAAGAGTTCTATCATCAGCAAGTCTGTCCAGGGTTCAATCAAGATCACCAGGATCGCAGTGGAGTCTAAGGATATCAATGGGAAGACGCAGTTTATCACCAAAGACTCTGGAACAGTGCATTCAAAGACCAAGTTCTGGTTGTTGACGGTGAAACCTCCCACGAGTCCACTCTTCTCTCTGGGGTTAAAAGTACCCGAGGTTTCCTTAGAGACGTTACTTGAAAAGTATAATGGAGTTTGTCAAACCCACGTCAACGAAACCGAAGTACACCAGTACAAACTTACAGGTCACCTTCCGCCGTATATGATAATTCACATTGATAGGAACCTTGAAGGCGGTGGCGATATATCACCAACTGTTGTCAAGTATCCTCGAGTACTTGATATGAGTCCATATGGTGACTCCCGTGCTAACTACGCACTAGTGGCCAACATAGTGTTCAAGATCAACCCTGAAACCAAGACGAGATCATGGATGATCCACTTGCAAAAGACTTCTACAGAATGGGTCACCATTCAAGATCTACAAGTTCGAAAGTGTGAACCGGAATTGATGTTTTTAGATACCAGCTATCTTCAACTATGGAAGAGAATTGATGTAACCGTGAATAATAATAAATGAACGTCATAAGGCATGAGAAGAGTAACAGTAGTGACATCTGCAGTAGGATCTGCAGTAGGATCTGCGGCAACAGCAGCTTAATACGAAAGAATAATCTTTCTAGCATCAACAAGATCATCAGATTCATGAAACACTTGACCAATACGTGTTTCACTCAATAATGTATCAAAGATAACAATATAACTAGCAAGCTTCAACTTTAGTATAGGATGTTCAACAACACTTTGAACTAGTATGGGTAACTTCTTTTGTATACGTTCAACTTCCGTAAGGTAGTAATTCTTCAAGAGTTTCCTATTTGATCTGGACCAAAAGTCCCCCGTAGAGGTCTTTAATTGGTTGAACAAGTGCGCATGTCTGATTCTAAATCCAGACCAATGAGTCATGTCTTGAAATAGTTTAGAGAGTTCCATATCACTGCCAATCATATCGGAGAACGTTTGGTTCCAGTACGATTGAACCTGAAGGTTCTCGTGCTCCGTTAACATACAAAGAACCCACATGTCATATAGTCTTTCGTCAAGGAACTGGTTCAAGTAGAGTCCTTTAATGTCCTTATCGAAATATTTATTAGACAAGATTTGATTGACCATAGTCCCCGTACGAATGATTCTGGACCCTGTATCTTCAATAAGAATAGGTAGTTCATTGTCGGGAGAGGCCACATATGATAACGTCAACATTGCATGATCAGAATGTGCACCATTGGTAGGGCTGGTGCTGGTGTTGGTTGGAAGTTTAAGTCCATTGCGGAAACAAAGTATTAACGCTTGGGAAAGTGACACTGGATCAGTTGGTATATATCTGCCTTCGAATTCAATGACATTATGAATTCCAAGGGTAAATTTTTCATCGTTGTTCAAGTCTTTGGTTTCAGATGTTTGAGTGAAATAATACTTGCGCTGTTCTAGTTGGGCTGATTTACCTGGGGTAGCTGATGAAACTGGCATTTGCTCGACTAACGGGAATGCTTCGAAAACTTTCTTCACGGGTTCGGGAACAGCAACCATGATTTATATAGTAGTAATATGAGTATTAGAGAACAGTTGAAAGTAGTATAATGATACTATATATTCTATTTCTCTAATGCATGTCATCGTTTAACAACAAACCCTCGGATGCACCCAGAAATAGAAATTTGCGAGGTGACGTGCGGTAGCGAAGAGAACGAAACCCACCGGAAAAATGGATTCTCATAACTGTATTTACATGTATAGAAGAATAACCTGATAGCCACTTAAAACACACTGGAAGGTGCACAAATTAACACACGACATTTCGGATTTGTCACTATTTTTGATATGGTTTGATTATGAACCCTCAAGTAACATTTAAGCTTTGATAATGAATCGCTTGGAATTATTATTAATTTTACTGGCGCTGCTCTCCCCTGCGGAGCCGGGGTTAAGTGAACGATCTCCGTGCAGAACACTATTCTCTTACTGTGCTACGATACGAAAGAAGCGATAAATGTCCGTAATGGCATTACTTACAATGTACATAATAACAACTACGTGATATCATAAAAGATCTGAATAGATTGAAGTAGATTATGTACCAAGTAAAACAACCCTATATATGGTAGAATAACTTAAGACATAGTAACTCTGCGATCATGTTGCATTATATTATATATTATTATTATGTTACACTCAATCAATCATCTTCACGAACCAAATCTATGGCCATATCATACCATTCAGATCCACTAAAATTACATTGACTTATTCCCAAGTTAACAAACCCAATCTTGGAATAAAACTTAATTAGTTCGGCATGAACAATGATAACAATTTGATCACCTAAATCTTGATTTGATAATTTTTGAACATAATCATGTAACATCAAAGTACCCAAATTCTTACCCTTCCATGAAGGTGATATGCAAACCGAATGAACACCAATAGTTCTTGACAGTTCGTGATGACCAGTGAGCTCGTTGTCTTTTCTAGGCAATTCCATGGATTCATTGGTGATCCTCGATCCATTAATCTTCGTCGCAAGTACATGCCCAATCAATGTTTCCTTAATAACAGATGTCTTACCTGGTATATCTTTGTGATCATCATCGGAATCTTCTTCATATTCCGAAACTTCCTTTCTTTGTTTATCAGCGATTTCTGGTAAATTGATCTCCTTATATTTAGGGATGTATTCCCGAATAAAGAGTCCGGAACATAATTCAGGACACACGGTTAAACGGTACTTGATGGTTTCAGGAGAGCATCTTTCTCCCTCGGGAAACAGAGCTTTCTCTAAGAGCAATGACTGGTCGACATCTTCAACCGTTAATGGTCTAATACATAAATTAGGTGGGAAGTCAGACATGACAATACTCCTTCTCGCTCGATTTTCTCTTGTAACCTTCAGAGATATATAATTATATACATACAATTATTGCCAATTAAAAGTGTGTGGCGAGTATTATTATTTGTTCAAAGTAATAGAATTCACAATAAAAGGAAGCAGCAAAAATACCAACACTACTGACAATATTGGATCCCTTTGATATAATTGAAACAAACGCCTCAGACACCAAAAAAATCTGTTTCAAAAAGTAACCTGCTGAAACTGGGGCAAAGCACTAACAGAAAATCTTTTGTACTATATGTATATATATGATTGGGTTTGATTTATCACCAAGTGACTTTTAGCCTTTTTAGCTTTTTTCGTTGGAGGAATTTTTTAATTGTATGGTAGCGCTTTGGTGATTTTGATTGTTCATCTTATTGTTCTTGGTGCTAAACACAGCTAACAAAGGAGAGGAGTTGTACCGTGCTAAACATATTGGGTATCTACGATAATGCTAAAACCAACTTCATCACATGAGTGTTGTATGAGTAATACTAGTTCTTTAAGTGTTGAAGTGTCTTCTATGATTTACATCCACTGATTATTGAACTTTATTCATCAACTACATTCAATTATGGCGTATTATAGTCAGTACCATTACCAACTCATTACTAAGTCACGAATGTGTTTACATTAAGTTCTTTCGTGAGTGGTTTCTATTGCTTTATATCTCTTCTGGAATTAAATCAATAGTCATGTTAACTCTTCCTCCCTCCAATTGCTCACTCTCATCAAGTTGAACGTACCCTATTTTGGCGTAGAAATTGACCATATCCAAATCACACACTAAAACAATTTGGTCTCCCAAATCTTGGTTCGATAACTTTTGTATATAGTCGTGTAACATCAATGTTCCTAGGTTTCTTCTTTTCCATTCTGAAGAAACACATACTGAATGAATCCCAATGATTCGTGATCGTTCGTCGTGGCCCGCTTGCGATTTTCCCTCGACTAGCAATTCAGTCGAATCCGCAGGAATTTTTGAACCCCGGATTTTGGTCGCAAGTACGTGGCCCACTAACGTTTCCCTAACAACAGATGACTTCCCTGGCTCATCGGGCTGAATGGCAGCATGATGTACATGATCATGGTGTTCTTTATTGATTCTCTCGGCAACTTCTGGCAAATTCACTTGATTGAACTCAGGAATGTATTCTCTAAGAAAGAGTCCACAACATAATTCGGGAGCTACTGTAAGTCGATACCTGAGGATTTCCTTCGAAGCGCATCGGTCTTCAGGTAACACTGCTGCCTCCAATTCCTCGACCTGGATGAGATCGCTTATAGTCAATGGACGTATACACAAGTTGGCAGGGAAATCCATGTTTGTAGGTAAACAAGGGGTTTTGATACCCAGATTTATGTTTGGCCAAGTTAATGTACTTTTGCTAATGGGCAGCGCAGGTACATTAAGGCAAAGCGAGTTATCCAATGTGGAAGGGGCGAGAAGTTGTTATGCGATTGACGCCAATTCCTCGTGGCAATTTCACGTCAAAGTCATACTTGATGCCACGACTAATACAACGAGCTATACGTAATAGTAACTATAATGAATTACATTAGCATCGCTACTCTCGACCCTGTTCATAAGCTCAACACATAAACCCTGTAAAAACTGTACACTACATTCCAATTACTTACGTATAATAAAACGTCAATATATTCCATAACCGTAATTATACATCAGCCATTTACTCTAAAACATCGTTAGATACAACAACCGAGGTATCTGAGTTTAGCAACGTTTGACCTACCTGCCATAAATGTACAATGTTATCTTCAGCAACAGATGCTAAGGTCCATTCATTAAATGGGCACCAACTCAAGTCCATAACAGGACCTGTGTGACCAGCATGCATCATGAAAAGCTCCGGACATCCATCTTCAGCGTCCTCTTGCTGTTGTTCTTCCCCGATTTTAAATAGATCCCAGATCATTACTCTACGATCTTGACTCCCCAGGGCCAAAACACCATCTTTATGCAGCAGAAACTCAAGACAGGTTATCAGGTCAGAATGTCCCATCATGGTGTGAACGTGACGATCAAGATGACGTAAATCTACCAAGGAAATGTTTGAGTTGGCATTACCCAAAGCCATCAAGTTCTTAGCAAATGGGGAAAACAGTAAAGTATTAACACCTTTAGAATCTTCGTTTAAAAGCTTTGATACAGGGTTTTCAGATGAGACACGTATATCAAAGAGACACACGTATTTATCGTCAGAAGCCGTACCAAATGTATGTTGAGTATGCCATTGAACATCATTGACAATATCCAGATGAAAAGAATTCTGGAAAACCTTCTTCTGTGAATCTATGTCTGTTAAAACAACAGTCTTGTCATCTGATGCACTTAATAAGTAACCCTTTTGATGTGGATTCCACGATAATCCGTAACCATTTTCAGTGTGAAACTTGAAAGCAGTTTTCAGTGGCCCTGCTTCTTCATTTAAATCATAAATATCAACCTGACCATCTCCATTGATTGTAGCTACAGAATTGGGATCTTGGGGCATGTACCTTGCTCTATTAATCTCCAGTGGGTTCTCATATTTTCGAATTACCTTGATTCTTGTATTAACATTAGCACCACCAGCAACTCCCCCTGAAGGAATAGTGGTCAGTGCGAGCTTCAAATAGTCAGTCTCCTGACCAGAAGTGTTGGTTCCAAGAAGCAATTTGCAATTATAGGCACCGCTATCACCCTCTGTGGTATAATCAGGGAGCCATTGGACTGTCAATGAGGGCCATTTCAATGCAGTTTCACTAACGAACTCATACATGTATCGACAATTCTTCCTCCATAGTTCGTATTCTTCTTTTATAGATAATTCGCCATTGGCGTTGTCTGCTCCTTCTGTATCGGACATTGTCTTAGCGTTTACCTAGAAGGAAAGATGGTGGTGGTACTAAATTAAACGGTGGTTTCATTTTCAGTCGCGCGTTTTCTTAAATTATGGTAGTAAATCAAGTTCTCCACGGTGTAAAGTTCAGCACGACATATAAAGGCTAATGAAAACTCGATTGGCCTGGGGCATGGTATAAAATATTGACTAAAACGATTTACTTACTTACAGAATATGAACATTATGCTCCATCAATAATTTACAGGGTACTTTATACACCACATTGTTAGCTTGGTGGCAACACTCGCTTTGCAACCCTACACTGATCAAATGTTCGAATAGCTATAGCTGATAAATAATTATAATAATGATGTTCTATGATTCTCCAGTCTTCATCATGTTCAGCTCATAGTAATCTATGGCCTTCAATGCATCACTGATATGAAGAAAGTAAGGTGTTTCAACAGATTCAGTCAAATTGTTAAGCTCTTCATCAACATCTGAAAACTCAATCTGAAGTCTATCGATTCTAGAAAAGTACTCAAGTTTGATGAGCATATCAACCAATAAGTCGAAAATCCCCGTGTTCAAAAGTCGACTGCGCAATCGAATATTTGGGTGAACACGAACAAAGAAACATATAATCCCACGATCAATGTATCCATTGATTAAACCTTTAAGTATTTGTGCTGCTGAAGAGTCAAATTCAATCATCCCTTGTAAATCAAATATAACATACTTGGTCATGTCTTCGCCACGCATTCTTTGATGTCCGGGATGTGTATGTGCTGACCCGTAGAGTTCTAGACGTTTTAAACGAGATCTTAAATCACTGGTATTCATGAATGTTAGAGGTTCGGGTATCTTGACAATTAAACACCCTTGTATTTCCTCTATGGCTTGAGTATTAAGTGTAGTGAAATTCAGATCAATAAACATATTCAATTGGTTCATATCGTCTAAATTATCATCATCAAACAATGTTCGGGTAAATGAAGGTATATCTGCATTGACAAATGAATTAGTGCCCGGTTGTCTTCCCAAAATTTGTATTCGAGATTCAGCACCATGTTTGATCACTCTAATCAACAGATACACTAATCCCACACTTATTCCTGCTTCCATTGAAAAGACAAGAGTTGCTGTAACAGTGACAAAAAAAGTAACCAATTCGTTGTATCCACGAGCACGATAATGGAAAAGTACTTCACCGGGTGCTTCCTCTATTAACAGTAGTCCAATAATGGCTGTAACAACACTAAGCATACATATTGGAACGTAAAATAAGTATGATAAAAGATATTTGACCGTTAAAAGCGTACAAATACCCATAATTGCTCCCAGCATGGTCGTTTTTGCTGAGATAGCATTGATTTTAGACCGGCCGTAACCTCCAAAAGCTGGTAAAGCACCAAAGAGACTTCCAACAATATTAATAGATCCCAAAGCTACAAGCTCTCTGTTGGAAGAAATGGGTAAATCATACGCTGTTCCAAGTGACTTAGATGCTGTAGTACTTTCAAAGAACCCAAGCATAGCACATAAGAAGCCAGAAGTTGATAATTGCTTCATAAGTACCAAAATCCGTTTGTTGAATGGAGAATAAATGTCAATAGAACCAGTGGGAATACTTCCAATGATATCAATGTCACGTTCATTCCAAGCATACTTATGACAAAGAATGGTTGCTGTTCCAACAACCACCATAATCTCTGGAAAATAAATCGCAAATTTAAGAAGCCGTTTATTACTCTTTGCAAAGACCTTCTTAGAGTATCTTGATACCATAGCAGCCACGAATCCAATAATGCTTATTTTGAACGATAAAAAATTCATTTTATGGTAGTAATGGAATAAGAAGTAAAGCTTATCCAATGGAGAATGAATATCCATTTTCAGAGGATCGTCACTTATTTCCTTCATCAATGCAGTAAGTCCCAACATAGAAACTGAAGAGTTGATGATCATAACAAATCCAACCCCACAGATGAAACCTTTAAGTAATGAAGCACTTAAAACGTTATCTAAGAATCCAAATCTTCCAAGACCAAATCCGAGTAAACTTGCACCACTAACAAATGTTATGGCCACGACATATTCTACTGGATCTAAATTATGTTTTTGAGCATGATGCAATAGCGGCTCCACTGCTTGGCCTACTATCAACAGAATGGGTGCTTCTGGACCCACAATCATTTGTGGTACACTTCCAAAAAATAGATAAATCAAGGGACTGATACCAAGGGAAAGCAAGCCACATTTAACAGGAACTTTGGCTAATGACGTCGCATATGAAAGACATAAGGGAAGTTGGAATACTATAAGGGTAAGACCACCAATCAAATCACCAATGAAATAATTAAGACAATACTTGTGGACCCAAGAAAGAAATGGGAGATAATAAGGAATGATTTCTCTCCACAGTAAACTTTCAATGTCAGGTGATGTTTGTATGGTATAAGTAGATGAATATAGAGGATCATTGAATATTTGAAGGTTGTTTGATTGTGAACCATAACTAGATGCATGGCTCATCTCTGTGTCTATAAGCTTTCCAAATCTAGCCAAATTTGAAGCTTCATTCCTCCCATTAACTCCTCGGGGACCATCACCAGTGGTGGTGCTGGCGGCATTGTCAATAGAATTAAAGTTATAATTAATAGAATCAAATTCATCTCCATTCCTGTGGAAAAGCTCATTTGCCAACGGGGACCTTAAAGACGGATAATGACCTTGGTATGCTGGAGAGATCATAGGTCTTAAAGGGTTTGCGTCTTGCTGTCCGTGATCTATTAGTTTCAGGTTTTCGTTCGCTCTGGGAATACTTGACAGCTTTTTAGGCGTAGGTGTAGGAGGTGGAGATACCGTATTACTATTATCACCAGAAGCGTTACTTCTAGTTGGTGAAAGAGTATTTACTACTCCAACTCCAGTTGACCCCCCAACACCACGATTAACCTTATTTTGAGAAACAACCCTTACATTACTACTTGAATGTGCCAGTAAAGGAGGGGGGCTATTAACTCGGTTCTTTCGGCCTTGGCTTTCATCAGATCCAGATCCAGATGATCCACCAGACGCTTCAGTACGGATCGAATTGTTCGAATGACGCAGACTTGAATCGTTTGTTTTATTTTTGCTCATTCCCTACTCATTCCATTGAAATCCCGTATTGCTTTTAGATGATGATGATGATGATGATGCTGAGGTTGAGGATGATGCAAAGTTATAAAACTATAAAGTAAATCGTTGTAACTTTAGACCCTTATGAGCTTATGTATGGCGCTACCATTTGTAGATTCATAAAAATTGTGCTGACATTTACGCCCACTGTAGACCTTTGCATATCTGGGGTCCTACATTGTGGGATATCATTACACGTGTGTAACCTCAAAACGGCAGATATCAACGAGCACCATCACTTGGATTATCACGTGATTTTTTATCTTCCAGTTAGTTCTTAAGGTGATGGGTTGCGTACACTACTTTACTCTCTTAACCATAATCAGGAAGGTGCAAGCTATCTACATATACATGAATATGTATATGGATTCATCCTTTTTATGAGAGATGTACAAGGGAATCAATATTTAACATTTCATCATGAGCGCATCTTTGGTGGTATTAAAATTGGGCGAAAATTATTGATAATATAGACATGATGCTGCAATTCAGTCGCTGCTAAATGCAACTTTCTTTAACATATGCAAAATCATATGGTCACGTGACAGAAAGTAAATGAATATTCTTTCACGTGATATATCACGTGCTTAATTGTATCTCACCATTATTGAAAATTTTCAATTCCGGTAGCGGCCTGTGTTAGTAGAGTTAAACGGTTTACGCAACATCACTAAGCTTGTTAAGGTTGTTGACTTACATTAGATCTGATTGGTATTACCATAATGCTCCGTTCATCTGTTGTAAAGAGATTTTTTTCTCGCTCAGCTCCTCGTTTGGATACTTTGATCTTGATAGAAGCAGCAGGTGGGAAGATCTCACCAGCTTCACTTTCTACAATTAGTGCTGCTTCTAAGATCGGCCAACCCATAACTGCCCTCGTGGCCGGAACACAGGGTGCTCAAGTAGCTGAAGATGCTGCAGGAATTGGCGGAGTTTCTAAAGTTCTTGTGGCTAAAGATTCAAAGTATGATCATTATTTGGCAGAAGAATTAGCTCCTTTAATCAAAGATGTTGTAGGATCTGGTTATAGTCATTTATTTGTTGCAGCATCTGCTGTAGGTAAATCATTATTGCCTCGTGTTGGTGCTCTTTTAGATGTTCAACCTGTTTCAGATGTGATTTCTGTAGAATCAGAAAATACCTTTAAAAGACCTATTTATGCTGGCAATGCCATTGCTACTGTTAAAGCACTTGACTCTACCATTTTGGCATCCATTAGAGCTTCTGCATTCACTCCAGCTGTTATGGGTTCTTCTACTGCTGCACCTGTTGAAGAATTCACCGGTGCTACTACCGAATCTGGAAACCGTACCCAATTTGTTTCTGAAGAATTAGTTACTTCTGAAAGACCAGAATTAGCAGCTGCTACAAGAGTTATCGCCGGTGGTAGAGGTCTTAAAGATAAAGAAACTTTTAACAAATTGCTTGAACCTCTTGCTTCTAAGTTAAATGCTGCAGTCGGTGCTTCCAGAGCTGCTGTGGATGCTGGTTTCTGTGACAACTCATTACAAGTAGGTCAAACTGGAAAGATAGTTGCTCCAGAATTATATATTGCGGTTGGTATCTCCGGTGCCATTCAACATTTGGCGGGAATGAAGGATTCAAAGACCATAGTGGCCATCAATAAGGACCCTGATGCTGCTATCTTTAATGTTGCAGACATTGGGTTGGTGGGTGACTTGAATGAAGTTATTCCTGAATTAACCAGCAAATTATAAGCTGAGATTGCGTTCAAGTCAAATATAAATATAAGGTTACAACTTTAATAAATTACCAATTCAGGAAAGAACAATCGATGGTCATTTAAATGTTATTATTTTTTTTGTTATATTTATTTGTACTACTATTTCTTATGTACGTTTTGTACTGTGTTTCTTGCTTGATATAGTGATACTGCTCTGCTTATCCTCCTCGGTATAAATCTAAAGCGAATCATCAAAAGTCGTGCACAAATACCAGAATTTGGGGTAAGCCGATAATAAAGGAAACGTTACCAAATACGGTTTCACGTCAAGTAATTGGCGCCACTTGTTTTCTCTTACATCAGCAGCATGTCATTACCATCACCAGATCTTGCTGAGACGGAGGCTGAAGAGCTGGTATCTCGGGTATCCGGATCGTCATCCAGCTCTTTCGTGCCAATTGATGATAAGGAAGATGCTATTCAAGTTATTAACGAGGACAAGCAATTCAATGGGGATCTCTTATCATATGTTACAGCAACACTGTTAAATGTTGATAAGGATTACCATATTATTTCTGTGTTTGGATCTCAATCAACAGGGAAGTCTACGTTGTTGAATCGTTTATTTAATACCAATTTTGATGTTATGGATGAAACTCAGAGAAGACTGCAAACCACTCGTGGGATATGGATGGCTCATTCACCTTTAGTGAACCATACTTTTAATTCTAAGGAAAAAAAGGAAGGTATTCGTAACAAGAATATTTTTGTGATGGATGTTGAAGGTACTGATGGTCGTGAGAGAGGTGAAGATCAAGATTTTGAACGTAAAGCGGCGCTTTTCGCTTTAGCTACTACTGAAATCTTAATCATCAATATTTGGGAAACGCAAGTTGGTTTGTATCAGGGGGCTAATATGGGATTATTAAAGACTGTTTTTGAAGTCAATTTAAAGCTTTTTGGTAAAGCAAAATCAGATACTACAAGTTCTTCCACTTCTCCTGTTACAAAGAAAATTAGTGACCATAAGGTTTTACTTTTATTTGTAATTAGAGATCATTTAGGTGTTACACCAAAGGAAGCTTTAGCAGAAACTATTACGGATGATTTATTAAAAATGTGGGACTCTTTAACAAAACCGTCAGAGCTATCACATTTTAAGTTCAATGACTTTTTTGATATTGATTTCCATACTATTGGCCATAAAATGTTGCAACCAGAGAAGTTTGAACAAGATGTTAAGCTCTTGGGTGATAGATTAGTTAATCCAAGTGATACCTTGTTTAACCCTAATTATCATCATGGAGTGCCTGTTGATGGATGGGCTTTATATGCTGAAAACTGTTGGGATCAAATTGATAATAATAAGGATTTAGATTTGCCTACCCAACAAATCTTAGTTGCCCAATTCAAATGCGAAGAGTTTTCAAAGAAGTCTTTGGATTCATTTATTACCAAATACACTGAGTATGAGCCTATTGGTCTTGTAGCAGATGATTATGAAGAAATTGGTAGATGCTTGATTGATTTGAAGAATGATACATTAGAAGAGTATGACAATTTGGCATCTCTGTATAACGAATCCATATATGAACAGAAGAGAACAGAATTGAGTACTCAGATCAATGCCAAGGTTGCTAACTTATTTAATTCACACGCAGATAAGTTAAGAGCAAATTCCGCGGAAGCTTTCAAAAAGGAATTGATAGCACTTAAAGGTCGTAATTTTAATAAGGAAGGATTAAAGATACGTGACGATCACAGATTGAAATATTTGCAAAAGTTAAGTCTATTATCTATTGGTGGAGAGATTTCAACAGATTCCAACTTTGCTAAACTTGACGAAACGTTGAGTAGTATTTTCATAACTCAACAAAAGGCAGAATTGAGAGGAGTAATTCTGAAGGGGTTGAAGAAGCTTTCAACTGGTTTAACCAAGGAAATCCAAGCACAAGTTGGTTCACCTGCCTCCACATCTTGGGACGATATTTTGGCCAAATTTAAGTGTTTGACTAACGAAATCATTAGCAAGTATGAAACCGATGATGCTAAAGGAGTTTATGATTTTGGGTTGGGAACCACTGGAGAAGAGAATGCCAAGGCTATAGATGAATTCAAATTCAAGTCATGGATTACATTTGATGAAGTGAGTCACAAATTGCTCACCAAGGATTCGATTTTGGCATTATTGAAGGAAAGATTTGAAGATAAGTTTAGATATGATGCTAATGGAGTTCCTAGATTGTATGAGAACACTGCTGAATTGGAGGTCAATTTTCAAGATTCCAAAGTGTATGCCATGAAGGTTATTAAGATCTTTGGGTTTGCAAAACTTTCGGATGAAACTGAAATTGTACCCGATTATTCAATTTATGACATTAAATTAAGAAACACTTATTTTGGTATTAACACCATTGACGACGACGATGATGAAGATGAAGACAATGAAGATGAAGGTAGACGGACATGTTTTGCCGAAGTGATTTCAGAAAAGGACAAGGCTATTATACTTTCCAAGTTCAAAAAGGAGATAGATGCCCGCTTCATTGAAACCAAAAAATCCATTATTCAAAACGTTACTCAAATTCCGTATTATATCTATTTGATTATAATGGTTTTAGGGTGGAACGAATTCATGGCAATACTCCGCAATCCACTTTTGACCACACTTATTTTGGTGTTTGGTGGAGGGTTATATGTGTTGTATCGGTTGGGACAATTGAACCAAGTGATTTATGTAACAAAGCACTTTAGCAATGAGGCGTTGAGTCTTGCCAAGGAACAGTTACGGCGGGTTCTTATTGAAGACTACGATGTGCACGGACGGAATCTTGACGGAATTGGGGGCCAAAAGAATAGTGGGGTGGATTCGGAGAATGTTGTGGAGTCAATCGAGATGCAAGACCTATAAATCTTATTTGTTGCAGTTACAATAGTGACGGTGTGCATGCAAGGTGCATATTTTATTATTGATTCATATATAGTTTTTTGTTTAGTGATAAGAAATAAGTTTATGCACTGTATACTTGTTGATGCCGTGGGTGAGAGTGGGTGTCGTGTGAACTTTATATAAAGTATGGTGCTTTCATTCTTATGTTCAGTTAGAAAAGGTTCACATCTTTTAGGTGGGGGTGGGGGTGTGTTGATCATAAATAGGGGCCCAATAAAGAGTATAATATAGTTTGTAGTTTGTTCGTTTTATATTGGTCTTAGTTTGAAGTCCGACATCTTCAGCATGAAGGAAGCAATCATTCAATCTTTGTTGGGCAATGTCAACGAAGACCACATAGGTCAAGTTGCCTTGAAGCTTCAAAATGAGTTGACCCAAGCCGTAGCAAAGGAATCTTCCTTATCCATGTTGGCCAATCATCATATCGAGCCTCTGGGTCTGGAACAAGGTGACTACGTGGTGGTGGATGTAGGTGGTTCGACTCTCAGAGTAAGCATAGTACTGTTGAACACTAGCAGTAATGGTAGGACTGGATTTGAGGTTCTAATCAATCAGGCTTGGGCTGTTAGAGACAGTTGTAAGAAGATGGACAAGGGATTCTTTCAATGGGTTGGACAAAAGCTTAATGAGGTTTTGGATAAACCAGAAGCCAAACGGTTGTTGGAAGCACGCGTCGATAAAGGTATCGATTTGGGACTTTCATGGTCTTTCCCCTTGGATCAAACCCATTACAATCGAGGTCGGATCCTCCATGTTGGTAAAGGCTTTGAAGTAGGGTCAGATGTTGAAGGTAAAGACTTGAATGAAATTCTTACAGGTATTATGAAGGAAGACCATAACATCAACATAAATGTTGATTGTATTATTAACGATTCTCTTGCAGTTTATGCTGCATCAGGGTTTCTTCACCCTTCTACTGTTTTAGGATGTGTTTTGGGTACTGGACTCAACATTTGTGTTCCATTGAAGACTGCTCTGTATCCTGAGTCCAAGTCCATGGGCCAGGGCCACCACTATAGTTTGTTCAACTCTGAGGCTTCTTTGTTTGGGTCTTCATTCATAGAGCCCTATGTTTCTCAAGTGTTGGACCCACATATTGATGATAGGTTTGGCAGAATTGGTGAGTTGACCTTTGAGCTGTTCATGGATCGAGATGTGGATGGACGGATTTTCCAACCTTTGGAATTGCTTACATCTGGTAGATATTTACAAGAGTTAACAAGGTTAGCCATAGTTCAATTGCATTCTCAAGGTCAATTATTGACTAACATTGAAGATATGACAAATTTGGAAGATCCTTCTCAACGGTATGAAGGGTTCCCTGGAGCTTTGGTATGTTTCATTAATGAGAACGATGATATCGAAGTCATAAGGGAACAATTGGTTCAAGTTTTTGGATGGGAAAAAACCAGTATATCAGTTTCAGATGTTACCACCATCAAAGAGATAGTTGATTCCATCATAAAAAGAGGTGCATTTGTTGTAGCTGTGGTAGTGGTGGCTTTTGTTGGGTTACTTTATGATAATGATAATCTCAGAGGTTCACAAGTTTTAACTATGGGATACGTTGGACTGGTGCTTCATCATTACAACAAGTACCGTCTGTTAATCTTAAAACATGTTAATGACAACGTCGCTCATTATGGAGTAAGTGTTAAGTTTGAGTACATTGAAAATAGTACTTTGATTGGTACAGCTGTAAGTGCTGCTTATTTCAAGAACATAAAGAAATAAGTAAAACGTTTATATTTATTTAGTAACTAAACTATACATAATTCTCTATAACTTTGATTGAGAATGAGCACTCAAGTCACTTACAAGTAAAACATTAGAATGATCTGCTAAATAAGTAGAAGGTACTTGTGAGTTATTTTTTGAGGAAAGAGTCCAAGAAAGAGCCTTTTGCTTATTCTTACCAAAAACAAGAATGATAATCTCCTCTGAATTGTCCAAGATGGTTGAAATACCAACAGATAATGCTTTGGTTGGAACTTTACTCTTGTCGTTATCAAAGAATCTGGCATTGGCTTCAATGGTTGAAGGTACCAAATCAACAACTCTAGTACGACTTTCTCTTGTAGAACCAGCTTCATTAAATGCTAAATGACCTTCAGGACCAACACCTCCAAGAAATAAGTTAATACGACCATATTTGCTTATTTTGGCTTCATAGGCAGCACATTCGGCTTCGGGGTCTTTGGCCAACCCATTTAAAATGTTGATATTTTCTCTTGGAATATCGACATGATTGAACAACTTATCAAACATAAAGTAATGATAACTACGAGAATCTTGAGGAGGAAGACCCAAATATTCATCCATATTGAAAGTTACCACGTTCTTAAAGGAGACCTTGCCTGCTTTGTACAATTGAACCAATTCAGCATAGACCCCTTCAGGTGAAGAGCCAGTAGGAAGCCCTAAAACAAATGGTTTGGACGTTGAAGCTTGAAAGTCATTAATACGTTGCACTACGACTTGAGCCACGAATTTCAGTGCTTGTTCTTTAGTAGTGAAGATAGCTTGTTGCATGGTGGTAGTACAGCGAGAAAGATCAAAGATCAAAGTACAAAGATCTGTGGCAATTAAACGTCTAAGCTGTTTCTAACACAGTACTTATATCTTTGGGTTATAACCACCACAATCTACACCTACAACCTACAACTAACTTTAAATCTTGAATGCCGTATAATACACTCATCCCCCATCATTCCCATATCTTACTTTGCTAGCCCAACTCCATAATACGGTACGTGCACGCCTTGTAAGGTTGTGAATAAGTGCGGAGGCTTTGTACATATAGATCTTAACAGTAAGGCTCTATTGTTTAATACATACATTCATACATTTTCGGAGCCCAGTTCAGCCAGGAGGGGGGGTCTCACCTCAAGAATATTCTTAAAAGGTCAGAAATATACCACCACCATCGCCCTTAACGCAAGTATGCATACCGTATGTTATATGCCTCGGAATTAGAAGTGAGAATGAAAGACTGATGGGGAGTTTAAATTTCGTCATAGTCGCATTGAAAGTAGCAATAAACTACGGATTTTTTCTCCAGTACTATCGTAACGGAATGTTTATATAGACTATTAACTTCGTATACCACAACCATATACATCCATAGTCTAGCTATTCCTCATTGTATATTCATCTCGGATTCAGTGCTCCACTTTAATCCCCACTCACTAGTTGTATACAGCTCTTTCTCCTTACACCAATGTAGCTTATCAAACACCCATTGAAGCCCCCACCCTACGGCATGACATAACGTTTAAGGTTACGGAAAAATACCGAAAGGAAACTCTTATTCGTATTCCCACACGTTGCAAGCGTCTCATAATGTTCAGAAACATATAAAAGTTTCCCGTTGCATAATTACTCCCACCTATACGGTTGTATGTTCTTTAGTATTTAGCAATTTAATTGAGTTGCAAGATGGTTACTAGATTCTACAACGGTGCGCTCTGCGATAAGGGAGTTCTTAAGGAAAACACCACGTTATATGTGGATGAAACCACTGGAGTCATTCTTGACGGTTCCAAAATCAATGTGAATAATGTTGATAAGCATATTGATCTTCAAGGTAATGTTCTTGCCCCTGGGTTTCTTGATATTCAAAATAATGGTGTCTACGGATTTAACTTTGCCATTATGGAAGGTAGTGAACGCCAATTTACGG
This sequence comes from Lizanozyma spartinae, assembly GCF_019049425.1. Classification (NCBI taxonomy): domain Eukaryota; kingdom Fungi; phylum Ascomycota; class Pichiomycetes; order Serinales; family Debaryomycetaceae; genus Lizanozyma; species Lizanozyma spartinae. The sequence goes on from NW_025065064.1 coordinate 121,735, forward strand.
ACGACTACCAAAAGGCTATGACAAGATATATGAGTACAGGCGTTACTGGAGTATGTCCAACTGTGATATCTGCAGACAAAACCACGTATCAGAAGGTTCTCCCCCATCTAGGTGCCACTAGACTGTCATCTCAATGTGATTCTTTGGGTGTTCATTGTGAAGGTCCATTCATCTCTCTTAATAAAAAAGGATGTCATAACCCAAAGCATCTAATTGAAGATGCGACCAAAGTCACTCTTGCTGATGTTTATGGTAATGACCCAAAGGAAATCAAAGTGGTGACAGTTGCTCCAGAAATCCCGGGTATCTTTGATCAAATTCCTCTCATGTGCCAAAAGGGTTGGATTGTCAGTGTAGGTCATACTACAGCTTCATATCAACAAGCTAGTTGTGCTGTGGAGAAGGGTGCTACTCTCATTACTCATTTATACAATGCTATGCCTGCACCTCATCATCGAAAGGCTGGTGTTGTTGGTACCATTACTTTGGCTGGAGATAAGGGAAGCCCTACCCCGTATTTTGGAATGATTGCTGATGGTATTCATATTGATAAGACTATGGTTGCAATGGCATATCGTGCTGCACCCGGCAAGTGTATACTTGTTACCGACACAATGCACTTGTATGGTCTACCTGATGGAGTATATAACTGGGATGGCCAAGTTCTTCGTAAGAAAGGAGCTGTTGTTTTAGTAGATGGAACTGAAACTTTAGCAGGCTCTGCTACGGATTTACCATCATGTTTACGGAATTTGATGGAGTGGGCCGATCTTAGTTTGGCTGAAGCGGTTGCATGTGTCACCAATCATCCAGCAAATGTTTTGGATCTAGAAAAGAAGAAAGGGTATCTTGACCCTGGTTGTGATGCTGATTTGGTGGTATTAAATCGGTCTGGTTACGTTCAAAAAGTGTTCAAACTTGGGAACCCTGTAACCGGGTCTAAGGCAAGTAAATTGTAATTAGATACTTAGAGTATACATCAATATAAATTAATATTGGTAAGAACCTCAATGCCATACCTGGTAGTACTTTAGATGGCAGTTATGGCTTCCCCACGAAATACAGTGCTCCCATCAATACCCCACTAGTGGTACCGTTAATGTCAAAGCCATCCTATGATTTCTATTAGTAATGGCTATACTAGTTTCCAGGCTACTGTATGGTATAACCTTAACTTTTTAATCTGATTGGCTACTAAGCCGAGCAATTTAGTGTATGTCAAATGGGGTGTGCAAGATTTATCTCATTCTAGGTGCGGGAATTGAAATCATATATCCAGGGATCACCAAATTTAACAGTTACAATCACCACTCTTTGGTGTTCTTTACTACTACAGAACAGAATAACCTAGCATAGAAGAACAAGGCGGTTTATATATTCATTGACTCTTTGAGTTACTCCCACCTATTCTTGAATTTAGTTAATAGGATAGTTAGTTTATATTGATTATCTCTGTTACTCACAGTCACGCCATCCCTTAAGCTTCTATTAAAGTTAAGTTTATCTCTCGATTCTATCTATTCATTTATATTTGTTATGATTCTATGTTTCTCCCGTCGTTGTGTGGGCTTAAGGGGGTTCACTCGGCAATTAGCTACTGCTGCCCCCAACAACGGCACTTGCGAAGATGTTCATCATCTGAATTTCAACTTACCTCCGTGGCCTAAAGGTAAAGACCCCACACCATATGAAATATTCCACATTGAAGAATCAGAAAAGAAATTATCAACGCTTGAGTTCAACAAACTAATCAAAACTCGGTACATGAAATACGTCAAAGTATACCACCCTGATGTATGCAAACATAGTGAGATCCTAGATAGGAAAACAGGAAACAGTTTTAGCTTAGAAAGGAAGAGACAACGTTTCGATATGGTTGTCAACGCTTATGATGTTTTGAAAGATCCTAAACGTCGTTTGGCTTACATAAGGTATGATGAAGCACTGTGGCAGAACTATGATCCCAAGAAGCATGAAGGTACATTCAATGCATATCGTCAGGCTAATGCCCATAGACGTCAATATGGATTCAGTCATGATGAAACCTTCTGGCATGCAGCTACATGGGAGGATTATTATCGAATGAAACACGGGAGAGCACCTCCCAGTATGGAAGAGTTGGAGAAAAATAAATGGAAGATCTTGTGGGGTGTATTAGCAATTATGACTTTAACAGGTACAGTCCAAACCATGTGGGCATTAGATCGTGCTAATGATTACATCAGAACTTTGAATCTTAAACATAGTCTTGCTTCGGAACAATATGAACTTGCCAAGGACAACTACGGTGAAGGTGATGGTCAGCTAGATAGGGTAAAACGTTTCTTAGTTAACAGAAGAGCAAACTTTGATGATCCACAGTTTCTTGAGGCTAGGGAAACTGGTGATAATGAATTGTTAACTACTTATGCTCGAAAACGGGTAACCAAATGGTCTGATCAGGAAGATGTTTGATCTTAAAGGCTGTTACAATCATATTATGATCTTTTATATAGCTACTGCGTTCAGTTCACAAATATCTTATCGAATCTGAAAACAATCAAGCTATTCTTTATCATTAAATTGTGCTCTACGTGCGGGTAACCCTTGACCCCCACTTTTCCGATTGTGAAAAATTCCTTCGGAGATCTTCAACAGAACTCAGAAGGTATGAAGGATACTCAATATAGAAGGATACCTATCTACATCCATTTGCACAACTTGCTTTATAGATCTTAATATTAATCACAAAATGGATTTCATGAAACCGGAAACAGTTCTTGATTTGAATAATATTCGTCAGGCATTAGTTCGGATGGAGGATACGATTGTGTTCAACTTGATTGAAAGAAGTCAATTTTACCTGTCTCCACTGGTTTATAAGTCCAACTACGTCAGGATACCTGATTTTGATGGCTCCTTTTTGCAATGGACCTTATTACAACAGGAACGTATTCATAGTCAAGTTAGAAGATACGAAGCTCCTGATGAAGAGCCATTCAATCCAACTAAATTGTTACCTAGTTTATTACCTCCAGTGAATTATCCTAAAATTCTTGCTAACTACTCTAAGGAAGTCAATGTTAACGAAGAAATCTACCAATTCTATGTGGAAAACATTGTACCCAAGATCAGTTGTAAAGAAGGAGATCAATTGGAAAATTTGGGATCTGTTGCTGTGAGTGATATCGAATGCTTACAAAGCATTTCTAGACGGATTCACTTTGGTAAGTTTGTGGCCGAAGCCAAGTTCCAACTGGATAAGCAACTCTATACCAAATTGATCAAGGAAAAGGATATAGAAAGTATAGAGAAAAGCATTACCAACTCTGCAGTTGAACAGAAAATTTTAGAACGGTTGGTGGATAAATCAAGAAGTTATGGTACCGATCCTCTGATGAGATACAGTCAGAATCCTCAAAGTAAAGTTGATCCTGAGATCATTGTCAAGCTATACAAGGAGTTCATTATCCCTGTTACCAAGAAAGTAGAAGTTGAGTATTTATTAAGAAGATTGGAGGATACACAATAGAGTCACACTACCAGACGGTATCCAGTATATACTTAAATGTTACAATAAAGAAATATTAATGAAATGTGATGTTTGCATACAAAGTTTGTCTAGAACATGTCTTGTAGTTGTACGTTATGGGAGAAATAAGAGAAGTTGCCAAACACAGAATCTTACATACAATTCTGGTGGTACTGTCTAGAAGACTTTTTGTCATAATCCTCCACAATCTAGTTAAAATAAGTCGCAGTCCGATGTGTCGATTCAGTTCACGACATTTTTTATTTGAAGAACATACCATTCATAATAGTACAGCTATAGCACTTATTGTTTCTTGTTGAGTCACCACCACCCATAAATAATAACCTTGAGCTTCTATTATCAACTATAAACTGTCACGAATACTGCTTAGTATTCCATCTATACACAATCTGAAATCTATACGCAACAATCTCCAACCCTGAACAAAGCCGTGCTTATTCCGATATACTATTACAACGTTGACAATAAACACGTCAGTTCCCCTAATAAGTTTTTAACAGGCTGCAAAATTGTATATGTCGTAGCTTCAATAATATTCTCGCTGACGTAATTGTGCGAGGTACCCAAAGAACGTGCCCGCGCCCCACGCCCATTGTCAAGTCTAAATTTGCAGCCATTAAGTGTGAAAACAACGTGGGTTACCAACAAAATAGTGGGCCACCCCTCCACAAACAAACAACAACACCGTGGAGAATACATGCTATCGCACGAGCGCATACAATAGTGAATGTGATAAATGCCATGCTTCTTTTTGATTGGAGGAACCGGGTCCATGGATCAAGTGGTTGACGCGACAATGCAATACACTCCAGCACGAGGGTAATGGAAATTAATATTATGCTGAGAATATATAAATACTCATACCAAGTGCCGTATTGATAATCTAAAGCGTTGCAAATATAGTTTGAAAGTGCTGAGCTGAGGTTAAGGATAACTGAAAGAGTACATATATATATAGCATGTACTGGCTAGTATTGATACCTATAGCCGTTGCTGGTGTTGCCATCTTATGGAAAGAGATCCACTCCGTCTTTGTCTTTTGTTGGGCTTGCTTCATTAGACCTTTGTTTGCAAAAGTTCAAACCAAACCAACCCATCAACAAGATGCCCTTGAACACTTTTATAAGTCTCAAGCTCATGTTTATGATAAAACTCGTACTGTTCTTCTCAAAGGTCGTGAAGAATGTCTCCGTTTAGCTGTCTCGCATTTACCTCAAGATAAAGTGGGAGGTAATCTTGTGTGGATAGATGTTGGTGGTGGAACTGGTTCCAATATTGAATATATGGATCACATTCTTCTGGTACCTGAAAACTTTAAGGCTGTATATTTGGTGGATTTATCTCCATCCCTTTGTGCTGTGGCCAAACAAAGGTTTGCTAACCGTAAAGGTTGGGAAAACAAGGTTCATGTTCTTGTGGCTGATGCATGTAACTTCTCCATAGAATATTCAAAAGCTGATTTGATCACTTTTTCTTACTCTCTTTCTATGATTCCTACTTTCAATGCTGCTATTGATAATGCTGTTTCCAAGTTGGATACAAACGGTATTATTGCTTGTGTTGATTTTGGTATTCAAAGTTCTGATACTGTTATTGGCAGAATCAATACCCTTGGTGGGCTTAAGAATAGAGAAAGCTCTTGGATCTTGCGTAACTTTTGGAGAATTTGGTTTGAAGCTGATAAAGTCTATTTGGATTCTGCTAGACGTAACTATCTCGAGTACAAGTTTGGTACCATCAAGTCTTTGAACACTCACAATACTAAATTGGGTAAAATCCCCTATTATATCTGGATTGGTTGTGACAAGAGTAAATCTGAACTGATTTTACATCGTTTGAATTGTTTGGCTACTGAATCACCTTATTTAGCACCTTCAGATTCAAATGATATTGCTTCCATAGTCGATAACTCCCTTGTTCCAATTTCAAAAGGCCATGAAGCTGCTTTGATAAACTTCCTGAAGAATTTACCTTACCCCTCAATATACTATCAACGTGAAATCTGGAGAGTTTACTTTGACGAACTCAATCCTCATTACCAACAATTCAAGAACCAATACATTTATGCATTCACCTGGGAAGACCCTCGTGAAGATCACAAGATTCTTAAGTTTAACTCTAATGATACTGTCTTGGCTATTACCTCGGCCGGGGATAATATTTTACACTATGCTTCCTTACCTAACCCACCAAAGAGAATCCATGCAGTTGACTTGAACCCTGCTCAAAATCATTTACTTGAATTAAAGTTGGCAAGTTTCAGATGCTTGTCTCAAGAACAAATCTGGCAATTGTTTGGTGAAGGCAAGTGTGATGACTTTCAGCACATTTTAATTGATAAACTTTCTCCACACATGTCTTCAAATGCCTTCCAATTCTGGATGGAAAAGGGTCATAAAACCTTCGTCAAGCAAGGACTCTATGATACTGGTTCTACTAGATGGGCATTGCGTTTGACAAGATGGGTATTCAAAGCCTTTGGTGTCAGCAAATATGTGGATGAACTCTGCCAATGTACATCCATTCAAGAACAAAAACATATTTGGAAAACCAAATTGAAGCCAGCTTTGTTCAACCCCGTGGTCTCCCTGTTTCTTGTCGGTAACCCCCTTTTCCTCTGGAAGGCATTAGGGGTCCCAGCAAACCAAGCGGCCATGATGGGTGACTCAGTTTTGAGATATGTGGTTGACACTTTAGATCCACTTATTGAAAGATCGTTGATTTCATCTGATAACTACTTCTACTACTTATGTTTACAAGGTCGTTATACTCGTGACAACTGCCCTGATTACTTGAGTTCAAAGGGTTACAAATACTTGACAGGAAGGGCAACCAATAATAACCACTCTACTGGAGAACTTAGCTCACCCATTGATAATATCAGATTACACACAGATTTTCTTAACGATGTCTTTGCTCGTCTCCTGTCGAACTCTTTAACAATCGCTATCATCATGGACCATATGGATTGGTTTGACCCTAACGGACTGGATGCCCATAAGGAGATTTCTGCATTGAAGCAAGCTCTTGCTGACAATGGACGTGTTCTTTTAAGATCAGCTGCTCAATATCCTTGGTACATTAAAACATTTGAATCATTGGGTTTCAGTTGTGAACCCGCTGCTATCAGAAAAAGTGGGAAATCTATTGATAGAATTAACATGTATGCTTCCACTTGGGTATGTACCAAGAAGCCTATTTCTCCACTGTCTCTGACATGCCCAAGTCCTAGTTCTACAACTACTGGCCCTTCTCGTCGGAGAATGAGTAGTTTGAAGATTTAATTGGAATGCTTGAAGATATGTGACCAAAAATTAACAAAAATGAATGCTCGATATGGTGAAATCGACTGGCCCCTCATTTCTACATAATTAGTGACTCTGTACTGTATTAGTGAATATATATACTTATAGTTTTTGGTTCTTTCTTGATTTAAGTGGTTCAAAGTGTGGCATCTGATCAGGCCTTATGAGCGGTCGATAAATTACCGAATCTGGCTAAAACGAAAAATTACTAATACATTCAACTTAAACAGTGGTATGAACCACATAGCACGATAATATTCCTATCTGCTTCCTTATATTGCAAAACATGTCGTCGTTTGAAATAGTTTTTGCCGTTCCTATGGAATGCCAATCATGTGTTGAATCAGTTACCGATGCCCTCAAACCCATTTCTGGACTTGAATCTGTTGACGTTCAACTTGATTCCAATTTAGTGGTAACTAAGGGTACTACATCACCATCAGATATTGTCCGAGCTATTCAAAATACTGGTAGAGATGCTATAATTCGTGGTACAGGTAAGCCTAATTCCGCAGCAGTGTGTATCCTTGAATCATTTGATCCGAAGGATTCAGCTATGCCTGTTAAGGGATTGGCTCGTATAGTTAGTGTCAATGAAAAGGAATGTGTTATAGATTTAACTGTGAATGGATTACCAAAGGGGACATATTATCCATCAGTCCGTCAACTGGGTAATTTATCCAGAGGTGCATTATCTACAGGGGGTTTATATTGTCAATTACAACCTGTTGAAGTAACTCAACCATCTGATATTTCTACCACGATCAATTCCATAGGATCTGCTATTCATAGAGGACTCTCAAGTATTGGACTTTGTTCTGGACAAAGTTTCCTTCATGCTCCTATGAATATATCGGATATCATTGGCCGGAGTGTTATCTTGTCTTCTAAACCCAATACTGTTACGGAGGACTCGCTTTGTGGGGTCATTGCCAGAAGTGCTGGTGCATGGGAAAACGATAAACAAGTGTGTAGTTGTACAGGCAAGACTGTGTGGCAAGAACGTACTGATGCTGTGAACAAAGGTATCACTGCCTAAATAATAGTAATATTAAGTACTAACTGTAGTAATAGTATACTTACAGTAATTATGAATACTAATAGTGTTGTTTAAGATTGTATTATTTCTAATGATTCCAATTACAGAAGTTTCCATCAACGTATTATCAAGCAACATTATCCTTAGCTGTATACAATTTCGGTAACTGTTCCCGACCCATTGGTGTCAGTTAATTCATTCCGTAGTGCTTGCAACGTTTGGTGGTGTACAGTGGCTCAAAAAACTTTTACGTAAGCAAAAACTTGTATAGGAAAATCCTCAAGCCAATATGGTATCTGCTTTCCTACCTATAACCCAGTCTAAGTATAACGTTTACAGCTATCTTGTTTTGGTGGTGCTGCTCCCCATAAGAGTGATCAGGTGAAAGAAGACCCATATCGGTTATATTGTTGTTGATAATCAGATTTCAATACTGCTGCTTATTCTTCAAGAATTAGACGTATCGTATTCCACGATAACTTGCTCTTCAACAGCATGTCAAGTGTTTTAAGACTATATTTAAACGATCGAATAGACTCAATCAAAGCAAAGAGAACGCTAACACTAAATGAGTACTTGAAAAGCCATCATAGTGTTTCCCTCAACGAAATAATCGACGAGATCCATAGCTTTTTGACGGAAGCCACAGAAGTAGATTTACCTGAATCACCTTATTTTATAGAGAAGTTGGTCCTTCAAAGTAATAGCATTAAAGAGTTGCCGTCCAATTTCGTTAAAATAGCTCGAAATTTAACATATTTGGACCTTCATGATAACCAATTAACCTCCTTGTGGGGGTTATCAGAATCTTGTCCCCAGTTGGAGATCTTGGACTTGTCTTCAAACAACTTTGAAGTGTTTCCTAATGAAATTCTACTGTTATCTTCATTACGAGTGCTTTCGCTTGAGAATAACCACTTGAAATATTTGCCACCTTCTGTTAGTGAGTTAACCCATTTGCATCTCTTAGAATTGGAAGGAAATCCCTTGGAATTGCCACCCATAGAAATGATTCAGGAAATTCTGGCTCTGGGATCAGATTCCGACTTGATACACAATTTAAAAGCATATTTTGTGGCAAATGCATCAGTAATCACTGCTAAGATCGAGGATCAACAATCTGATGGTGTAGGCAAGACGCTAGACCTGACCACAGTTGGTACAACTACTACTAGTACCACTGCTTCAACTAGTGCTAGTATCAGTCCTAGTAACACTGCTTCAACTATATCATCGTCTACTACTGCTTTACCTGCAATAGCGACATCCTGCGGTTCTACTAAGTCTAGACCTCTGATGTTGCGTTCTAAAAGTGTATCCGATAAATCAAGAGTTTCCGTAAACGCGTCATCAAAAGCTTCCAGAAGAATGGGTTTGGTGTTGAAACAACCATTACCTGACGATAGTAATGATCTTGGCTCCTCAACCTCGATTCAAAACGCTAGCTTTTACTTTGATGATTCCGATAATGATTTAAAACCCATGGCATTATCAGCTTCTGCTGCTGAATTAACTTTCAATGTTAACAACAACCCTCCAAACCAACCCGTTGGAACGATTACCCCATCATCAAATATAACTGCTGGACCCCCCATCGTTTCTAATTCTACTAACGGATCTCCTTCGTCTTCATTTACTGCATTGCCTCATTCAGGATCCTCCACGAGTTTAACTGTTCCAAATCTAAGTCGCCCAAACAGTAGAAATAGAACAAGATCAAACACATTAAGGGATATAGAACGAATTCTTGACAAACAAGAAATAACAGATATCGAACAAAAATCTGGTGCTTATTTTCGACGTCTATCCACATTACAAGAACTGCCTCAAGACGAACTGATGATGCATTCCTCAAACTATCAGAATTCTAATAATTTATCATCAATGTCATCATTTAGTGGACCTAGTACTATTTCATCAGCACAGATATCAATGAACGTATCCCCTGCAACTTCAGTATCACACACCTCAACGAATGTTGCTCCTTCTATCAATGGAGGAGCTATTGCTGCATCCCACACAACACCCCTAAACCATTCTTCAAGACAACATAGTCTAAGCCATCAAGTTAAAATCTATAAAGAACTGCACCCACCAAGTATAGCAGCAACTGCGTTAAGCGCAAACAGTGGATCTTCAGCTGTTTCCCAAGATAGTTCACCTCTTGTTGTGGCCAAAGGAGGACCCACATTTGAAATTTCACCAATCAAAAACCAATTTACAAGTGCTCAAAATGGTGGCAATACTAATGGAGCTAAGAAGATACGTGATCCCAGTTTGACCCTTAGAGTTTCTAGAAAGATATTGTTCTCTTTCATGGAGTTACAGACAAGTATCCGTCGATTCACAGGATTTTGTGTTGACAAGAAACTTACTATGAAGATGGTACAATTTTTATATTCCAACAAATCTATTATGGAAACTTTAGTCGAAAGTTTGGAACAAATGGAAGACCAGGGTAATAATCTTGATCAAGTTCTTCAATCTTTACAATCTTCAATAACTCAATTTAAGCAAATAATGGAACTTTTGGGTGATAATCTTCCTAGTTTTATCATGAAGACTGATGTGTGCTTTATTCGACTGTTATATTTGTCTCTTTATGGGACCTTCAATGAATTATACAATGGATATCGTGCGCTCGTTCCACATCACAAGCCACCTGTCTTTAACTTGTCTAACCAATATCAACTGTCTTCAGTTTCCACATCATTTTCGCTTGACCCCAAACAGAAAGCTCCAGTTTCGGAGTCAGAAGATGTTGATGAAAGGTTGTATAGAGCCCTTGAGAATTCGATTAACATAGCACAAGTGGTATTTGAAGATTTAACCAAGGCACTTCGTACAAACCCTTTACCATCTCCCCCAGTTACCGGTGGAAGTATTTCCGAAGGTACAATTAGTACTCCTGGTACCGGGTCCACTAATGGTACCAAGACGAGAGAGTTGGCTTCAGTTTGTCAGACATCTATGGATATAACCAAACGGTTAAAGGCTAACTTGGCCACAATCCGGAATAATCCAACATCTAGCACCAAACGGCCATTTTGGGACGATGTCAATTTATTCTTGAAGTCAATTATTCAATTTTTTTCATCTGTCAAACCAATAATGAAAGAAGGTTCTGCATTTTATGAGATTCGTCCATCTATGGCTGTTCTTACCAAGCATACTAAGGATGTGACTGTCTTACTTGAAGTTTCTAGCTACAAGACCATGTTATTAGAGACAACCAATGTTGGTGGTGTGACACCTTCTACGGGACAAGGGCCAATTCCCTTAAATACAGTTCATTCACAAGTCAATCTCACCACTAATTCACATCCTTTGCAGCAAAGTTATCCGTCGGGAGTCAATCTTCTGCAATATGGAGGGAATAATTCTTCTGCAGCATCACGAACACCATTAGTTTCAGGAATGCAATCGATGCTGCTACTGCTGCAATTAAGTTCCGAGCCTATTGTATCTCCTGGATTCACTAGTCCCGATAGTGGTACCAATATTCCAGGAAGCAACTCCACACAATGATAATATGGAGCCGTAGTTGAAAGTATTTTATCCGATATATTAGACTAACTTGTTAGCTATCCTATATAGAAAATGCATTTAATTATAACCCCATAATAAACCCCAAAATTATATTAAAAAGAAATAGAAAAAGAAAGAAAATCGAGAACCAAAATTTAATGTTACCAAGGGCTTTAAACACAGTTTAAAAGCTTAAAGTTGTATGATATTCTTTATCAATTGGAGTTTCTTCTGATTCTTCATGTGAGCTTGATTGGTCCAAGACGTGGCTAAACCAACTTTTGGCGTTCTCGAAAAAAATGGCGCTACCGTTATCAAAGCTTAATATATTTGTTGGTGTAGAATGTGACTGTTGCATCTTATTGATGTCATCGATGTTGAATTGAAGTAAATCAGTAGAAATGATCTTGAGCCTCTTATCCACTAAAATAGCATTATAACCATAATCAAAATGTATATTGTTAAACAAGAGGTTTTCCAATTCGTTGCAATCATAATTAGCGACGTCAAACCTTCCCCATTTGGAAGCAGTGTTCTCTTCGACATAAAATGGTGAGATTTGATTGAATGTTTGACTCGACAGCATAATTGATATCATAATGAAATGCCAATAAGGAATATATGATTTGAACCAGTTGTTTAACTAATGAGATCTCTAATATACTATCTGCATAAATGGGGGTTTAATCGTTGCATTTATATACCAACTTTTAAAATCATGTCCGAGCTAATGATAAAACTCCCCCAATTCCGATAGCCCGAGGGGCATTGTTTAAATTGGTCCATCGGATGATCCCCGATTGCAAAATCTAAATGGAACAATAGGGCATTTAAAAAAGTCTATTGTTCTCATCTGCTGGCGTTTATTTTCCTTATTATCTAAATGAATTTAGGTTTGCATGCATGTCTCCTTATGTAGTATCCCCTTTCTTTGCATAGATATTTTAAGGTTTGAAAGTCCGATGCGCACCTACTTATTCTTTGGGAGCCGGAGCAACGATTGAAAGCTGCCGGACAATAGAACGCGGAGCATGCAATGGAAGGAATCTGAGAAATTAAGGCGAGCATTACAATGCAGTCTTTGTTTAGTTTTAATGGTGACTTGTGCCTATTCATACCCTTTAAAGTATAGTTTTTGTTCACACGCTGAATTTCAGTTTTGTAGTGTGATTGTTGCCTACTTCCAATCACTTCTTTACACTTGAGTTACAATCACAAGTATTATAGCAAAGTGATATGCCTACAATTAAACTCTCGACAACTTGAGATTTAGTTTTCATTGTTGTATTGGAATCTTAAAGGCCAAAAACCTTATCGAAGCAAAATTCTTCCACGTCGTAAGCTTAATAACCTTAATTATAACAAATAGCTTCGGCACATGAAGCTTACATGCTATTTACGCCCTAAACATCTTATCATATTCAAAGCCAAAAAGTATGTTGTTCTCCACCTGTTAGCAAGCATGTGTTCCTCCTTATCCACTGGGCCAACTTATACTTGACAAGGCTACACACAGTACGATTTACATTCTCTGTTTCATTTCATAGCTATACTTAGCCCACTCGTTGCTTTCGTTAATACCTTAATGTAGTATGCACGATGGTTACAACAGTTTCCTATTTAGGAAATGGTCCGAATACCTCTTCCTAATCAGGGTTCAAGTTTCCTCTGCAATACACCCACTTCGGACATGTACAGAAGCACTTGGATTGATCAACAAATATACTAACTTAAATGTTACATAAGCTATAAGTACCAGCTCGGATAGGACCAATCTCCAAATACATTCATCACAGTCAAGGTTCATATAATTTATAGATAGCATAACAAAATGAATGTTCGTAAAACATATACATATTGTACACTAAAGTGCAGCAATAATGGCTCTTTGCTATGGCGGCGCGCTTTAATGATGCCACTCAAGTTTAGAAGGTCCCAGCACTATTCTATTACACTTCGATGTCATCCTCGGGGCAATCAACATCCACATCCATCTTATTAGTGTAATCTCCACCTCCAACTGTAAATCATTGATACCATGGAATAATGTGCGTTTGTGTGTGTTACTCGAGCATCGCCTTATATTCGGAAAAGTGTTCCCCTCATACTCACAACGCTTCATTATTGTTACCCGCCTACCACTTACGCCCTAAAACGGGCCCCGGAAGAATAGAGTTCCGTCATTTCACTACAAATGAGTTTCCTCTTTTAGAAACAGCTCAGTTACACCGGTTATCTCCACCTCAGTTCATATTGCCATATCCTAATGCTATCCTCCTACGCAAACCGGAGCGCGGAAATTGCCCCTTAGTTTACTTTTATATGCAGGGTCTTGATCAAAAGTTTTCATCTCATCAAGTACCACCATACGATAAGGATGAACTAACTCAAGCACTTTCCTTGTTGTAGAAATTACAGACATTTACAGATCATGACTATTGAACTTGAAGAGCCGCCATTGACACGTGATAATCTCCAAGTCTATAAAGACTTATTTGCTGGTACCATTGGTGGGATCTCTCAAGTTCTTGTTGGTCAGCCGTTCGATACTGTGAAGGTCCGGTTACAATCTGCACCTGAGGGAACTTATTCAGGAGCATTAGATGTTATCAAGCAATTAATAAAGAATGAAGGTTTTCGTGGTTTTTATAAGGGAACTTTGACTCCTTTGGTAGGAGTTGGTGCTTGTGTTTCTGTTCAATTTTCAGTCAATGAATTCATGAAACGTCATTATGATGATAAGTTGAATGGTAAGCCTTTAAGTTTGGGTCAATTTTTCAATTGTGGTGCTGTGGCAGGTTTTGCTAACGGGTGTTTGGCTTCTCCTATTGAACATATTCGTATTCGTTTGCAAACACAAACTGGTAATCAAAAACTATTTAATGGTCCGCTTGATTGTGCTAAAAAATTATACCAAACTAATGGATTGGTCCATGGTATTTATAGAGGATTGAGTCCTACATTGATTAGAGAGTCTATTGGATTGGGTATTTATTTCGCTACGTATGAAGCATTGATTAAAAGAGAATTATCATCGCATACCAACTTGATCCGGAAAGATATTCCGGGTTGGAAATTATGTCTCTTTGGGGGTTTATCCGGTTATACTTTATGGATAGCTATTTATCCAGTGGATGTGATCAAATCAAAATTACAAACTGATTCCTTAACTCTGCCAAAGTATAAATCTTCTCTTGATGTTATAAAGGATATTACCAAAAGTTCTGGTATAAAGGGGTTTTATAGAGGGTTCATTCCAACCATATTGAGAGCTGCACCAGCCAATGGTGCTACTTTTGCTGCCTTTGAAATCACAATGAGACTCATAAGCTGATTAATCCGACTTATTAATATTATTATTATTATAGTTATTGTACACTAGTCTTACATAAGCCTAATAGATCTACCTATCTCTTGCTCATTATCATCATTCTCCTTTGTCGTGTCGTTGTGGGTTGTAGTCAGATATGTAGCCAACATTCTCAGGAGCAGAGTCAAAAACTTCCATATGATTTGTGGTGGTGGCTTCGTGCATTCCTTCATAATCTTCCGGACTCAAAACTCGGATAAACTCAACATAATCAGAAATAAATTCACCATTGAATTCATATTCATCTGTTCCCATCAATTCCAATTCTTCTTCGTCATCCGGTGAATTTAAACCCTCTTCTTCCTTTGGATTCTTAGTTCCACTCAATTCTTGTCTCAATCGGGCATTGAAGTTCTTATCTAATCGTAAGTGCAATCCAGGAATGACGTCAATAACATATAGTAGCACGCTACTCATAATAAGAACATAGATACTAGTGACAGTACAACCTAATATCTGATATGCAAATTGAATCCAATGGTGGGCAATCCACCCTCCTTTGGATTTATAGTTGGCTTCTGCTAGTAACCCTGTCAATAAGGATCCTGCCCAACCACAACATAAATGAATAGCTGCAAGATCAAAAACATCGTCCAATCCAAATACGTATTTCAATCGTGTTGCAACATTCCCTACTACTGCTCCTACAACACCATAAACAAATGATTTCCAAAGTGAGGTAGGTGATACAACATATCCACCACCAGGAGTAAAGCATACTAAGCCTGCCATAGCACCTGAACAAAATGAAACCATAGATAGCTTTCTTGTTGGTCCAAGCAGGAGTAACAGCTCCTTGTATCTTCTGCAATCTAAACCAGTATTACGGGAAACAACTGATAATAGTTGTAGTTGAGAAGTATGAGTTTCGAGTGATCTTCGACTACCTTCCATAGAAAGTGACCTCCTCTTACGGAGCACTGTACAATCTCCGGAACCAGATCTTATTCGATTTATTAGAGGGAAAGATCCAGAAGGGGTCTCCTGAGTTGGTTGAGGTGATCGTAACTCATTCTGGTCTTCAAGAGGAATTGCTGAATAATAATAATCAATAGCCAGCCATACCAAACCACCCACACATGATGTTAAAACAGTCGATATAAAGATTAGGATACTGGAAATTGAGAAGGTGAATTCACATCCAGCTATAAATCCACACCAACCAAACACTATGAAAACAGTTCCAATAACAATGTAACCAATATTATATGGCTTGTAATTGTACAATATTTTTGGATTCCGATGACCTAAAATATAAGAGTAAGCAACTCCCGTAAACCCGCACACAATGTGAATACAATTACCTCCAGCAAAGTCTAATACTGGGAACTTGTTGTATTCGACAGAAAGCCAGCCATTCCTATTCCAGAACCAGTATGTAACAGGGTTGTAGATTATCACCAGCCAACATAAGAAAAACACAAACATTGGGAAAATACGTCCTCTTTCTGCAATAGCAGCAGGGAAGGTAAGCGTGACGCAGATGATCTTCATCCAGGCATTGAACAAAAAGTGTGCAACAGTGTACGTTTCACCTCTCAGAGTAGTAAATATAAGTTGGTTTGGATCACGGATCTGACGAAGAACAGCAAAGTCCAAGTTCCCAATAAATCTATTTGAGGAACTGGAATAGCAAAGAGAGTAACCCCAAATGAACCATTCAATAAATGTAAAGCATATCAAGTAAAGCGGCGTTGCTATCATTGTGAGTGAAGATCTTCTCTGTAGCAAACCCGCATAAAATAACATAATGCCTAAGACCACAAACACTAATAATCCGCAGCATAATAGAATATAGAGCGTATCAACCGCAAGAACAACATCTTCTTTTGCAAGCAGTGATGCCATTGCTGTCGCCCGAGTCTCTCGTGGATCCTTTTCTTCTTACAATTTAGTAGGTACCCCGGTATCGACGCCGCAGTTTCGTCAGTATATCTGTATGTCAAGTATGCGTAAACGAAATGATGGTACTTTTTTAACCCAAACTGCATCTGCTCATCTTCTTTTCCTATTAGAGATCTCCGCAGTCTGCTTAACATTAGCGCAAGCACGACTTTGGTGATTACGATCTCTATCAGGTTCCTCAACTTTTATGCCAACAATACTCGTTGTAGCAGAATTCACATGTCTTTGGTATCGTGTAATTAAAATTGTAGTTATCGTTGAGCCCAAAGCGTATTCTATCAAATTCTCGCTTCATAAATGCACAGTTCAAGCACACAGCATACAATGTGGAGTTCATGTTTGTGGCAAGATTGAATCCGTTGTTCATGGCTCTGTATATCTCGGTCTTATTGTATTGAAGTTGAAACGTTGAATAATTGGTAGGAAAGGAAAGGTGCGAATTTGCGTTGTAGATGATAAGCGGAGGAAGGTAACCTGCTGATGATAAGGATGTGAACGAAGAATTCGCAATGAAGGTACTCATTACTGGGTAATCTCTTTGCATATCACAACCGAAGAAGAGAGCATGATTGTTTAATCCGTTTTCTATTAGCTCTTCTTCCGAGGGAACAAAGGGAAATACTGCTCGCCGTAGGTCGTTGCTTTTATTCTCAGGTAAGGAGAACCATGGTATCACATAACTGCTATTTGCACTATGGTATCTTCTCTGAGATTGGTTTAGAGTGGTTCCATTGGGATACCCATTCCAATCTGCCGTCATATCGTAAGCAAGTATCACATCCACTGGCCTCTCTGGTACAAGGAATGGTTGGAATGGAATGTTTTGTCCGTCATCGCCTCCGTCAATAAGAAACATATCTCTATTCTGGGTGAGCAGCAAGTCTCTGTTATCTTTTGCACCTTTATGGAACCCATAAAAGGGATTTGGTGATATCACGGCTTGGCCCAAATGGAACTCAGGGTTCTTCAAATGGACTAGATCTGGTCCTAATCCTATAAGCTTAAGGGAGGCCTCTACAGCAGCTAATGATTTGAGGGCTGAGTTGGAAAGAAACTGGTACAACACTAATAGCACTCTGTTGAAAAGTGACGACGAGGTGGCCATAACAAAACTGGCTGTATCGTATCCCAGAATACACATTGAAGTGTTTGCAAGCTCCGTAGGGATAGCAGAAGTGCCATTGTAAAACGGAGTACCCAAGTACTTAACGGGAACAAAAGCCTTAAGATAAGAGTCCCATGACCCGAACTCATAGGGAGTGAACTCCATGAGAAATGAATTGTAGCAGTTGGAAGAAGTAAGATTGGTGCTGATAGATGCCACTATAGGGAATGGCTGTTGATGGCGTAGAAAGGAAGGGTTGTTTGTTGCCATGGAAAGGGAAATACCTGGGTTCTGTTTATCTGCTGCAAACACATTGTATGATAGGGCTCTTCCCCAATAATCAGTAAGAGAGATGTAATAGCCTGCTTGTCTTTTAGCCTTCACTTCAGAATGCAATCGTTCATAGTAAGCAAATAGACCGCTGGCTACCTTACTTGTTGAATTATTTGGTGATGATGAAGGCTTGGTAATAAACGCTACTGCAGTTGAGTTCCCCTTCTTCTTCTGGCCAATCATTGATTGAACAAGGTTATCAAAAAATCCACCCTTAGAGTAAATCATGTCAGCTATATGTCTTTTGTGGATGCTCTTTGTCATTTTCTGTTCAAACAACAATCCTGATAGCCATGACATCCACAACATATCGTTGGATCCTTTGGGACTCTGCTTTGCATCAGCATATAGTTTTTGTTGGACCTGTGACGGATCGAGCTCCAGGATCCCCTGTAGAAGAGTCTGGTCGATATTCCATACTGATTCATTAGTATCTTGCATTTTCCATAGAGGGGTGTTATCGTTGATGAAATTACTAACCACAAGCCAAGATCCCCCACTAATACCTCCAATGTATGAGAGTGCCTGGTACAACCCTTGTACGCGGAAACCGAGACTCGATTCGTTGGAATTTGATGGACTTCTATTATCGAATGCTGATAGGATACCTGCACCAAGAAGCATTGATCTATAACCACCTCCAGATATAGCCAACGCAAGGGAGATCCCCTGTGTTCGCGATAACTTGAACTGATCAAAGTCAAAGTGAGGGATCTTATTATCCTCAAACAATTGTCGGATATGAGCCTTTGTTACCTTAGATCGAGATTCTATATACTTCTGTTCGTCGACACTAAGACCCTTTATAGTCTTAGTATAAGCTGTGTTGAATGTTTTGCTGTTTTATAGTGTTGATTGTACTTACAATTGCCTCTCTTACAAGCTCTTCCGATGAACAGTGAACTGGGAACGGCGCATACAGTCTAGTAGTAGTATTAATCAGAGAACAGACGACACCAGATACGATGACGAACCACAAATAGAGAAGGAGATTGGAAATAGTCGTCATGTTCTACAGGGTAAATAAAAGTGTAGTCGATATACTTTTTTCCCTTCCTTTGGCTGCAAATAAAATTAGTATGTGGGTCGCAAAATATATAGCGAACAATTATATAAAATTACAGAACAGTTATATTTTAACGTAGTGTATTTAATCTATAACATACGAGGAGTTTTAAACAAAAGTAAAAACCTACATAGAATTAAGTATATATGGAAGCTTAAATAACAACAAAAATGAATGGAAAAATTAACCAGGAATGGAATCAAATACAAAAACTCTAAAATCAAGAACCCGTTTAAAGATATAATCGTTGTGTTTTATTACACCTCCAACTTTCTTCGACTTTTTATTCTCTAAGTGCCGACCCGAAATGCTTAATCTTCATCAGAAGAAACATAAGCATCACCCAATTCCTTCTTCTTCTTCATTCTTTCCTTCTTCTTCTTTCTCAACTCAGCAGAAGACAACTTAGACTTCTTCTTACCAGCGGCAATCTTGTTACCCATGGCATCAAACTTGTCTTCTTCGTCTTCCTTCTTTTCCAATCTTGGACCAGAACCTTGACCTTGGACCCAGTTGTGACCAGATGGGGTCATCTTACCGTCCAAAACAGCCCAGACTTCTTCAGTCAAATCCTTGGTGAATTCAGCAGAGTGAGTAATGATAACAATACCACCTTCGAAAGTCTTCAAAGCCTTAGACAAAGCTCCCAAAGAATCTCTATCCAAATAGTTAGTAGGCTCATCCAAGACAATCAAATGAGGTCTTTGCCAGGTACAAGCAGCCAAGACCAACTTAACCTTTTGACCACCAGACAAACCTCTGATACGAGAGTGAGAAACCAATTCAGGGTCCAAACCCAACATGTTACAGTGCTCTTCGATTTCCTTTCTGGTTAATGGTCTAAATTGACCGGAAGCCAAAGCTTCCTTCATATCAACTTCAGCAACCATCTTACTGTGGGTTTCAACCAATTCACCTCTTGGTAACCAAGTGTTGTCCATAGACATCATAGGAACCCATCTTTCATTCTTCATACCAACATTGTCACCCAACAACCAGGAGATTTCATATTCGTAAGAGTTCTTGAACTTTCTTCTGGCGTGGATACCAGCAATTCTTCTTTCAGAACCTTCAATCTTGAAGATCTTGTTCATTCCCTTTTCATCATCTTCGTTGATTTGTCTGTTGGCTCTGTCCATGGTTTCTCTATCTTCACCAGTTTGGAATCTCCATTGAATATATTCAGATGGAGTCTTGTCCAAATGATTATCAATATGAGCAAAAGCATGTTGCTTAATGTAAGCGATACGACAGTTTTCGTGAACGTAAACTTCACCCTCAGTTGGCAACAATTCACCGGTCAAGACGTTAATCAAGGTAGACTTACCAGCACCGTTAGGACCGATAACAGCAATTCTAGATGAAAGAGAAACTTGGAAGTTAATTCCAGAAATTTGAGGCTTGCTGGTACCAGGGTATTGGAAAGTCATGTTAGAAACCTTAACAATAGCCTTTTGCTTAGTCTTGACACCTTCCAAGAAACCTGGTTCAGGGAAGCTAAATGAAACTTCAGAGGCTCCCAATTCGTAGTAAGATTGAGCAGAAGGACACTTCTTGACGAATTCAGACAAGTTACCCTTGTACTTTCTTAACTTGAAACCTTCGTAGTGGATAATGTATTGAACAACATTGTCCAAGAAACCGGAATCGTGAGAAACGATGATGGAAGTGATGCCACAAGTGTTCAAGTAGTTAACCAACCAAGCAACGTTAACAGTATCCAAATGGTTAGTAGGTTCATCCAACAACAAGATATCAGCATTCTTCAAGACAGCTCTGGCCAAAGCCAACTTCATCTTCCAACCACCAGACAAGGAGGAGATTGGCATTTGAATCATTTCGTCGGAGAAGGAGAATTCAGTCAACTTTTCAATGACAGCTTCCTTGGTCAAACCAACTTCACCATCTTGGATGACGAAATCAACCAAAGAGGTTTCAGCGTGAGTACCGTCAATGTCGTGTTCGACGTAGACAGTCTTACATTCTTCTTGGGTTGGGAAACCTTCGACTTGACCATTAGCAATAGCTCTCATCAAGGTAGACTTACCAGCACCGTTAGGACCACACAAACCATATCTTCTGTTTCTCTTTAATCTGAATTGGGTCTTGTTCAACAAGATCTTAGCACCATAGGCCAAAGAGAACTCACAGTTACACAAGTCTTCTCCATCATCTTCTTCATCAAGGAAAGCTGGTGGTTGAGGGATGTTGTCAATGGCTCTCTTTCTGAATTCTTCAATGATTTCCTTAGCTTCCTTTTCGTGCAAGAAAATGGTAGCAAAAGGCAAAACAGCTTCAATCCAAGCTTCAGGTTGAATTTGTCTTTCGTCAACCAAATCACCAGCAATAGCGGCAATGTATCTCTTGGCAACATCGAATCTAGCAGCAACCTTTTGGTCCTTGGTCAATTCGTTAAAGATATCTAAAGTGACATCAATGTCACCTGCGGTGGAGATTTCAGGAATAACATCACCTTCCTTAATGTCACCAACTCTTCTCAAAGTGTTCAAAGCTTGTTGAGTCTTTCCTCTAGCTTCTGGGTCTGCAATGATACTAAAGTTTTGCTTCAAGGCAGGTAACAAAGAAGACATGAAAGGGGCAACAACTTGAGGGTCTTCGACCAACTTACACATGTTGTCAACAATGACAGCAGCCTTTCTCTTGATGGCAGTGTCTCTTTCAGCAAGACCTCTGGAAAGCAAAGGAGCCATGATAGACAAAGTGGCCATAGTAACTTCAGAAACAAAAGTAGTAGCACCTAACAAGTGAACGGTTTCGGAAACTTCAGTTGGGTTGGCAATACAGTCAATCAATCTTGGAATAAACTTTTCGATATCCTTGTTGTCGATGGTTTCGGTAGATTTGGTCATGGTGACGAGAGCAGCTTCCTTAACTTCCTTCTTGGTATCCCACATAGCTTCAGAGAGAACTGGGATCAACTCAGGCATTCTTAAAGCAACTTGGTCCTTAGCGGTGTCAACCAAAGCAGAAACAGCGTCCAAGACAGCAATCTTTTCTTGCCACTTGTTGGTAGTCTTCAAACTTTCAACCAACTTAGGTAAGAAGATCTTGATAGCCTTAGGGGAGATAGCCTTGGCCAAAGCCAAAAGAGATTCAGCAGCAACAGCTTGAACATCCTTGTTCTTGTCACCAGCCTTAGCAGCAATGGAGGTGGTCATGTTGATGACATAAGGTTCAACAGATGGTGACAAGTTGTTAGGAGAAGCAATGTGGCCAACAGCCTTCAAAGCAGCAATAGAAAGTTCAGCATTCTTCTTGTTGTTGATCTCCTTTTCCAAATCTTGGAAGAATTCGAGAGGAACGTCATGTTCAACAATTGAACTGTTCAAGAAAGAGGCAACGTTAGAAGCAGCCTCATCCTTGTCGGTGGCAACGTTTAACTTGGCCAACAACTGAGAAAGCACATCAGTTGAGTACTTGGATTCAGATTCAGTAGTCATGTTGATCCGTAATGCAAACTGAAGAGAAAAGTTCCAACTAAACAAAAAGAAGAAGAAAGTTATGCAATTTTATTTCTCAGGGACAACAGATTATATTTAAGGGATGAGAAGGTGAAAATTTTTTTGGTTTTGTAAAGGTGTCTTCTGTTACACAAAAGAGCGGTATCTCATCTCATTTGTATGCAGAGTTTTATCTGAGTACGACCCGTTTCTTTTTTTCTCCCTTGGCTCACTTCCGAGGGTAGCTCGCTTGGCCTGTGATCTGCTTCCCACTGTTTGTACTACGTATTACATAGGACTGATTGGTTCTTTCATTAGTGTCGTATTATTTTTGTCAGATTTTACTTGAGGCAAGTGTCTGTCATGTTTGAAACAGTATAACTAAAGGTTACACAATAACCTACCAATTAAACAAATTCTGGATTGATCTTGTGATTGTAGACAAATCTGTTGAGTTGAGGGGCAGTAGGAAACATCAATTAATACTTAAACTTGGCTCAAGTATTCATTATGTCTCTAGATTTTCCAGTCAATCTTACAAAGAATTCTTGTCGGATTAGAACTACTAACTGCATACTCTTGAGACAATTCTGTTTCAAATTTACACGACATTTTGAGCTAATACAACATTGTCACTGGAGGCCTGTTAATTGCTATAAGCACGGGGTAGCGAAAGGAAATTGTCGTAAATTGGTGCAAAGAAAAGGAGAAGACGCTAAGCAGACAAAAGAGGTGTCGTTACTAATAGCAGTACAATTTGTATAGGCAAAAGAGAGCAGCGACTACATGTTAACCAAGGACCATGCTATCATTTAATATTCTGGTAGCATCATCTGAGGTTCAGTCTTATTTGTCTGTAACTCTTTAGTCTATTATTGAATGGTAAGCAAGTTGCTTTGTACATCCTTATTTTTGTGAAAAAGACAACTGTGTCTGCAATCATGTCTGCAAATGTTACAAAGTTCTCTTTTTAAACGACAAATCAGAAAAGGAAAATAGTTTAAACAGGGACAAGCCGACAATTAAACGGTTTATTCTTTCAAGACAGCTTTCTTTTTAAAAGATACCATATAATCGTGAAGAACCGCCTAGGGTTGTGTAACTAGTAGTATAGAGTGCTCTAAATGTAACAACCCCGACATACTCTTTGTTGAGATCCGGCCTGCAATCCGTCCATTTCACACTACAGTCACATAATCATAACACGACATTGTTTACAATGTCTATCGTTTATCAGCTAAACTTCACTAATATGGTCTTATAGTGTAGTGGTTATCACACTGGTTTCTGATGCTGGTGACCTGGGTTCGATTCCCAGTAAGACCTGGGAAGCTTTTTGTTGAAAAGTTTTTTGTGTTAGCAAGAATATTCTATATCAGCATATACTTAATATATCAACTACATTAGATTGTTCTGAATTTAAGCAAGCTAAGGTCAGAAAATTCGTAGGTCATTATTTTGTTTGTTTTGTACCTGTTTATCATACAACATGAATGCTTATCGTCTACTTATTAGTGCCTCTTTCCAATCTTTATAATTTAAATTAGCCACTTCGTAAGAAAATAATGGTTCTATAGTGTAGTGGTTATCACACTGGTTTCTGATGCTGGTGACCTGGGTTCGATTCCCAGTAGAACCTTTTTTTTGGTATAATTATTTTATAAACTGTGATACAGAATCTTGTTTATTTTTCATTTCATGTGTATTAATTATGACTATGGTATGTAAAGGTCAAGCAAATAAAAGTATTATGAAATATCTAAGTTGAAAATGTAACGCCAAGATCCCACAGAAGCTAGCTGGTAATCATTTACTTCTTTCAAGCATTGTCAATGGATGGAGGTTCGTTGCTAACAGCTTTGTGTCCTGGTTTGCTTTCTTCTTGTTCGGCCACCTTATCTTCTTTAATATTAACTTCTTCCTCAGGGTTCTCCAATTCCTGTTTTTGCTTCAATTCCTCCATTTGTTGTTTCTTTTGAGCTTGAAATGAGTTCTTTGGGGTGTCATCTTCTTCTGGGTTTTCACCATTCTTACTTGCTTTGTAGCCTGTCTTTTTCTTTGTTCTTTGCAGCAAGCTAGGATCAACATCGACCTGTACCTTACCATTGATATCTGCACTTATATCTTTCTTGCCAGAATTTTTATTGGGAATGGAATTTTCGATATCAGCATCACCAACAGTACCATCTTCTTTCGATTTCTTGCCTGTAGGATCCACATCAATTTTCTTCTTAAATTTAGATCCCTTCCCGGTTCCAATAATCTGGTCTTCATCTGATCCAACAATAGGTGCTTCATTAGCAATCCCTCCCTTAGGAGCTTGGTTAACACCTAATCCAAGTTCACCCTTAGAATTACTAGCTAAGTTGCTGGCCAAATCTGGATTGTCCAGTTCCTTGTCTGCCACAAGGTTTAAGTTTTCACCTGTGGAACCCTTCTTTGGGGCACTCAAGCCAGGTTTAGCCTTAGCAATAGAGCCAGCAGCATTGTTACCTGCTCCACTATTTAGGATAGCAGGGTCTGAAGAATCGTCATATTCCAGTTCATCATGAGAAACGATTTCATAAGTATTGTCGACGGCAGAAGAACGAACGTCCATTGAAATATAATACATCAAAAGTGAAATAACTGCCAATAAAATCAAATAACCTGATAATCTGCGACGAGGAGAAGTGAAAAACTGACGAGGAAGTTGATCATATGGAGACAGTTTCTTCTTAGAACCTGATGGGGACATGTAGTAAGGCCTGGGGAGACCATTACCCTTGTATGAGCCTTGCATAGTATGTCTTGAAATGGGAATGAATGTTCGTTACTAAAAATGCAAAACTGGTGATCCACAGATACCAATAAACTTTTGATATAATTATATCGAATGGTTTCAACCTTTTTGTTTTTCGGTTGTCGTTTGTTGTTGGTGACGGTGTGTGAAAAAGTTGCTTCCGTTACGTTAGGCACGTCCACTGTATCTTTTCTTTTCTTTGATGGGTTTTATCACAGCAGAAATGTGAAAAAAAGAGATGAGAATTGCAAATGTTAAAGAGAGAAACTTTATATCTATGTTGGTATCGTTCAAAAACCCACAAGTTAATTCTTCTCTTAACCTTTCTTTCCTTGTAGCTAAAAGAAAAGTGCAATCTTCAACACGAACTAATTTTGTCAAAATTGGGTCTAAGTGTTAGTTTGAGTCAAATTTTCTGGGGGCGGCATAAATCAATTTTGGTGGACTACATATTGGGTCGTGCGTAAGGTGATTCCATCTTAGTACCCGCATCATCCTCCATAAAGCACTATGCATGGGATCGAGACTACTGGTTTGAAAAAATGCGAGAGTCTGTTGTAATCGAAGAAAGACCACAATAGTACGTACAGAGCACAAAGACGCCTATCATGGTAGACATTTGAAGAAGTACAATAACGAAGGTTTAATTGTACTTGTTGTTTTGTTTATAAAAGGGGAACGACTTTTTTTCGTACGGAATCAGGATATACCTTTTCTAGGCGGTAGGTGGTACCAAACCAAAATCGGTTGTAGTATTCAAACGATTATTAAATATAATGGATATGTATTAATGGTTATTTCAAGTTAATAATGTTGATTGCTTACCAAGAATTCTTTGCTCATGTCAATTCTATGCAGCAGTCTAATAATAGAATTAAGTCTGTGAACGATGTTGCATCTCTTTGTTTGTACTGATCATTTACTTAGAAAAACGCACCCCACCGCCATTTTTACAACTGTACAATATCTTTGACCTTCGTTAGTTTAATTTTGGTCCTCGTATATATATTTCCTCGCCTTTTAAAACGCTATTACAAGACGCGGTCCTAAAAGCATCAAGGGTTATATTTGCTTATACCGCATGACTATAACTACTTATGCGTTATTATCTTTCTCCCATATAGTAGAAGGATATTCGACCATCTGCTGCTTGACACTCACTTGCTAAGTCAAGTTAACAGTTGACTGATAGGACACACATATTTCTTCCCAATCACAAAGAATCACTCCAGCAGATAAGATTTAGGTATTTAATATCATTTCACCACAAACCATTGTATTGAGGGAGATAATGTGTTTAATGTTCTGTCTTGTGATATTATAAAGCCCTTTGTTTCGCGTCGTAAATCTTGCGCTGTTGTATTTCACATGTCGTATTCTTCTCCCGTAATCTTAGTACACCCATTTGTATAACGCTATAGTAATTAGTATGTGCGTTTAATTGAGTTGTGTCGACGTACATCTGCTGTTTTATTTCTACTGTGCCTATGTATACAAATCTGCAGCAGTTCTTCAATTCCGGACTAGAAACCTAGAATTTTATTGTACCGTCCCTTTTCGGAAATCATTTTAATCTTGCTGCGAAAATTATACTACTCTACTGTTTGCAAATCTGGCGCTTACTGTTTAACTATTACGTCAATTATTAAGCATTAAACCCTTCTAAATAATGCGTTCGGTCATATGCTTTGTTGTTTTCAACTTCTTTCTTGGTGTAGTACACTCAACTCCTCCAGCATGCTTTTTAAGTTGTATCAACGAATTAAGCCATCAATGTCGTTCCCTAAGCGATATCACTTGTCTCTGTGGTAAGTCCGATCTCTTATTAGGATGTTTAGTGGATATTTGTCCTTATGGCACATTTGAAAGCGCCAGGGATCATTACTTCGGAACTTGTTTGGAACATAAGTACCAAATCAATCCACCGCAAGGTCAGAGTCCTCCATTTTGGAATCCACCGCCACCAGTTGCTTCTCCATCAGTCACTTTTCAGACGGTAAGTTCTACTATTACAACTGCTGTTACCTCTTCAAGGCCAACACCCCGACCAATAATCACAGCCTTTGTATCTGATTCTTTCTCCTCTCCTTTGAATTCTTCACCTAACTTTCCCTACGCTTCGCTGTCAACATTAGCCTTAGCATCACCCGGTGAATCTAATTTGGTAGAGCTTGCTTTACCTCCCACAGTTGATCGTGAATATCAGGACATCGAGTTCTGTGAATGGGAAGAAACTAAATCCACTGATAGTCAAGGTAATCTTATTATTTTAAGAAAGCCAATAGATATCCCAGAAAAATATAAGCCCGCGCCAAACATGAAATTGGACGAACCCACCAAAGTTGTTTATATTCTTAAGTATGTCACGGAAGGTGCCACGGGATCTATTCCTGTTCCTGTGACTGTTGCAACCAAGACTCAGCTATCAATCGGCAATCAAGTTGCACTGAGTACAACGATCTCCAAAAGCATGCCTAGGTATCATACGAAAAGAATGCAAGTCATAAGACGTATGAAGCACCCAGGTCCATCACCAGTGTCTCTTCAAACTGAGGTAATCTATGAAGGGTATATCGAGTAAATCACATATTAATGCATAGTTAAAGCTCCTTCAACATGTAGACTTTCTGTATATAATCCTTTGGAACACTGACCAATCCTATTTCTCTTACATGTGTATACTTTGGATTGATTTTATTGGTGGAAGTTTCCTTGGTATTATTCAACAACAAGTTTCCAAAGGGGTCTATGGCATATATCACTCCATCAAGGGTACGCAAATCATTAAGACTAATTCGTACTGTACTTCCAAGGAAGCTCTCGGGTTTACGTAGCATTGGTTATGTTTGGCATCAATAAAGAAGTCAAATTGAACTTCAGCTTTTACCTACTCTATAGACACAAAAAAATCATACAGTTAGAAAGGTTACCCGGACATATTGGTTTCTTTAACCCTAAAAATTTTCGGTTGAAAGTTGAAGAATAGTCAGGTGGCACTTTTTCTTCTTTAACATCAATCGCATATCCACCCTTCACAAAAGAGTGTCTTATTTGTCTATGTAAGGTTTCTTGGAGGAAATTTGTGTGGTTAGCGTAGATGAAAGGACCGTTACTGGGCGCCCGATGTTGACAGTGATTAATGGAATTTTGGGAATCAGTTGTGTCTAAATTTATTAATAACCATTTGTAATGTAGAACAGTATTACTTAGCGGCGATGATCATATCTTGGGTGTGATCCATAAAATACTAAGTAAAGTTTTAACTTCTTAAGACTTTTTTTGAAATGAATACTGGTACCAGTTCCAGTACTAGTAATCGAGTATTCATAAACACTAACAAAATCTCGATAGTAATGAAAATTCAAAATTGCTTAACGCTTTTATTCCACCTGCTACCACAA
Source organism: Lizanozyma spartinae (assembly GCF_019049425.1). NCBI lineage: Eukaryota > Fungi > Ascomycota > Pichiomycetes > Serinales > Debaryomycetaceae > Lizanozyma > Lizanozyma spartinae. Next base: position 150,562 of record NW_025065064.1, read on the forward strand.
AAAGGCTATGAACATTGAACATGAGTTGGCTATGATACATGATGAATATCAACACTACTTTGGGTCATGTAAACTTGTACAAAGCGAAGCCAGTGGTAAATACTTAGACATTGTCACTCAAGAAGGAGGCCGCCTAAAAGTTTCCGTATCTGCCAAAGGATGGACTAATGAAGATGTAAAGAATCCAGGCTCACAAACAACGTATGAAACATTTGAACTGTTAGCAATGGCTAACCTGAAAGGTTTCCAAGTTCAATTCAATCAGGTGTTGTTCTCAAAGTTGGAGCTGTTACCACTAGACGATAATTAAAAACTATAGTAAAGAACAATCGTACACATGCATAATTGATGATTGCTATTTATATTCATTTATGTACATGTCTGAAGAAAATATATATCAGTTATGGCAAACCTAAGCCAAAGCAATCTAGTAGTCATGAGTCTTTTTATATTCTTGCTTGACCATCTGTTCAACATCCCCAACATCAACTTTTGTATTACGAATATAGTAGTGTTTGTTACGAGGCATGTACTTGGTAGGTTTATGCACAATTTCAATGTTTTTCACATTAGGGTTATAGAGAGGTACCCTGACTTCAACACCTATCTTTTGGTATTTATTACGAACCAAAATATTAGTACCCACATTGTTATGACCTCTTTTAATGGCAATAACTTGCCCCACAACACTGGTACGATCTCCGTAGGTGACCTTGATCACATCTCCAGCACGCAACCCATTTCTAGAGTCAACCAAGGCTCTTCTTTTACCAACACGATCGTATTTATCCAAGAGCTCCTTCTGAAGAAACTCAAGGGCACTTTCACCGTTTCTTCTCTTAGGAAGTGGTTCATATACTGTAGGAAGGTTGGTACGAGCAAAAAACGTTCTCAAAGGATTACCTAATGAGGAAACTGGAACCATAGAAGCAGTTCTTATTCTTGTGAAAAGTGAAAGCATTAGTCGTGAATGAATATTGATTTTCAAAACCAATCAGGTTGTCATGCAAATTGGATATGTTTAAACCAGTTAATGCCTTGACATAGCAGCTTGGTTGTAGTTCTTTTCTCCCTTACATGAAAATTTTCCATGTTTTGGTAGCGCGCGGATGCTATACTGAGGTAGCTTAGCTCCATTACATAAGAGTTATGTTTTACGCTTTTGATCACAAGCTATCATGATAGTGATCATTCTATATATGTATATGTAGCATTAAATGCTGTATTCATTGATGGTGGAATATTATGAAACTTAAAAACGTGGTCTACGCTTTCTCCCCGTGAATTTGGAATCAAGTGCAACACTTTTACCTCGTTTTCTCATAACATCCTTCTTTCGGCTTATAAATTGTTTCTTTGATTCCAACTTTCTCATCAACTTCTTGTTCACCTTCTTATTGGAGTCTGTGACTTCCATTTCAGCCCCAGCCAAGTTTATCAGTCGATCACTCTGTCCTGCAGTCAAAACTAAGTAGTACTTTTTGTTCTTTTTAGATTCTGGATCATCAACCACTAAACCACCGCCAAACCCTGCGACCTTGGCCAGATCCATAATTTGTTCAATTTGTTGATCATTCATAGGATAGAATTGAGCAACGAATTTACCACCACGCTTCAAAGAAGCGTATAATGTGTTGAAGAACCGCATGAGACGTCTCTTTGGGTCAACATTTGCAGTATCTGCGTTACAAAGCCATTGAATAGCCGAAATAGAAATAGCAGCATCAAAAGTACCTGGTCTGAACGGTATACCATTTCCCAAATCACTCAAAAATAAATCACCTTCCAAATCTCTGTCCAATCCAGTTGCAAGCATCGATGGGGAAATATCCATTCCAAGCCAATTATATCCTTCTTCAGTAAGAATCTCTCCACTGAGACCTGAACCACATCCTAAATCCAATAAGAAATGTGGAGTGTCAGGTTCCAAATTTAAAAGCTCAAGAGCACGAAGTGTCATCTTGGCTTGAATATGCTGAACACGTGTAGATGTGGTATATTTGTATGATTCGGAATCATTGTAGAAGACTTCAGGTGGAGCCAACTGTTCAGGTCTTGACATATTGATTTATATTGAACTCCCTACTGCAAACAATGTACCAGTGTGTGACTATAAATATTCACACTTTTAAAAAGCTTTTAAACCTTGAAATAAGTTTTGTAAATCTGGCTGTAGTGTCGTTTGCTTTGGCCTACAACTATCTCCAAGATACACGGTGAGTTTACAAGTTCCCATCTCATCGCAAATTTAATCAAAATAATCACGTGACACATTTTCTACGTCAAGGACTATTTACATACTCAAGCTAAATATACAAGTCCTAAATCGTAATCATAAATGGTTTCGTGGTCTAGTTGGTCATGGCATCTGCTTAACACGCAGAACGTCCCCAGTTCGATCCTGGGCGAAATCATTTGTACCGCATTGGTTTCGTGGTCTAGTTGGTCATGGCATCTGCTTAACACGCAGAACGTCCCCAGTTCGATCCTGGGCGAAATCAATATTTTTTAGCATTTTTGAAGAAGAGCTATTAGCTTAAACTGTGCTCTCTAAACGGTATTTATCATGTTTTGCAGAAACGTTTATTGGTACAATTGTGCCAGTAGGTTTTAAACTTCTTCTCTATCTGCTCCTGTTGTAGATGTTTGATTTTCAACATCACTATTTTCACCAATCCAATAGTTGGGTGAAGCAAGGAGGGTGGGTTCAGTTTTAAAACATCGGTTACATGAAGATATACTCTGCGGGATTTTTCATAATCATATGTATCAGCCCGTTGGCCACTAGACGTGGAATTCTGCAAAATAATGTGTTTGTGGAGTTCATTCCGAACTTGCCGTGCGGTGAGAGTTTAACGACAAAACTGATGGTGACAGAATTACCTATTGTTCGGGCCCTTTACCTAATAAGGCGTAATATAGTCTACAGTCTCTAATTTGGTTTTCCGTGTTATCCATGGGAATTGTAGTATCAGTTTTCGACTTAATCAGCAGTATACTCTGCTTAAAATTATTCGACTAAGAAAAGTCAAGATATTGGAGCTCAGGCATGTTGGTTAAGCTATCTCTTGAGACTTATTCCTTAAATGGTTTGGTTAAAGTTTTCCAATACAATCAATGACCATTACCATTCTTTCAGGTACCTACACCCAGCTAGTTTTTTAAGGGTTTCGTAAATGCCATCGTAGTGCGAATATCGTTTTATTAGGCTGCAATTTTCTGCAACCCATTTACTTCTTATTGTTTTAAGTACGATGTAGTTTATGATGATTGGTAAATAAATCAAATCCTGTTTATACTTCCAGGGATGCGTGACGTATGCATTATGTTAAGGATCAAATAATGCAGAAGTAAAGTTACACTTTACGGGCCGCTTATGAGTAAGCCTGTTCATGTCATAGAAAGTGTACAATATATATAAATGGAGTCAGTTTGACCATTTTCATTCAAAATCACATTCCTTACATACTTAAAACGTTAACTTGTTATTAATATTATATTAGACTAAATATTCACAATGGTGTCTTTTATTCCATCCAAGCTCCATCGCTTATACCAATTATATTATTATAATTGTCCTTTACCTGTCCTTTCACCAGGAGAATCAATTTTCTTCAATTTGTTCATGATGATGTTGATGATCTTTTGCGTTCATTGTAGCTGCTCGTTAGTGCCTGCTATCGTATTGAAAACCATGAGTATTCCAATTACAAGCACCTAATAGTTGAACAAGTTTTACTGGATAAACTAAACATTGCTTAAGATATTATCATGTTGATGGTTCGGGCACATATGTCCCCTTATTAACAACGATTTCGATTTTCATTTCTTCTTCCAAATGCCAAATGCCCTTCTTTTATGCTCATGTTTTTTATAGAATAAAAATACATGTCTTTATAATATCTTTAGTTGATATCAGCCAAATAATGTTTTGGGGTCATGGATGTCACAACTGCGAGTTATAGACTCTAAGATTGTAATCGTATCTTGTAATTGTTCATCGGGTTGTTGTTGAAAATTGATGGATACCAATAGATCTGTGTCGTATTCCTTCAATCTAATTAAGCTACCTAGGATCGTTGTTCCATTATGTACAACGTAATTGATACTTCCTTTTATATCTTTGGGGGCTTTGATTGGAATTGAACTCACATGGTTGACATCAATAGAAACTTCCCCCACAAGATCCAGAAAATGATATTGAATAGCTTCGGTCAATTCTTCCTTAGGAACATACTCCAACAAATCAAAGATAACCCATTTATCATATGATCCTCCTTTAGGACTAGGCAAGACAAATACTTCTTGTGAATCTGGAATCGGTCTCATTGTAGACGCATCAATGCATGATTCAGGTAATACTGCCCGAATGGTATCTCCATACAACTGGGCATTCATTTCTTATAAACTATGTTTACTGTTATATGAGAAGATCAACGAGCTTTGCTATAGTCGATGGAAGTTATTCAATGGGTCAAAAATCTTACACAAGATAATTCTTATGCAGTCCACGTGATGAGCTTCGTTTTAGTAATAAGCCCATAGCCATTTACGTCAAGTATTCGTACTACTTCGGAGCAGGTTAAGGTTTATGGTTACAAAAATAGTTGCTTTACTATATAAGAGCTACAATATCACCTGTTCTACTTAATATCATGTTCCTCCCCGTAAATACTATAACTGGGAATAGTCTTCCCAAAGACAAGCCTATAACACAGAAAAATTGAATGGAATAAACTTCTAAGTAATAATTTTCTGTATCTATGTACTGTAGTGGTTTCCATTCAGTCATGTCTGTAATAAATTGAAACAGCAATGGCTCATCTGAAACTTGAACTAACAATGCAAAGTAATAAAATCAGATTCAGGTACATCAGAAGTTGGTGCTACCAGAGTTTTTTGATTTTACGGTCGCGTTCAAAATTTTCTATGACGACTACAAACAAGTTTCATGGATACAAACGTAATACCAACTTAAGCAAAGGACAATAGTAATTGAGAGCCTCATTAACTCCAACTGTTTACTCGGGATCAGGTGAAGAGTGGTTCTTTTTTATGTCTATTTGAGAGCTTGTGTTACTTACAGAACTCTCTCTTTTTGAGCACATTACTTTAGAAGATGGCTCCCCTGTCCAGGAACAGAACCAAAAGAACCATCTACACCAGTCTTGCCATAGTATTTCTACTTTTAGTTGGTGGGAGGTTCTTGTTGTCGCATACACTGAAAAATGGTGGTAAAAACTTACAGGAGGTTTTGGCCAACTTGCCAAATGAAAGTGTTTTGGGGATTCTGAATATGATCTTTAATGAGAATGAGAAACAACAAGATGAGTTGTTGAACAAACTCAATAAATTACAGAAGGAAAATATGGAAAAGCAAATGGAGCTATTAAAGCAAATCCAAGCTAAACAAGATTATATTATCGACCAGTTGCAGGTCATGAAGAAGCCTAGTGACGACTTATCTTTAAGAGATAAGTTATCATTTTTATTCCCATATGACCCTAAGCTGAAGTTCCCTGCTTATATATGGCAATCATGGAAACATGGATTGAATGATGAGAGATTCGATGAGAAGTATAGACAAGGTGAAACCCAATGGGCTTGGAAAAATCCAGGTTTTGTCCATGAGTTATTCAATGATGATACCTCTCATACAATTATTAGACATTTGTATAACAAGATTCCTGAAATTATTGAAGCATATGACGCACTTCCTGAATTGATTCTTAAAATGGACTTTTTCAGGTACTTGATCTTATATGCTAAAGGTGGTGTTTATGCTGATATTGATACTCACCCTTTACAACCTGTTCCTAATTGGATTCCTGATAATGTGTCGCCTAATGAAATTGGAATGATTATTGCCATTGAAAGCGAAATGGATACTGCTGATTGGAAGGAAGAAAACCATAGAAGATTACAATTTGGTCAATTTGTTATTCAAGCAAAACCAGGACATCCGATTTTACGTGAAGTGATTGCACAAATCACTACCAATACATTGAATGCAAAGAAAAATCTTGAAACCAGTAGCTCTAGATTAGAGTTATTAGGCTCTCCATCTCAAAAATCTCTTGAAATATTGAAATGGACTGGTGCCGGGATTTGGACCGATGTTATCATGAGATATTTCAACGATTATTTACAAAGTTCCATTTTCCAAAAGGTCACTTGGAAGGACTTTTATGGTATGACTATTCCTCGATTAGTAAGTGATGTTTTACTCTTACCTAAAGCCAGTTTTGCTTCGGAGATTGAAATCCCCAAGGATGGGAAGATCTCTGATCCATTAGCCTTTGTCAAGCATCATGCTGCAAAGATCTGGAAATCCAATTAGTTGATTCTTTTATTATACATATAACTTTTATACGTATATCTTTAGTATATATAGTGCATTATTCAATCCATTAATAGTATCATCATTGAATTGCAGTAAGAAGCTCGTTGTAAGTCGTGTGTGGTGAATAGTGATGGTTTGGTGGTAGGACGCAAGTTATGTCGCAAATTTCAAATTCATATCTGACTGTGACTAAAATTTATAGTAGAGACACCACAGTAATTGCCAACGTTATGAACAGACAACGTATTACTGTATTCAATGCTGGCGAAACACATGACTCGGTGATTAAGCACGTTGGTCCTAAGAACATACATTTAGAATCCGCAGATCCTTTTCTTGTTGAAGTAAAGACAACATCCCCCCACATTGAGACTCCTAATCTCATAGAGAGTATAAGAATTAGTTATTCCAATTCCAAACAGCTTCCTTCAAATAAGTATCCACCATTATTCCAATACTTTTTTCAAAACGGTTGGAGTGTTTACTTCACGATATCAAGCACCACCACCAATTCAGGTGCCAACAAGGAGCTATTCTTTGAGCAAGCAGGACAAGTGTTAAAAAAGTACTTTGATTTGCCACCTGAAACCAGTGAATTGGGAATTCAGGCTACTTCTTCCATATACTATAGTTTCCTAGAATTGGGCGACCCTAAAGATGTTCTAGAGCGTATTTCGGGACAAAAGTTAGACACTGGCATAAATGCACTCGATATAGTAATTTCAAGCTCGGGTAATACCGTTCTGAAATTCGTATACGAAACCAACAGTGTCGAGATAGAGAGAAGCGACTTCGTATACAAAGAGGTTGGGCTCTTCTTACTGGAAGAGCAATTGACAGCTAGAGATGATATTGTACTTTCCGGTATAAGAGTTGTGTATGACCCAGAAGACCAAATCCCACCAGATAATGATCTCAGCTCTATTATGTTTAAGACTCTATTCCATGTCAAACCACGTCACAGATTAATTGACACCATTAATTATGAGACATCAGTTAAACCTAATGGTTTGCACCCTATTCTTGTGACGAACTTCAACCACAATGTTTCTCGAATTTATGATGAAGACATTGGTGATTGCGAGACCTTTTATTATCTTAATTTAGAAAAGTCTTTCTTTATAGATAAGTACCAACTCCCTGACAATCAAGTTAATGTTTTGGATGGGGTGCTGGAATTGGAATTGCCTGCTTATAAAGTTAAAACTTGGGGTACTGAAGTTCTTCTTCAACTAAAAGACCCCAATTTTGGTGCAATAGAATTACAGCTTCATTCAAGATACCAAAAGCCTAAAGAAAATGACCCACAGACTACGGTTTCTATTAATCAGCCAATAATCTTCCAAGCATGTTCTATTGGTAAAGTGGATTCAAATGCCGTTGGTAGTTCGCCATTCGATAATCACATAAATAAGTTTGGAGGAAACTATGAAGCATTCTTCACTCCTGATTCTGTTTTCTATCATTATAATGGCAGCGTTGAGCCGATCTCCATTGATATTCCTAATGGGTCTTCTGACTTACATTCAATAAACTGGAAAACTTCTATTGTTGTTCTTTTGGGTTTAATTCTTGTGCTTAACAAGTTGATTAAGATGTTTATTATGAAGTACCAAGCAAGTCATGAAAGTAAAAAGAATGATTAAGAATTAGGAAGCAATCAAATCATGTTTTACAACTCAAGGTAATAACGAGATTACAAAATAATGAAAATTCTATTGATTCTAAATTAAATATTGTATGGACTCAGGCAAAGAGACCAACAAGCAATGTAATGAAGGCAATAAATGGACTGGCCATCAATGAAGATGAAGCAGCAATAGCTTTTGAGGAGGAAGATGAGTCTGAAGCAGAAGCAGATCCAGAAGCAGAGGCAGATCCAGAAGCAGAAGCAGATCCAGAAGCAGAGGAATCACCACCAACAATAACAGTTGTTGGCATGTACATCGTGGTTTGAATTCCACCATGTTCCATTGTAGTCAAGTATGAGGAGATAACAACACTACCAGATGCAGCAGAAGAGGAAGAATTAGAACTGCTGTGTCCATGATGGCCACCGGTGTAATTGGTTTGGTTGACCAAGAATTCGGAATCAATGAAATATCTTGCAATTTCAATATTAGTACTGTTGACACAAGTAGAGTTGGATGGGAGGATCTTATCAACTAAAGTGATATCCACACAGTTGTATAAATAGCCTTCGCCTGAAGTGGTAACTACTTGGATGGTACCATTAGTACCAGCATCACCTGGGATCATTAATTTTGGAAGACAGAATTCACCAGCACCTGTTTGTTCAAAGACATCGTATACCACGGTATCAAAGTCTTGGAGGGTTCTACAGCTTTCACCTGAACAAAAGTTAATTTGCGTGATGGAAGTGTTGTGGGTTTGGTTGAAACCTAAGGAAGAACCACTAGTAGAAAACTCAATTCTTGGAAGGACTGTGTCATTCAAACCACCACATGGAGCGTATCCTTGAGTGGGATGATTTGGACCTCTGGAACCTGGAACATTAAGGTTGAAGTGGGCAGATGCCAAACTGGCCAACACGGTAAGAACAGAGACTTTTAAAAGCATTTTTGAATACTATTGAATTGAATACAAAATAATTTCACTTTTCTTGTATCAATTAGAACGCTATCACCGTTCTTATATAGTTTTCTTTCTTAGCTGTTGAAGTTGCTCATTTTGTTGAAAACTTTACTAGCACAAATCACAACCTCTTTCAATCGATATAGCGATTGCCCGTAAATTTGCTCGTTCTTTGGATGCAGGCGACTGTTTATATTTTTCTTAGCATTGACGATGCTTTAGATCACCTTCAAGCCTTTGCAAACGCGATTTCATCTACTGTTTGGGTGTAACCATGGTGCTCTGTCGATGTTTTGGGCGTATGCTTGTTTCAGGTGCAACAGTTATTCCGCGATTGATGAAGAGACTCCGGAGTGGCACTCAGTGAACATTCTCAGGTTTGCTTTCATAAACCATATGGGGGTATACGCATATGTCAGAAGTGACTACGACAAATACTCCGAGTATAGTTTATAGGCAGCAACTCTCAGAAACCAAAACCAAACAAATTACACCGATAAGTTGTTGTACAGGGAGCGATCTGATTCCTAAGACTTAGAATTTCGGTTGAGCAAATTTCAGAGTCGCCTGAAGTATATTCTGGGGTAAACGTGTCGTACCTAAAATATGGAGAAAATACTAAACCTGTCAAATCTGATTAAGGAAACATGAATGCACATCGTACTTAAAACGCAAGTGAAAATGGCACATGAAACTGCAGCAACAATGTTGACATAATTGGTGAATACTAATTGGCGTAACTCCATAGTCACCCGCTTGGTGAAATCTAAATACCGATCGAGCATATTTTTAGACGTTAATCAATTTTTAAGGGAGTTGTGAAACGAAGCATGCAATTAAACTAAACGTCTAGATCCAAAAAAAATTCAAAATTCTTCTACTAACAGAGAATTCCGGCAATTACTGCGAAAACTGCAGCAGATATTCCGGATGCATTCAAAGTAACGCCCATGCCCTTTGAAGATGAGGACGAGTTGGATGCAGCAGATGTAAAAGAAGCTTTTGAACTTGAGCTACCAATGGCAACTGTAGTAGGCATATACATTGTAGTTTTAGTACCATCCATAACCATAGTTGTTAAATAGGAGGAAATCCCGATTAAAGCCGAGGTTTTAGATCCAGCTGCAGTAGATGCAGAGGAAGGTTGAGCAGTATTAAAAGCACTAGTTTCATTAGCAAGAAGTGTGGTTGTGTGCCACATTTCCATGGTTTGACCATCCATTACCATCTCCGACTGATATGAAGTAACAATCTGGCCAGACTGAGTCTTAGTAGCAGCTTCTTCTTCAGCATCAAACAATGTGATGTTACTGGCATCGAAAATAAACTTACTATTAATATAGTAAGGAGAGATGTTAATCCCAGTGGAATTGGAGCAATCTGAACCATTCCATTGATTAGCTTTGTCACTAATAGTAAGATCGATACAGTTATACATGTATTTATTGTCCTTTTGGAACACGATTTGCAAAGTACCATTAGATCCCACATCCCCTGGAATAACCACATTTGGCAAACACAATGAGCCAGTGAATTCTTGTTCAAAAGTACCGAAAACGGTCTCGGTGAAATCCTTTTGGGTCGTACATGATTCACCAGGGCAGTAATTGAATTGAAAAATTGTAAGATTGTGGTGCTGATGTACACCAACTGGTGACCCTTTAGGATTCCAAAGATACCGTGGTAACACAGTACTGTTCATACCACCACAAGGTCCAATGGTTTGTGTTTTTTCATTACTACCTCTATCACCTGGATATTCAACAACAAAGTGAGCGGAAACGGAGGACGCCAAGAGCGCCGTGAAGAATGAAGTTTTAATCAACATGCTTTAATTACTTGCAGCTATTAGCCCAATGTATACCAAGAAAAATGGCCAAGACCTTATGGGTTTTTGACTTGCTTTAAATACGCATACAACTCAACGCATTTTTTTCTTCAATACGAGCAAATTATCCACCCACCAAAAAACTTTACTATATGAGTGAGTCAGCGAGCGATTTAGATTAAGCAAGTAGAATAATGGTGAATAGAGGATCGCCAATCAAGACAAAACATTATACCTAATTAGCTCAAAAGATGGATAAGTGTTTTCCCAATGAGCAAATTAACAGTGTAACGAGCAAAATATTAACAACGCACCTGCACAGTAGTGAATACATGGCATTTGGCTGCGAAATAGGACACGAGCACGTTTGCTACAAATGAGCAATTACTAGAATAAGCCAAAAGAACTTCGTTATATCAAAATTTGCAGCCATAGATTATGAAGTAAATCGAGTCGGATCTCTTTGCAGAATGGCTACCTTGATTAATATCCATGTTATAGCGTTACCATTATTCATCTTTTCCTATTTCCCAAATTACTTGTGTATTATATGCGAAAGTGGAGAATCGAACTTCAGATGGTAAACTTCCACTAAGAGTTTTAGGTGAGAAATATTCTTTATTGACACAAATAGTGCTGATGTAAATGTTACTGAGATAGAAATATGTTTGTGGATAAAATAGTAGATCAAGTTGGAACAAATTTTTATGGAAACAATTTTGATGCGCTTTGATGTCTCTTATTTAAAGTCAAAACTGAGCCATTAGCCCAAAGATGTTAGGTGTGTGTTGAAGCAAGTTGCTAATCATCGCCAAATGAAACGATCTTCAGATAATAGTAGAAAAACATGCCTGTGTAAAAATTTGTCGACAATGCTACGCCTTCAACATTTTCCTTGCTTCTATCAAATAATTTAGTAAAACAATTTGAAATCTCTCTAGTTTTACAGTGGCCTTTGTCACCTTTAGATATGCTAATACTAACACCCAATCCAGAAAAACATAGCTAGTTGTAAATTTCTTAATTGCATGCTGCAGAGAAATATCTTTCTTTCGTATTTTTCTTCGCCTGCATAGCATCATGCTTTAAACGCAAGTCAGATTCACATTGAGTCCTACTTTCATGTATGCATATCGCACTGAATCGCTTATATAATTGCTTTCTCTATTAAATTTAACCACAAAGGTAATCGTTTACACCTATTCATTACACCTCCAAGCAGCTCTTTATACGTATTCAGTTACTTAAGATATAGGATGGTTCCAAATGCCATTTTTATACCTAAAAGAAGAGGGAGCTGCTTGATGCATATAAGGTGTTCCTCATATGTGCTCTCTACAATTCATCATGACCAGCCTTGGCTTTTACACCCAGGGTAGGAACATTCAAGACCACGTAGTCAATATATAAGTCACCATGAAGGTCATCTTCTTCGGAATAAGGCATCCCACGACCTTTGATAACTTCAACTTCGCCATGTTGGACAACTTGACCATCCAGTCTAGACAATACGATAATTGGATCGTCATTATCAAAAAAAGGAATCAGCCTATTCCAGCCACCCTTAGTAGCTTCTTGAGAAGTAAGCACTTCTGTTCGATACAAGTTTTTTCCTAAACGTCTATAGCCCCAACTTGAAGTGAAATCTTCTCTGTAAAACATAACCAAGTTCCCACTAGTTTCACCAGGACGATGATCACCTTCTCCATCAAGAATATTACGATGGTTTCTTTCGGCACCAGGATGAAGGTAAATTCTGTAAGTTCTAACTGCCAACTTTGAACCTTCTCCATTACATTCATTACACTTATGAGTAATGGTTTTTCCGGTACCTTTGCAGGCATCGCAAGGACCTTGGAATTGCTGGAACATACCGGGAGCTAATTGACGTTTGTGCAAAAGCATACCTTGACCATTACATTTGCTACACCTATGGTATACCTTATCTCGAGAACCAGTGGCATCGCAGGCATCACATAAGTTTGTCATCTGAACACTAATTTCGTGTTCTCTGCCAGTGTAAAAGTCTTTAAGAGAAAACTTTATATCAACTTGAGTATCGCTTCCTCTGGGTTGTTGAGGACGGTGGTGACCCCCTCCTCCAAAACCAAAGAATTGTTCAAAGATATCACCTCCACCACCCTGAGGACCATCAGGACTACCATATTTGTCATAATTGTTCCGCTTTTCCTCATTCAGTAAGATTTCATATGCTTCACCAACCTCCACAAACTTGTCATGAGCATCAGGAGACGAGTTTTTATCAGGATGATACATTTTACTTAATTTTCTGTATTGAGCCTTTATATCCCGATCAGATGCACCTTTAGATAGTCCCAATACTTCATAGAAGTCCTTGGCCAATACTCCAATGAACAATTGCAAAAAGATTAAACATGACCATAACAGAACACCCTTCATCTTGTATACTCGACTTGGGTAACTCGTGTAGTTGGTGAAACGTATTTGGAAAAGTGCTTGCAAAGTGGTTTAGTTTGACTCAAACTGATTTGCATCTACAAACACGTAAACCAAAACCCATCAACGATCGATGGTAAAATAATTTATCACGTGATGGAAATATATATTCACAAAGATACTGGTCGGAAATAAAAATCCGACGCGAAGAGAATGGTATGCAGTAATTTGTTTTATATGGTAGCGTGGTTTGAATTACATTCTGAAGACCCTAGTAGATATAATGATCTACTTAGATAATCCGATACAACAACTGGCTCTATATCTACTAATAACATGAGTGAGGTTATCAATGTTTCCTCTGGACCGAGCTCGAACCATGTGCTTACGCACTTGTACAATGTCCAGGAATCACACATTCCATACAAGCGAACAGATCAAATCGAATATAAGAATCAAACCTTTATGACGGCTTTCAAGAAGAAGAATGGGTCTGTTGATTACTCTCCACGAGCACTATTGTTTGACTTTCGAGATGGACTTGGTTCACTTAACAAATACGAATACCATGAGAAAAAACCAACGATATCAAACTTTGACCCGATACATATCATTTACACTGGCCGTAAAGTAGAGAAGAATGAATACCAACTTGGACTAGACCAAGGGACAAAAGTGACTGGTGAACTTTTAAGCTCAACAAATACCAAATATTGGGCTGACTATAACAAGTTGATATACCAGCCTTATTCTTTATGCACATTAGAAAACTGGGAACTGCCCAGTGACTCAAGCAACTCAAGCGACTCAAGCAACTTCGGATCTCACAAACACTTCCACAATAAAAAATATAGCTTGTACAACCAGGGGGTTGAAGAGTTTGAAGAGAATCCCGATGAAGGATTGGAGAACTTTAGAAAGCTTCTTGAAAATGTTGACTCTTTCCAAGGAGTTAATCTTTTCACTGAATTAGATAGTGCCTGGGGAGGGTTCACTCATGAGTTGATTGTTCAATTACGAGACGAGTACTTCAATTCAAACAGTAAGAAACAAATATGGTGTTGGAGTTTAAGCTCTGCTACCTATAAACCCAAGTTAAACCATTTACTTTCTCGAATACAAACTTTTATAGAATTAGCAATGTCTAGTTCTGTGTTTATCCCGTTGAATGTGGATACAAACTCACTGATGTTGTCTAATTTGGATTCAATTTCTCCATGGCAAGTTTCAAGCACATATGCCATTATTATCAACTCCCTTTGGGATCTTAATAGTAAGCTGAAGGACTCTGTTGACATGGCAACGCTCGAAGACGGGCTATTACGTGGTTCTAACTCCAAGAGGAACATTGTGAATGAGTTCCAACTAAAGCAAATTGTACGGAAGCCCAAGCCGAAGGCAAATCAGTTTGGCATAATGGATGTAGATTTATCTGCTTACTATCAAACAGGATCAATAACTACGGTGGGATCAACTACCGAGACGGTTGAAGCACCTAGCTCCATTGACTTTTCATATTGTTCTGGACCTTCAAGGGCTGAATATTTTAGTTCAAACTATATTGTTCCGACTAATGACCAAGACTTGGGACCCATTGAAGAGAACGCACTAACCAATATTTACCATGACGATAGTATTGGCCAGATCGGGAACATAGACACGTTCCCCAAGTCAATCTACACCGTGCCGTTGTCGGACACGTATGTTAAGTTTGGCATCAACAACTCCTTAAAGGAGGAGTTGAAGACGTACCGAAAGATCATCAAAGGACTTCGAAGAGATACAGAGGTCATAGAAGATAAAGCAGAACTCATAGAAACAATCAGTGATTTCATTGACGAATACACTACAGGATACGAAGATGAAAGTGATGAAGAATATTATAATTAATAGACAATAGACAATCCACTCTACTCTACTCTAAGAGATGGTCTTTTCAACCAAGAAGATACCGTACTTGTCCTTTAAGGTCTTCATGATTGGGTCATTGATCTTGGAAGACATTGGAGCCCATAAACCAGGAGCGCTCAAAGTACCGTCCAAAACTTGTTGAGCGGCAACAGCACATGGAACACCAACCAACTTAGCCATGGAAGAGTAGCCCTTGACATCACCGTAATCCACCAAAGTGGAGGTTCTGACTTCTTCTTCACCATTGGCCCATTCAATGCCAAACTTGTGTTGCAAGACAACCAAATCCCTTTCACCTTCTTCATATTGCATCAATTCTTCCAAAGTAGCACACAAGGTGTCCAAGGGGTTCTTTCTAGGAGAGATTTGCTTGTCAGAGAATAAGCCCAACCACTTCAAACCAGCAAGGATTCTATTTTTGTCTTCTTCATCCTTGAAAGTGGCCAATTCAGTAATCTTAGCGACCAAATCCTTTTCAGATGAAGAAGCAGCTCCGACCAATGCGGCGGTGGCATCCTTCCAGGCAATAGGAGAGGAGAAAGTTTCAGATTCTTCTTCCTTCAAGAATCCAATGTCGACCAAGACCTTAATGAATTCAGGGAATCCTTGGAATCTTAAAGTACCTCTGATGACAGTTTCAGCTTCAGGTATATTGTACAATTCCTTGTAAGTGGTAGAGTCTCTGTTTGGATAAGCAACAAAGGCGTAGCCTGGGTAGATGAAATAGGGTTTGGCGGAAGCCATTAAGTCTTCAGACGAAACTTCTTCAACCTTACCATCCTTCCAGTACTTAGCAGAGTTGGTCAAGGCCAAAAGAACACCTCTTGAAGACCAAGAGAACTTGTAACCTAATGGGTTATCAGAGTCTTCAGGAGCTGGTAATCCACCACAGAAAGAGAGGAAAGATTTAATTTTACCGCCTTCATTGTGGACTTCTTCAATGGTCTTAACAGCGTATAAATGATCGATACCTGGGTCCAAACCAATTTCATTCATAACAACGATACCGGCTTCCTTGATAGCTGGTTCTAATTCCTTCAACTTAGGGTTGATGTATGAAGTGGTCACCACATGTTTCTTGTTCTTGATGGCAGACTTAACAACCAAATGGTGATAGATGTAAGGAATTAAAGAAATCACCAAATCATGTTCAGCAACAGCCTTGTCCAAAGCAGATTCATCAGACACATCCAAAGAAATGGCATCGGCAACTTCACCAGCCAATTCCTTAGCCTTGCTTAAAGTTCTGCAAGCAACAGTAACCTTAACATCTGGAGTAGCAGACAAGATGTCCACTGTGGGTTTAGCAACGAAACCGGATCCTAATAATAATACCTTTCTACAGAGCAATTGTGTTAGTTAGTGAAACCGATTATCAACCAATCATATCACAGATATACTGTTGATACATACTGAACCATTTTAATGTCTATAGAAGAATGAGGTAAGAAATATTAATTGGAAAATTTTTCAATGTGGTTATCAACACTTAATGTTAATACGGTAAGACTTGAAACCTAATCAATTGACCTAAATTGGTCAATCGGGCCGATTGCAGGATCGCGGCAAATCGCCGTTTTGGGTGATGACTCATGAGGTCATGTGACCAATATGCCTTAAATAGTTAGCGCAACCGAAGGCGTGTAGTGGTCAATGTATAATAGGTACTCACTTTGCATTCGATGTGTAATGTTCTGTAATGTGCTGCAATGTACTTTGAAGTGTGTTAGATTTTGCTGTAAGGTAAGGCGTCGTAATGCACATTGTGGTCTAATATAAGTAGAGCGTATTTCTATTGCTAATCATAAATATGGTACTTTAATGCTTTTACACCACATAATTACCCTGTGTACAGAAAGAGGTCGAACCTCCTATTTTCTGTACATCCATTCTACTCCTTCTACGACTACGGTCTCGTAAATAATCAAAGAATATATCATTATACGCATACATCAAAAATTATCCTATCAAATGACGAGAGTTATAAAAAGGATTTGCCAGTCTTTTAACGAGCAGGGTTTTCAATGTAACTGACATCAAGTTTCTTTTCGTCATCGAAGGACTTGCTAGCTTCAATATAAGCTTGGCCATCCATGTCTTCATCATCAGTGTAGTCGTGTTTCAAGGACAACTCTTTATGGAATTTCTCTGGTCCTAAGAATACAGCAACCAACATGTAAGCAAACACAGCAGCACAAAAGATACACATGACTTTCCCGTAGTCATAGGTACCAGCTGGCTTGTTCTTAAGAGGGAATCTTTCTGCAATCCGAGCTTCAATGGTGATCGAAGCTGATGAAGCTAGGTTACCCAATTGATAGACAATACCAGAAAGGAAGGCTCTATGGGCAGTATTAACCAATTCCATTAAATGCAATGGAGCCACACCCCATGCACCCATAACACCAAAGTTAAGGAAGAAGTAACCACCGATAATACCAGAAAGAGTGTTGCTGAAGAAGGAAGGATACAAGAAGGCAGAACTAAACAAGCAACAAATCATAATGGTCAAACGTCTACCCAATAATTCTGTTAAGTTCCCAAAGAAAATACCACCACAGATGGCCCCAATATTAACAACAACCATGATAATAGTCTTTTGGTTTGGTGAAGCGTTGTGTTGTTTAACCAATAAGGTAGGGTAAAGATCTTGGGAACCGTGAGACATAAAGTTGAAGCCAGACATTAAGAGCACAAGGAAAATAAGTAAAAGCCAATCAGTTCTAATTGTTTCAAGCAAGTCATTTGACTTTATTCTGGTCCACAAACTTGGTTTAGATCCTGTTGATTCTGTGTGCTTTGCCATTCTTTCATCTCTCAACTTTGCTCTTCTTGCCTTCAACTTTTGGAAGGATGGTGATTCTGGGAAACACATTCTCCATGCTATCAAGATTACAGGTAACCCTGCAGAGAACCAAAACAATGATCTCCATCCTTCACCTTCCTTGTAAGTGAATTGGAAACCTCTATAGAAAACAGTGGCAAGCAAATAGCCCAAGTTGTATCCAGGCAAGAAAAACCCAGACAAAATGGATCTGGCTTTCATAGGTTGGTCTTCTAAAGCAGTAACTGAAGCAATAGGGTAGAAGGCCCCCATGAGTACACCAAACAACGCCCGAACACCTAAGAATTGTTGGTATGTTTGAACAAACCCAGTACCTAATTCAACAACAACAAACAAGAAACAAATCAAGATAAAGCACCATTTTCTACCAAAGTAATCAGCACTCAAACCAAAGATTAAAGCTCCAACAGATCTCAACATAAGCACCAATGTCACACCCCAAGTAATATCAGTGATGCTAACACCCAAGCTCTTTGCAATTTCCGGAGCAGATACAGAAACACAAAAAAAATCAAGAGCATCGACAGTCCAACCAAAGAAACCTAAAAGGTAAAAGTTCCAATCGGTTGAAGTCATTTGTCTTAACCCTGGAATAGGGTTTAAGATTTCCCATGCGGTTTTGTCTGAATGCTTCAACGGAATATCAAATAGCGTCGACCATCTTGTCTTGAAGTATTTTCCTATTGACTCCTTAGTGAGAACTATTTTCTCGTTGTAAATGGGTGTACTCATTGGTGATGGTTTACGAATACATGAAGTTTATTCGCAGCAATTAAATGCAAGGTGCTGCATATTTATACTAATTCTGAGAACCTAAATGAGGAGGTGATATTTGTGGGGTACCTGCTCGGTAATCCTAGTAATCTCAGATAACGTACGAAGCATCTTTGAATGTTGCATATATAACAGAATGGTTTTCCATAGTGAATGGGCGAGTGTTCTTAGGCAAAAGGATTCTTTTTCTTATCTGGTGGCCGCAAAATATTTTGTCACACAAAACGCATCCAGCCCTCTCTTATGTGGGGGTAACTATGCTTCCCCAAAACTAGATCGGTGGGGAACCAAAGGGCTTGGCCAGAAGAGATAAAATACAATAAGATACAGTACATTCCAATACACTGCAACTATACGTAGCTACTAAATTTATGCAAAAAGTTATGGTCCAGAAAACACAAGAACTTTCTAATGCTACCAAAGGTCAACCTAAAGCGTAACATTTAAAGTTAATCCGATAGACTTCTCACAGAACAAGAAAACAATAACTCTTATTTTGTAAGGTTCAAATTTCGGCGTAATTGACGCGTTGGAGCAACTTGCTACGCAAATTGAATGCATGCAACGTGGGATCCACAAAGCCCCTCTCTGTGTTGCATACTGAGTATGACGAGGCTTCTCCATGGCAGAAAAATGTGGGGTGCCTTATCAGAACTCTTCCACCAGGATAAAGTTCGGCCAAAATATTGGTAAAGCGTGGGGGAACAATCAAAACCATTATTATTCTCTTTACCAAAGCCCTGTGGTTTTATGGAATCTCTTAAAGCTACCGTAAAATAAAAATAAACTTACCATTTCAGCTCTTAAGTAATGTTTTGTGGGGCTGTTGTACATTGTTTCCCATATTGATTGGGCTTCGTATGTGGAGAAATGTTTGGAGGAATGTGTATGTTCCTGAAACGATGAAACGAAACCAATACTCAATACTCTTTTTTTTCTTTGCTTGTATTGTAGGGAAGATGGGGTAAGTCTCTCCTCTTTTCATTTTTTATAAATTAGTAATGATTACTCCGGGGTGGTTAGAGTACTAATACTAAGAGATCCTCGGACAATCCCACTTCACAGTGGTCTCCATCAAACTTACACATTCGTTGTTTGAAAGGGAGTTCAGTGTTTTTTATCAGTATTAATTTTGCAACAACCACCCATACGAAAACTTTAACCTGCACTAGTTATAAGCTACAGAACATGAATGGAGGATCTTTTATAAGCTTACCTGTATGAACCTCTGCTCTCAGGTAGGACTTGTTGCAGAGACTTTTTAAGAAACCGTGGAAAAGTGAAGTCACAAACCTTAACAAGGCAGAACAAGAAGCGAGCACAAGGCCAGGGAGAATTCCACAGTTATCATTGCCGTGAACTAAGGATCGAGAGCGCTGTGTCCTTCTACCAATCAGTACAGGGAAAAAGTAATGGCGTTGGTTGAAGAATTCTCCATTGGGGTAAAGTAAAATTTACAAAATAGAGCTGCTACTTCTCCATAAGACATTCTCCGCTAAAGCCGTATATTCTACTCGAACCTAATAAAAGACAGTTAACATCGAAGACATTGCTGAAGAGAAAGTAACTTTATACAGCAGTCTTATCAGTAAGATTTGTTATATGTACTTGACGACATCAATATACGGCAGATATTAACTCAATTACGAGGAGAAGTCACGTTACTAATTTACCGGAATTCATACTGGGATACAATACCTAGTTTTGGTGCTCGGGCGTATTTCCCTTGGATATATACCACCTTCGGTATGATAAGCTCAAACCATATGTATACATACCTCCAATTGATCAATGGCATTATATTCTCCTTAGTATATAGTATCTAAGTATGCATGAAGTTAATATCTCCGATCTGAAGATTGTGGTCGATCATTGGTGGATATTACTCCCCAACATTTTTCCACCACCGAATCTCCATTCTCAGGCAGAATCACATGCATTTATTTCTCTCAAAAGATATAAGTAACCCCAAATTTGCCATTGACTACACTGTTCTAGATTCTAATTACTAGAAACAGATAAACCAAATAATCATGGCCCTCAATCAATTGGTAGATGATGTTGTGTACTTAGGCAAGAACTTCCAAGATTATGTCAGCCTAGAGCCCTCCTTATATAAGGCATTGGCACTGATTGCCTTTAACCCCATATTCTGGAACATAGCTGCCAGATTGGAATACAATACTCATATCTTGACCAAGTTGGCGTTTGGAAACCGTAAATGGGGTTGTTACATCTTAGCAGCCACTATATTCTCTCTTGGAATTGTTAGAGATGAGATTTACTATGCTGCCTTGAAAGATCAACCCACTTATGCGCCATTTGCTGAGTCTACATTGATCAAAGTGATTGCTGCTGGTGTTTTTGGGTTTGGAAATATCTTAGTATTGACTTCTATGTGGGCATTGGGAGTTACTGGGACCTATTTAGGTGATTACTTTGGAATCTTGATGAACGAGAGAGTCACAGGGTTCCCTTTTAATTTCAACGATAACCCAATGTACAATGGATCCACGCTCTGTTTCTTGGGAACTTCATTGTGGTTCGGAAAACCAACAGGTCTTTTGGTAACTGTGTTTGTGTTTTTCATGTACAAGATTGCTTTAATGTTTGAAGAACCGTTCACTGCTAAGATTTACGCCAACAGAGCAAAGAAGGAAACTTAATAATCATGTCCATAGTATTATTTTATCAATGGATTCCATTGATCAAAGTAAAAATAAAATAAAAGAAATTAAACTATGTAAAATAAGATAAAATAAAATACACCAACCATGTTCCTAATTAGGCAAAATCAAATCTGCCAGAACTACCGTAATCCTCCACATACTTTAAGAATAGAGATTGAAATTTCTCTGAAGTCTTGTGGTAATATAACCCAGTGATTGTACCTGATTGATCAACAAAATTATTGATCCCGTCCGGGAATGGGAAATCCGCACGTGACGACTTGTGGACGTGAGAAGTACCCCCCAACCCAGTGTTCAATGCAATGTAATAGAAGCCTTCGAATGAAGCTCCTCGTATAGATTTAATCCGAGAATCAGGAAGTAAGAATTCTTCTTTCCACCTCATGTAAATCACACCTTGTTTCAGTTTACCCTTTATGATATTCGATAACTCTTTTTTGAAAACCGTATCTGAAACTTGATGTTGGCAGTTAGTGAGTCTTCTCCAATGTTCTAGATCGTTTCTAGGGTATGATCCCCATGACTTGTTCTCTGTCAAAAAGGAGTATGATTTATTCATCGTAGAAAAATATGCAGAAGCAGAAGATGTTGATGATCCATAATCATGGTGATCTCCAGTCCTCAGAGCTTCAGCATCAAAAAAGGGATTATTAATGATTTCACCAGTGAAACATGTGGTGATTTCAGGATGATCTTCAGTTAAACCTGTGATATGTAAAAACCCAGTGACCACCAGATTCTGCCAGTCTATCAGTTGGAATTCAACAATAATACGGTATCTTTCTCTTCCTGATCGTTGCTCTCCAACATATTTGGCATTGGGTTTAAGATATGCATTGAGATATTGGTATCTTGTAGCTTCTAGATACAGGTAGTTGATCCTGGGTGAATGTCTTTTGAACCGGAAAGATTCGTATGAAATGAGTTCCCTATTCGAATGAGTATCATCTGATGAAAATGTCCGAACCGCTTCCTCAGCGACATGGTTATCTGGATTTCGAGATGAAAAGAACGCTTCTGCCTTTTGAGAAGGGGATCCAGGTTTCAGATCAACTTTCTTCTTATTACTATCTTTATCGTCATCATCGTCTTCTTCATGATCTATCACAACTCCTAGGCCCTTCCAGTGTTCTCCTAAACCTCCTGGGGACAAGTTTGAATCTCTTGCCAAATTTTCATACTTGTCCCTGGTATTATTGCTGTCATTTGTCCTTCTAAGGGATTCAGCCCTCAATCGCCTCAACTTCTCAAGATACTGTTGCCGCAACCGTATCAGATTTGCCTCAGAATCTTCTGTACTGGCACTTTCTCCAGACCCAACGATGGCACTGCCTCCAGCACTTGCAGAGGCATTTATGTCGGGCATCGTGATTATTATTAAACTAAGTACACTCTTGCGACTCTCAGATCGGGATGGTATCAGTAAGTAACTAACAAGAAAAATATACTAGGAACTTGTATACTATATAAAGCAATCCACTCAGTGATAACAATGAAGAATGAGTCTCAAGAATCTATGGATCTTTTACGGTTTCTTAACGTTGGTATTCGCTATCAATATGTGCATCCTTAGTTTACGACCACCTCTTTAAATTCTAAACCACATGACCGACTAACGGGAAATTGCCGACCCCATATTAAATACGGCATATAAATTTAGGTAGCGCGTCTCACGTGAGTAGCAATGATGATAAAGCAAGAATTATTCTACCACTACATTTACCTTGAAAGAACATAGTCTGGAGTACATCGATTGATTTTATATTTTTCTTTAATAATTAATCCGAAAACTTCCAGTGCATTGCATTACATTACGTCACACTAAATAAATTCACTTTGCACTATAATTACATCTTTCACTTCCCTTGCATTGATTATCACAACCTTACATGCCCCACGTAATTATGACCGATATACGAACCCCAAGAACCCCATTACATCCAGCTCCAAATGAAGAAGTTTCACAATTACCAAATGCCCCTATGGCAGATGAGATGGATTTGAATCCTGAGCTATATGACGATGAAGACGTCGCAGTGGGGATTGGAAGAGGAAACACCATTGTTATAGAAGAAGAAGTCAGGCCAAACGGAGAAAATAGTCAGCTGGTACAAGAACAAGGACAAGAGCAAGTTAATGAAATAATGAGTGACGAAGAAAGTGAAATGGAAGAAGTTGATGTCACCAATAAAGTGGATATCATTCTGTTAACCCCAGATTTCGATGAATACATGTCCAAACTTAATATAGCCTTCGAGGCCAACAAAGAGGCTCAATTGAGCGCATCTCAACAGAGTAACCTTGTGATGTATTTGGATGATTCGATACTAAAAGTCCATCGTAAGTTTATCAAAAGTCAAGTAAATGAAGAAATGACGTATCCTATCAATGATTTAATAGGAGATCTTACAAGTACTCTTGATGTGCTTTGGCTTTCTGTGAATTCTAGAAATAAACTTATTTTTCAAGGCGAATATCTTATAAAAGTGCTAGGAGATATGCTTGATTTCATAGAAAACTACAGATCATTAATAGATCCTCACAAGCAACATACCTTTCAATCTCTAACAGCAGATTTAGAGAAAATTTTCCAATTTTTTCAGGCGTTAGATGCCAGAATTGCATTCCTTATGGATGGCTATTCTATAGAAGGATCACTGTTGCAGAAACTTAGTGGAACCCAAGTTATTAGAGTTGTTCCAATTGCAACTCGGTTGCGTATGGCAGTGATATCTAAAATGGAACTAGTGCGTCACCAGCTTGTAAGTTTACCGCCCGACCAACAAGCAATATCCAACCTCATTGATATCGAGGTATCCAAGCTTTTTGAAGGAATTTTAGATAGAAGCTAGATACAGAAAACAAAAGACCATACCGTTCTTTGTTTTATAATTACATACATATACATATGGTAATACGCGCTACCATATATCAAGACTGCATATTACATTAAATACCATGCATTGATTTCAGTCAGTGAAATTGTTACAACTGTAAGTTAGCAATACTGATCTTGCAAATTTTTAGGGCAAATATGGTATGGCCATTTGGATCAAAGGAAAAAGACGTGGCAGAGATAAAGAAAGAATTACCTATTGATTTACAGGAGTTCTTTGACGAGGCCAATCCCAAGCCTCATTCGTCCATATTTGAGCCATCGCCCAAACAAAAGCTCGTGGAGCAAATACTACTGGAAAATGAAAAAACTGCACAATATTCACACGAGTTGGATGACTACAAAAGACAACAAAACGCTGGTGTTGTTCTGGCGGTAAATTGTTCAGAAATCAGAATGCAGATGTTGGAATGTGTAAAACAATGGAAGTTTATGGGTGAAATGAATCAGTGTTCAGATTTCGTGAATAAGTATTCTGCTTGTGATAAGATACAAAAAGACGCCTTAAAGCATTTGTTCTATGATGATTGTTATAAAGTTGAGCAATGTAAACGAATTCGGTATGCAGTAGATCTCTTTTTTGTGAAGAACTTTGGCCGATATGGTGAAGATGTCAATGAAGAGACGAAAGCCAAATTTGACGATGACATAGATAAAGCTTTCTATAGGGTATGGAAGAAATAAGCCTGCCGGATAATTGTATATAGTAGAAGAAAGGTTTAGAACGAAAAAAATGGTACAGTGAAGTTAATTAATTGACAGTTTAATTTTTTCACCAAGTTGAAGCCATAGTTGTAGTTTCTCATCAAACTTCATCGTAGTGACAAGACCTGAAGTGTTTGGGAAGACAAATATCTGAAACTTGTGTCCAACTAACTTCAGAAGTGTTCTTAATAGTTGAGTGTAACTGGGATCTTTATGAGTGGAGTCATTTGCATTTTGAGATTGAAGTCCCCAATCAAAATTTGACTTGGTTAGCTTAAATTTGATTCCCATACTTTTAGAAAGATACTTCACTACTATCTCCCAAATACCCTTTCCTACCACCACTATGTTTTCCACATTTGTCAGAGAAAATTCCAGTATGAGCCGTGGTACATTGGCCATCTTTTCATCAAAAGATAACTCCAGAGCCTCTTTAGTACATCGAAGAACCAAATCCGTGAACCCGATTTTACACTTGACCAATTCAAAATCATCACTGGCTTTCACAGCACTACTTCCATCGGAACGTATCCATTGGGAATAGTCATCGAATGGTAGCATTAATCTTTCAAGGACACATGGTAAAATCTTTGATTGGTTAAAGAGCTTCCAGAATAGATTGGAGTGATGTGCATAATGATGTTGTTGAATAGAAGATTGTATGCCTGGATTAAACCCTATGAAGACCACGACCAAATTTTTATCTAGCGATGGTTGTAGATCTTTAAGGTCACTATTTAATTCATATTGTTTCTTGACTTTCTTCGTTGGCACGACTGATTTGCGTTGTTGGGTTTTATGGGGTTTTGATATGCGATACTTGGTTGCAGTATCGCCATCGTCGTGGTTCCTGAATCGAGCTAACTGTTTTCTAATGCTTTCGTCCATATTTTGTTTCTATTTCTTTCGAGTTCCAATACTATCCGTAGCCCCCTATATTGCCAAATAGGCAAACGTAAAGATTATCAAACAGTGCTAAAGCTAGGTGGTTTGTAGTCTTTTGGTTCAAGTTGGTGGGGAACCCCAGACTTCGACTATGTACAGGCCAAGCGATGAGATTGAAATATCAACAATCGGCAATTCAAATGTACAACCACGAAGTCTGTTGGGTGAAATACAGAGGAGGGTCGTTCTTTAGTACTTGAGCTTTTAAGATAATTAGTTCTCAAATGGACGATACACACGAGATAACTTTCATTACGGTGGAGGAAGGCAACATGTCTACGCCTAAACCTAGTGGTGGAGGTAATGATGATTCTACCACTCCAGAGTTACGCAATCGAAATGGTAATAATAATAGCAGTAACGGCACTGTTAGAGGAAATACTAGCGATAGCGATAGTAGCGGTTTTATTACTGATAAAGTTTATCTTCAATCGATACTTAAGAATAATGCAAAATCAAGTGGCACGAATCGTTCCAAAGTCAATTTTAGTCCTCTTAAACAAGTTGTTTCGTATTCTGATATTCTGGACAACCATGAAAACGTTTTTTGTGAGAAACCCAAGTCACAAGGTCAAACAACAACAGCATCATCATCCGATGAACCATACTCATGGTTGGCTAATCCTATGGTCCCCTACACACTCTCGTTGTATTTACAGCTTGCATTCAATGCACTCATTTCCGTTGGAATAATATTTCTTGCTTACACTTTGTACCGGGGCATTCGTAGCGACGTTGACCACCGTATCGATCTCTACACCACCGAGGTGATGACCGAGATATCCCACTGTTCCCGCGACTACTACCGCAACAAATGTGACGGAGTTAAGCGTCCTCCCGCACTCGAGAAATCATGCGACCAATGGTTCAAATGTATGAACCGCGACCCACAACAGATTGGCACTGCAAAAATAACTGCTGAGGCGTTTGCCGACATCGTCAACGGTTTCGTTTATAAAATCAGTTGGAAGTTTGTAATAATAGTTGTGGCATTCTTTATTGGAGGATTGGGATTTACAAATAAAGCATTCTCATCTTATCGTCATTCTCTAAATCTTCAACACCAACAACTGCTTGTGGACAAGCTCCAAGCCGAAGTTCGCAACCACCACGAAACCGAAATGAGATTGCGAACCCAAGTCGCAGCACTTGAAAAGGAAAGAGACCTGACTCCAAACTTTCAATCCGCACACTCATTGTTTGCAGTACAAGCGTCTTCGAATGCGTTTGATGTGTCACCCCTACTTCATCGGAAAAGGCCCTAACTAAATCCCCTTAACACCGTAACCATTTTAATCCATCCAGCCATTGCTCAAAGCACTCCATTGGTGTAATACTATTTTATGCATTTGTGTTTGTGGCCCACTTAGGCAAACATAGTGCAGCACCTACCTTTACCTAAAACGCTTTAATTGTCACTTGCCCTTCCTCATTTAATGCTTTCTCCTTCATTACACAACCGCTTTTGGCGTGCGAGGTGCTAATCGCTTGGAGCAAAAAGTTTCTCGCACCATAGAGGCACCCAAATCGGGTAACTGTTCAAAAACTTGAAACTAGATTTTGCCAGAACCGTCACAATAAGATCTATGTTTCGTCCCAATTGGTAAGTTAGGGAGAAAGCAAGCAGATGAACCCAACTCTATATATAGGTCGTTGGCGATATTCTATATATATATCGTCAATATCCCATCTGATATGATTTCGCTTTACAACTTCGGTTAACTTGATTGAAATGTCTTCAATGTCGCACCACCAAAAGACAGAGATAGTTTCTATCAACCTCACGGCTCCTTCGAGCTTTGATGATAATACGCTTGCAGATAAGCTCGATGTCAATACCAAGTTATCTTCAGAACTCGTCCCCGAAGAGGATGACAAGGAGAAGAAGCCAAAGGCTCCACAGGCAAGTATGCTTATGTTCACAGTTGGAAGCGACTACATCTATTTAGCTGTAGGAGTTGCATTTTTCGCAGTCGCATCGTTAACCACTCCAGGTCAGACCATGCTTTACGGTGAGATCTTCAAGTTTATGAGTAAGTTCTTAGCCAAAGACCCAGAGTTTCCAGATGCTACATCATTTATGAATAAGATAAGGTTGTACTGTGGTATTCTTATGATAACTGGGGTAGGGAATTTGTTGTTCTGTTGGATCGGATGTTATTTCTGGATGAAATTTGGTGAAAGACAACAGGAAAGGGCAAGAGTCGCCGTGTTCAATCTGTTGCTCCAACGTAAAATGGACTCTTTTGATATGAACGATAACTTTAGCGGGAAATTGACCCAAGTGCATCGTTCTATTGAAGAATTACGTTCTGGTTGTGCCGAATCTTTGGGAGGGTTGGCTTTATGTCTTGGAGGAATTATCGCCTTGCTTGTTACTGCTCTATACCACTCCTGGTCTGTTGCTTTAATCATGATGTCAAGTATCCCTCTCATGGGATTTTCTACGACTATATTTGGGTCATTGTCATTCAAAGCCATGCAAATCGAAAACTCCCACAGTGCCCAAGGATCCAAGGTTCTTGATTGGGCCTTTAATGCTGCTGAGATTGTTCGGGTTTTCAATGGCCAATTTGTAGAAATGGCCAAATTCAAGAAGAGCGTAGACTTGTCCACTAAGTCTTTTGTAAAACATGCCAATTTCAACTCCATCAACGTGGGTGTTATCAAGTGCCTTGTATTAATGATGTTTGTCCAAGGGTTCTGGTGGGGTAACTACCAAATTGAAAAGAAAAGAATCTCGATTTCTGAGCTTTTCACCACCTTTACTTCATGTTTGTTACTCGGAGGTAACATTGCCCAACTTTCAACTCTTTTACAGAAGATTAACCAAGCTAAAGCTGGTGCTGCTGAAATTGAAAAGTTCATAAAGGAAACTCCTGAATCAGAGGCCACCCTGGAAGCAGAAGAGCTTCCCATTTCCGTTGAAAATAACACTATTGAGTTCTCAGACGTCTCGTTCAAGTACCCCACCAGAGAAAACATAGTTTTGGATAAAGTGTCTGCCAAATTTGACTCCAGTGCCCTCAACTTCATTATTGGTAAATCAGGGTGTGGTAAATCTACCATGTTCCAGTTGCTTATCAAATCATACAAGCCACAATTTGGCTCTATTATGGTAAACGGCGTTGATATTAATAATTACTCCACCTCAATGCTTTCTTCGTTCATCACTACCGTTTCCCAGTCTAGTACAATCTTCAACGCTACAGTAAGAGATAATATATGCATGGCTGTAGCCAGCAGGTTTGAAACTACTGATGAGGTACCCCTTCCACATATTCAAGAAGCTTGCAATTTTGCTTTACTCGACGACGTGATAGAATACTTTGAAGATGGCTTTGATTCTATGCTTACACCTAGGAACTTGTCTGGAGGTCAACAACAGAGAATTGAGATTGCCAGAGCCAAATTGAGAGACACACCCGTTCTTATTCTTGATGAGTCTTTAAGTGCCTTGGACAGTTTAAGAAAGGGGAAGTTAATGCGGTCAATTCGTGACTGGAGAAAGGGACGTTTGACCATCATGATTACCCATGATTTGGAGTACCTTGAACCGCAAGATAACATTGTTTTAGTTGAAGACGGTAAGGTTGGTGCGGCTGGAAAGTTTGAGTCTTTAGCCGATTCCAAACTCATAAAGTCCATTCGCGAATATAAGCACGCGGTCGTGATGAACGGCGGAGACGAAGCAGAAGACGATGAATTCAGGGACAAGGGCGAAGATTCCGAGCGTAATTCTTATGATTTCATCCACAGCCCTTACATTTTGAAGGACCTTGAGAAGAATGAACCTGTCAACGAAGACGATAACGACAAGACAAAGAAGAAGATGATGAAGAATGAACAGGAAGCAATGGTCTCGATATTTACGATTCTCATGAAGTCAAAAAGTCAAATCCAGCATTTATCGGTCGTGTTACTTGGGATCGTGTTGGCCATGGTAAACGCCGCCTTCACGCCCGTTTTCTCGTACTGTTTTGCTAAACTATTGGTGAACATGGTGAACGTTTCGGTCGGGCTCTCGAACAAGCACGAGTTGCTTAAATGGTCGTGTGTTATTATCGGTATATCTGTTGGTAACGGGTTGACTACTTACCTTGCGGAGTTTGTTATGGAAGTTGCTGGGGAAAAATGGGTAGCCAACATGAAGAAGACAATCTTTGAAGCCATTAACGACAGAAAATTGGATTTTTTTGCCGACCCATTGAACAAACCCGCTATACTCACAGGTTTATTGATGAACGATGCTCGTGACTTGAGAAACCTTATTTCCATCTTTCTCCCTACCATTTTCCAGTTAGTTTCTATGTTAG
Source organism: Lizanozyma spartinae (assembly GCF_019049425.1). Lineage (NCBI taxonomy): Eukaryota > Fungi > Ascomycota > Pichiomycetes > Serinales > Debaryomycetaceae > Lizanozyma > Lizanozyma spartinae. The sequence continues at coordinate 180,828 of NW_025065064.1, forward strand.
TCGCGGGTTTAGTCTGGATGTTTATCGTTGGGTGGAAACTCAGTTTGGTTGGGATCTCCTTCATCCCTCTCGTGATGATTGTTGTGCAAACTTACTCCATGGTATTCCAACAGTTTGAAAACAGATACAAGACATCTGTGGCTAACATTGAAAACTCTGTTCATGAAACGTACAAAGGCATCAAGTGGATCTTTGTTAACAACTCGACGTCTTATTTCGCCCGTAAGTTCAACAGAGAGCTTATCCCCGTCAAGGCATTTGGAACCTCCAGAGCCGTGTTCAGTGGGTTTGGTATTGCCTTGACAGGGTTGTGCACTGCTGTAGCCACGGGGACCCTTTTATATTTTGGTATGAAGTTGATCTCCACGGCGGAATACAATAGGGCCCAGTTCTTGCAGGTGGTAACGTTGTTCATCTTCACGGTCTCGCAAGCATCTATTCTTTTGTACAAGTTCCCAGACATCGCCAAGGGCAAGAAGGCGGGCAATGCGTTCCTTCGACTCTTGGAGTTATCCATTGACGAAGATGTCGCCAGGGGAACCTTGAAGAATTTAAAGACCAACAACACACCAGTGGTGGTGGAGTTGAAAGATACAACTTTCAAATACGCTCCTACATCGAGAAAAGTTTTGAACAAAGTCTCATTCCAATTGAAGCAAGGCTCAGTCACGGGGATCGCTGGGTTATCTGGATCTGGGAAGTCCACCATTGCTTTGCTTCTCTTCAAGTTGTACGAGGTAAGTAACGGCATGATCTACTTTTGGGGCCAAGATATTAAAGACATCGACACCTACTGGTTACGGTCAAAGATATCGTTCGTTCCACAACACGCCAAATTCTTTGAAGGAACCATTTTTGAGAACTTGATCTATGGAATCGAAAACTCCCAAACCATCCGCGACTCTGCCGTGCTTGAGGTCCTCAAGTTAGTCAACTTGTTCGACTACATTGTATCTTTGCCTGAAGGGATCTACACCCGGATCGGCGAGGGAAACCTGTTGTTCTCCGGGGGACAGCTCCAACGACTTGCAATCGCGCGCGCGGTCATGAAGAACCCTACACTTCTCGTGTTGGACGAATGCACGTCGAACTTGGATGTGGAGAACACAGACCTCATTGGTGATGCCATCACCAGAATCCTGAAGGAAAAGAAGATGACCATCTTGGCCATCACTCACGATAACCGGTTGATGGAGAAGCTTGAGTCCATCATGGTGTTGAGCAACGGTAAGATCATCGACAACGGTTCCTACAATGAGGTTTGTGAAAAGCACAATATCTTTTAATTTGAGTCGTTTATTTCAGTTCTTTTCATACAACAATTATTAATAATAAGTTTATATCATTTCCATTCTATCCCTTTAAAGCTTAACAGAGATGTAAGGCACGTCAACCTCTTCGCCTTCTTTATCGTAACACAAGACAACCAAATTCAACGTCTTCACGTGCTCAGGGATATCCTTCTTGGTGACTTCCTTGACCAATTGGGAGATGGTCTTTGGAAGCTTGTCCTTAACCTTCTTGGGAGGTTGGAAGGAAGCATATAATAACACAACATCATAAGATAACATACTGATTTCCAACCCTTCTTCCTTTTCAAACTTGTCTAACAATTGCTGCAAGGTCAAATCACCTTCTATTTCGAATTTACTCCAGATTTCATCAAATGTCTTGTCATTATACTTGCCTTGAGGAGACTTGACTGGCTCAGAAAAGCCCACAAATGGAAGTGCCAAGTTCACAAATCCATTCTTGTAAACTTCAATGTCACTATGTTGAGCAACAACCTTGTAGAGCTCCAAACAAACTAACCCTGAAACTAAAGCTGTAGTTGTGGCAATAGCAGGAATGATCTTACCGGCAATGAATTTTGTCTTGGAAGCATCTGCTGTCTCAATAGAGTAGTTCAATGCTCTACAGTTTGAGGCCGCAGAAATAAATTCAATGTGGTGGTTGGTCTCATCATCCTTTTCAAATTCAACAGGGTTCAACCTATAGCCAGCCAATGAAGATGGATTGGGCAAAGTGTTGGCAACCTTCTTCACATCATCACTTTCCAAGGTTGGCCCAGCAGCTTTAGCTTCTTCCTCAGCTTCAGCATCATTTGTAGCAATCTTCAAGTTAGATTGAGGAATAAATTCAGGAACATCAACAGACTTCAACACTCTTTCATAATCATCAATGGTGGCACTGGGGTCTTTCAAACCATATACATAAGCCAACAAGTTGGCACCTCCTACAATGAAGTTAAGGTGATCCTGGTTTTTGATATCAAACTCTAAAGGAACTGGAACTCTCTTGGGTGGAGTCCAAAATGGTTCTCCACGAGCAGTTGTAGAATCTGGTGGGAAGACATATAAAAGTTGCTTGATATCGTGGTTATATCTCTTCTCAAAAAGAATTCTTGCCCACTTGATACAATCTTCAAATGTGTAAGGACGTTCATTCAAATAAGTGGCAATGTTTTGCAATGTCAGCTTGATATCGTGTTGTTCCTTCAAATTCTCTTCAACATAATTGGGTTGACCCAAGTATAAATTAACTGTTTCGGGAGTACCCGTGAACAATTCATGGAAAATATCCTTTGCCCATGAAATGGTGTGTTCGATTTTACTTGGGAATGATCTTAATGTACAAATTGGAATAGACTTCTCTGGTGGGTCATGAGAGGAACCATAAGATTCAGTTAGGTGGGGAACAATTACTTGGGTGTTACCTTTAGTACCAAGAGTACCTGACTCCAACAATGGCTTCAAATAGAAGACACAACGAGAATCCACATATCTTCTGGTGTCAACATTATCCAAAGCATTAGTCACTAAATCAAGACCATTCCAGAATTCGTCATTGTAAATATGTTCCGTTTCTTTCCCAATCTTATCTAACCTTGATTCTATCTTCCCCTTCAAATCAGGATTCATGGCTGCAACAGCAGTTGCTGCAACTTCTGATTTATTCCTACCAACATCTTTAGATCTGAAAAGGAATTGCCTATTTAAATTCGACTTTTCAATGGAGTCCATATCGGTAATGATAATATTACCTTCAGGACCTGATCCCAAACCCATCATAGCCCAGTTCTTTAAGATCTCACAACCAATTGCACCAGAACCAACTAAGAAAACCTTCAAGTTGGCAATCTTGGTTTGGAAATCTTTACCAAAAACAGCAATTTGCGCATCATACCTGGACCCAGTTGGCTTATTGTTCTCGAAAGTTCTGGGAAACTCCTTGGCTGGAGGTAATGATTCTAAAGAATCATAATAGAGCCATTGCTTGATTGGAGTGAATTTAGCAGTAGAACATTTCAACACTTCTTGAGCAATCAACCCACCAAAGAAAGCTACCATACCAGGAATATCACCAGTGGCCTCGTATGCCAATTCCCTAATAATATCTTCATTAATGGAGACACCTTCGCCTAAAATTTTAGGGTATGAAGTGGCCAATTCGGTTGCGATCTTAACCACTTCATTGGCATCTTCTTCAAAATAAGGTTTGGGTAATTTTCCTTGATGTCTAGTTTGGAACCCTTGCAATGCTTGGAAACCCAAATGTAATTGAGCTGGTCTATCAAACTTTGCAAAATCTGAAATAAGGTATTCTGGGTCTGAAAATTGATCCTTCAAACTCTTGAAGTTTATGGTCGTAGGTACTTTGACTTCAGTGTAAGTACCATTCTTTTCATACTTACCATAATCAACACCTTCATCCAACTTTATCTTGAAAGCATAAGGACCCAAGACTTTAATCTTAAAAGGAGTTCCATCGTTAATCTTGGGCATACCAACCACTTCAGAGAACTTAACATAATCACCATCTTCCATACCATGTCTTGTTTCACCCAACATAGTGACTGTACCATCTGGTTCTATATCAGAAATTAAACCAGTATGAGGTTCTTCTCCATTAGTATCAACTATGGTAAATTCATCCCCAAAGTCAACGAATAATTGACCAAACAAACCTCTAAGATCTGCATTAATATAACCAATCCCGTTGGCATGTGTGAAGTCGTTGATCCTGACTTGTTCTTCAAACGACACATTAGTAGTGACAATGATCTTGAATTTGCCCAAAACTTGTTCAGACAAGTCATTCACAATAGAAATGGGAACATACTGGTTCAATTCGGTTAATTTAGGCTTTGACGCTTCATCTCTACGTTTACCCAAATCATTCTCAGATAAAAAGAATTGGGTCGACAAATCTGCCATTTCTACGGGATTAGGATCGTACAAGCTCAATGACTTAACTCCGGCTAACGCCACGTTCTTAGCAATCTCGATCCCTAAACCCTTCAATCCAACTATAAGGACATTGGATTGTTGCATCTTCAACATGGCCTCCTTACCTAAAACGTACAATTGTCTGGAATATAAGCCCTCATCAATTGCATCAGCAACTGGGACTGGTGAATCTATTTGCATACCTTCGGACATAACGTATTGATTTGCCGCCGAATGATTATTATGGTTGGAAAGTTGTAGTGATAGTGGCAATCGAGTGGATTTGTAAAAGTTTGAAATTGTTCGAGACAAAGTCGAGAATACTAATCACGTGATTGTATTAAAAACGTGAGTAGTCACGTGTAGATACAACCACCTTTGAAATATTCTTTACCTTAAACATGTATGTAAATTTGCCAGAATGAATGTAAATAGTTGAATTGTTGTCCATACAGACGTAGGCATAGTAAGATTCTAGAAATTTACGTTTACAAGTTAAATATTTAATCTTTCCATAGTTTTGGTTCGGGGTCAACAAACAAAAATCCGTGGCATGAAACGCCGACAGAATTTAATAGTGACTTTTCAAATGACTTTGTGGAAATGCACCACAAGAGTAACTTTACAACTATAACACATTGTTACTCCTTACCAACAAGCAAGAGACAACCGGCAACCAATAAAAAACAAATGAGGTCAAGTGAGATCACACATTATATGTGTGTGTGATTCATCTTTAGCAAGGCAATTTGAAAAAAAAAAAATTAAATCCTTTCAAGATTGTAGGCAAATAGTTTGAGAAACAGGAATATTTCCAACACTCTCTCCATAAGCCATACCGTACTACATTTGGTGTATTGTGGAAAACAAGTTTATTTCATATTGCCTATAACAAACACCACCCTCAATATTATATCACCCACGACATGAAGTTTTTGCTTGCCTTTAATGCACAATATCTCCGGCTCCTGTCCGTAGTTTGGACAAAATCTCTCATTTATAATACCATTTTCATCATTTATAATACCATTTTCATGGTCGCTTCTAAAAAGCTTGTGCCTGGCATTTCATAAAAAATTATGTTACATAAATAATAACGGAATCACAAATATGAAAATCAAAAAAAAAAAAATAAACTAAAAAAATCCGTAATTCTTTCCTATTGTTATGCGTGTTGGACACATTTTTATTGTTGCTAATAATATGTGATGCCCTGTAGATGGAATTCGCCTCAATAGGCAAACTTCATTTTTACTCAGCTATGATTAATTTTTATTTTTTGGACTAATATCCTCGTTTAGAGCCAAGTACTAAATAGAGTAGACGGCAGCACCGCAAGGTGTGGTGGATGATGGACTGTTTTCGTCTCAGGAAATAATAAGCGATCTGATATATTATTTCGCTTGAGATCTGATTCTATGTATTCCGACGACTTCGAGCTTGCATCAATCAATCTAATCATATAGCAAATTGAAAATTATAAAAAAGGGTAAACATTCGCTTTCGCAACCAATTGATGAATGTTTGAGGCTTTATTGACGGAGTCGATTAATAAATCGCCAATTGGGCTAATCATTGATTAAGAAAGGATCAAGTGCCGTGTTCATACATACGTCGAACGTCGAACATTGAACGTCAAACAATATTTATGATAATAAAGCAGAAAAAATAACTGTATCAATGGACTGCGAAATTGTAACTAGGAGATATCGGAATTATATTCTTTTGTTATTGATATCGGTTAAACCCAATACCACGGAACAATTGTGGCTAAATCAAGAAATAACAATAAGGATACAAAAAAACACAGCCTTTGTATGCTTTATCATACCAGGCTGTTCTTTAGATCTTTCTTTCCTCGCATGATTGCTTCAAACTTTAGGGGGTTTACATGGTATTCACCAGCTAGAGCCACTTGCATCACTTGTTTTCTGACAATAGTTTTGGATTTGACTCACTTAATTCTTTATTGTCACACTTGATTACCCTTGGTTATTGTACTTTACGAAGGTGCATGCAGTCAACTTTGTGCTAAGTTGGTCAAAAGCTTATTACGAGGGCAATTACGAGGGTACTCAGATGGAATTGCGGCTATGTAGGTATACACTTAAATACAAAACAACAAAATACTAGCGTAAATTTAAATTGAATTACGTAGATGAAGTTGCTAGTCAGAAAGTGGTAGATTAAGGCTACAATGAACCATAGAATTACATATGAAGATGCCGACTAAGTTGGTTGAAAAATGCAGGGCCATAATGGGCCTGCCTAACGGGATGTAAGTGTGTTCGTTTGTTGCGAAGTAACAAGGAAACGAAGAATTCCCCATTTGGTTTCAAATCCTCTTCTTGTCTTACCAATCTCTATTCCTGGAGAGGCTTAACCATAGTGTAGTTGAATGAGTGGATCCTGCCACAATGAGGACAAAAATTTAAATTTCTTTGTATGACCTCGACTATAGAGTTTAATCCATATGTAACACACTTTCAACCATTATAGATGATGCGAAGAGAAAATCAAATTCAAAACCTTATTCTTTAGTATCAGTTGATCCACACTATTTTAAGTTGTCTACTCACGACATTTGTTTTTCAAAGGATATCAAGAATGAATATCCGAATCCTTCTTCCGAAGTGTTTCCATTTTATGCATGGTTTATTATCTTTGAAGTTTAACAGCACTCATCTTCGAGTTGTTTTGCACGACTGTCAACAATTAATGTCTTAGTTATTGCGCGGATAACAGAAAAAAACACAAAGCCTTTTGTTTGGGGGAGAACAGAACTGTGCATCTTTGTCTTCCTCTTGATTTTATGCACACGATGTCTTCTGGAAGAATAAGGACCTTTTGAATTCGACCTTAAAGAAAAAATTCGCAACCAAATCAGTGTGTGGTTGTGAACCTTTCCGTTCATTCACTTGTACTGCAACTTAGTGGATGCTTTTCGGAATATTCCATTTGATTGTGATTACAGTAACACAATGCAATTCTTGCGCGGACAGGGTAAAAGAAATTTGAGAGATAGTCAACTGAAATCACGAACTTCAAGTTCTATGAGCATGTCACCTGACTCTTTAGCTTGAAGAGCATCAGAAAACAATAGTACCACAATTAAGCAACGACCTCACTCCTTCTTGGTTTATTTAATTTCTATTTTCATCATTCAACTGTACATTGGTATTGTTTATTTTCAAAAGTGAAGTCTGCATAGGCGAGTTGGCAAGCATTCCGATAAAAAGAGCAACCCCTAAAAAAATAATTAGCGAAGTAAAGGAAAGACCATCATTAAAGAATGTTTCATACAAAGAGATAGACCCAAAAGAATTCCAGAATCATATCTGAGTTTGAATTATCCGATTAGATGTGTGTCAGTCAGGGCGATCAATTCTACAAGAAATAGAAATGTGATACAAAGGATATTGAAATAGGCTCCTTTTCAAATTTAATCTTAAGGAAAGCTTTTTTTTCCTATTTGGAGGGGGCTAATTGACATATGATTCTGAAGCAGAAGATTGCAACACAGATACTCCTATGTAAGGATTATTTGCTAGAGTTTGAGAACTTGCGTGACCACATAAGTTTAAATGATTTCTTAAAGGCAAAGTGTTGTCATGGAACCTCCTTCAATTAAATGTGAGAAATTTAATTTAATACGAAAAGAAAACCCAATGTAGTGAAGCAACCATTGATTTAAAAAAATGCTTCGAAGTTCTATTTTTTTACCTGCCATCACCTTCTAATACTGAAAATAACATTTGACAAACTAAAACTAAAAAGTATCCAAACATAAATCGGGCTTTACCGAAGTATTGTGGCAATTCGATTGGAGCTCAATATGCCATGGGATTTGTGAGCAATTCAAAATACTGTATAAGGAAACTGCAACGCTTCAATTCTCCCCTGGGCTCTCATTTTATTTTTTTAACTTAAAGAATATTATTTTGCAATTGACGCAAACATATACCTTTATGCGCAGTGTTTTTTGATTGCATACTATCCTGTATACAACTACAAGCATTACATGGTCATGCGCTGTAAGTTACATGCACGGAAGTGCTTGCAGTAAATAAGCCGACACCTTTATGCGGTAGAAAATAATTAATCGTAGTTTTGTTTTACAAAGCGGCACCTATTGTTGACACGCTGGCGCGGGCAGAGCCAAACAAACATTGAGAACTCCAAGATCATGGTTGGTGGTCGGTTCGGTATATATATGGAATACATACACCATTATATGTAAGGATTAAAGATTGGGCATTTCTATGTATTGCACCAAAAAAAAAAAATCCACCACCCCCAATTGTTTATAACAAGCACATAGAACCTCTTCCTAAGTCAAACATACTGGAAACAAAGGGGCAATCAAAGCATTCAAAACTTCTGAGACGATAATTACCAATTCGTATCTCATCATCACCATTAACAATTGCAAACTACACCAGTTCGTGTTTTGACATAAAACATACACCATCAACGTGTCGAAGACTTCTTACCAGAGCTGGCTCAAGCATATATAGTCTGGGGGTTTTTTTATTTTATGTTTTCTGGTACTTTCCTTTGTTATCTTAGAAAGGCTCTACCCCCTTTACAGCCAACGATCTCAATAAAGGAATTCTTTTCCCTTACATTTATAGAGCAGTCAAAACTATTTTAGAACTAGTTATTGATTTCTCATTAAGTGTAGACTTTTTGATTTCGATTTGATTTGTTCGTTAACAGAAAGTGGGCTCCATACCAAATTGTGTCAAATAGCTTCACAGCCCTGACCCAAACTTACATTAGACAAGATATTCAAGCCAGTCAGTTCAACATTAACCACAACGACAAATCCATAAGGAAATCAAAAGCTCCAACCACATTTCACATTCATTTATCTTTCAGCTGATTCCATTCTATTCATATCGCACTGACCAAAGTTCTTCCTCCTCCTTTGTCATCTATACATTTTATCCTAACGAGTCCCCAATATTGATTTTTTTTATAACTTACTCTGTATCCTGTTAAAGATATCCTAAGTCTCAGTCCCACTTGTTACATTAGGATTATAAACACTCACTGTTTTGCGAACAATTGGAGTTATTCACTTGGCTACACCATTGTCATTTTGACTTTCTTTGTTAGCCCAAAAATTATCATAGGTCCATTTTACAGAGTTGACAATAAAGCTGGACTTTCTCCCATTGTAAAGGTCAAAACAAAGGGATATTTAAGATCTTCCGAACTATAGTTAGGAACCATATTACTTCAAGTTATTGCTATGCCATGTCGTACGACCAAAACCAAAATAACGTACAACCGCCTTACGCGATCAATTATCAAGATCAGTTAGCGAACACTCAGCAGTCTGTCGTCTACCCCTATCAATTCAACTATGGGAAGCAACAACTGCCGCAGCAGCTATCTTTGCAACAACCTAGCCATCACCTTCAACAACAGCAACAACAGCTGCAGCAACAGCTGCAACAGCAGCCTCATGCACAGCCGCAGCTGCAACTACAACAATATTTAGCTCACGACCAAAGTCAGCATGCATTGCAAAACCCATACCAGGGTCAGCTTCCTACAACTACTTTTCATAACCCTCAAATAATACCAAGCAGCATTTCTTCCCATCAACAGGGACAATATCCGCATCAATACCAACAACAATCTCAAGCCCCTCAATTACCGCAGGCTGGAGGTTCGGTGTTGAGTCCTCATGGAACATCTACCGATCAGCATCGATACTACGGGTACCAACAGAAATTTGGGCGTCACAAACAGCTGCCACTTCAGCAACAGCTGCAACAACAACCCCCTCAACAGCATTACCAACAAGCACTTCAGCAACTGCCGTCGCTGACTCAACTGCATGTGTATGATACTACATCAAGTACCGGGACCCTAACATCCCCGGCAACTACAACACCGTCAACAGCTACCATTACTCCCAATAATGTTTATTATAATAAGGGACCTTACTACTCTGGTCAACAACCTCCAGTTTATCAGCAACAAGTACGTGCTCCTCCAGCACAACCTCATGCCCCTCATATTATCCCTATTCATCATCACCAAGGCTTGCAGCACGGTGCTTACCACCAACTGGGAATGTTGGCTGGGCCTCCCAAAGTACCAACTCCTAGCACGGATAATCATGGATTTGGAGGACAGGGACCATCTCAACTTTCACGACTATCTTCATCTGGCTCTATGGAAGTAACACCTCATGACTCTGAAAACCTACCACACAGTCTTACTTCACAGGAATTGGTGAAACAGATACAAGAAGTACTTCCCCACCCACCTTTAGTTAGTTCTGAAGTCCGTCCGGACTCCTACTCCCGATCAAATCAACGAAGGGCCAAACGTAAATCTAAGTTCACCAAGAAACAAGACGAAATGATAGTTGCACTTAAAAGAGAAGGTAAAACTTGGGTAGAAATAGCAGAGATTACGGGCGTTGGTTCTTATTTGGCAGCCAGAAATCGGTACCAAGTTATAGTTGGACAACAGGGGAACAACAATAGCTCTTCTTTCAGCGTTGATGATAAAAACTTACTTAAGAACTTGTTAGACATTGCTGAGTTAGAGAAGTGGAGATTCATAGCTGTGGAGTTGGACAAAGCCACAAGCAAAGACTTTACCGATAAAGAGTGTCGGGACATGATTAAACAACTTTACATGAGTAATCCGGAGTCATTTGGTATCACTGAAGAGACTCTTCACGAGTGCATAAAGGAAAAGAAGATTACAGAAAAGATTATTTCCAGTTCCAATGCCAGTACTAGTGATCGAGAATCAACATATAATGATGTGATAGAGAAGAGCAGTGGTGCTTCTAACGCTGCCAACATCAGTACCACCACAATTGCATCATCATCTGTATCCAAGGATTCTTTTGATAATAAGCCAGAAGCAATAGGAAATAATCGTTCTCTTCTTGAAACCCAATTCAAACCTCCGATGGATTCTTACAAAGGCTATTATCAGTAGTTCAACCCCACCCCCACTTCACTCATCGATTTGCATTACATTCATTCATTAAAATTAATTTCCTTTCTTTCATTTCACATGTATTAAATTATTTTTCTTTGGGTGGACCTTTGTCATAACCATTATAAACTTTATACTATTCCAGTGTTTAATTATACAACTAATCAGAGAGTTTACTAACCTTATTGTCTTGAATTACTTGATACTAAATCCTAACATGGAAGTTTCAATTGCTCTTTTTTCATTAAGTACGAAAGCAATGTATTGTGATGTCATGCGCAGTTAAATTGTTTAGGCGTGCATTGCAGTTGGTGTTGTCAAGCGGAGTGTAAGCAACCTTCATATCCCAATTGAATGGAGAAGAGTTTGGTTATACGTCTAATAATCATAACGAACCAATAATGCAATGCAATCTACAACGTGAAAGAAATATATATTTTTAACATCAAATGCTTCTATACTAAAGTAAGAAAATCGCATACTAATAAAATTAAACATACGTGTGATAAATGTTTTCCTTTGTAGTACTTTGGTGGTAATTTAGATGGCGTCCAGCCTGAGTTTAGCTTCAACAACATCGATTTTATCTTGCGGACTTTGAACTTTGTCAACTCGAGTTCCTACACGGATATCAGATTGGATTCTGACAACATTATGCTTCGTGTGGAGTAGCTCATGCATTTGACCAATGAGATCCATCACTTCATCCCACGGGCCCTCAATGGTTGTACCTGCCAGATGTAACACGGTATGAAGATGAGACTCACGAGCCAACCGAGTAATAGCAGCGATCTCATTACTAACACTAGCAGTAGCTGTGCCAAGCTTGACCTGTGGGTTAGTATCAAGTGATTTTCTTCGAATCTAATCAAATAGGGAGTAACATACGGGGATCAAGCAAACGTCAGCCAAACAATGTAATTTAACAGTCATGTCCTATTAATGCTGGAAAGTATATAGTATGGGGGGATTACCAGCAACTATATGTTTACTTTAGAGGTTTTGATAAGAAGCTGATATCGTATGGTTGAGCTCTATCTAACTGCTCCGTTCTCATTCTCCACCCTGCAAAGTTGTGGTTCATTTTGTCGTCAACTTGACAGATAAAAAACAAAGAATCCTGTATCCGGCAATGGACCATTGAAAGAGTATACAAGGGTGGGGGCGATAAGTAAATTAAGTGCCATAATCGGATGATTACATTCACTTAGGTCCCCCAATTGATAAAAGATATCCCCATAAGATTGAAAGGGTATTTGTTAGCATTGAATTGCTTTAAATATAACAGTTTTATTGGTAAAGTTTCAGTTCCTACAAATTACAATACAGTAATTTTGTCAGTTCACACCCTCATTTGTGACGTAATCAGGTGTGCTATTTTATTTGAATGGAGTGTTATTAAACAAAGACTGCTCCTTTAAAAGCCACTATACTCATCGCAGACGGCTGCGATGAAGTTTGTTTGTGGTGATCTTTTTCCTTTTTTTAAGAATATTGTTAGAACCCCCAATATTGTATTTTACAGAGTTCCCGTAAGAGTAATCTTTCGGGTTCTAGTAGGCTTGACACCTACTTGACTAAAGTAATGTTTTAGATATTTTTTTAACTGTAAGGTGCTACATGCACGTTAAACGTGCTATATATTCATTTTCGGCGTTAACAACATCCCTTCTCGGTTCTAAGAACTAATTGTTTTATCCCTTTTAGCTTACGTCCAGGCACTGTAAGTAGACTGTGTAAAATTTCTTAGTTACAGGCCAATTGCCAAAGTACTTAAAACAGAGTTTCGAGGGTAGATGGTCGAGGCAGAGTGGCTTTTCCGGGTTAGGAGGATAAGTATGTATTTGATGCATGATGCGAAATGTGCGTCATGCTGCACGCAGTCATGCATAAAAGATATTCGACGCGCCTCAACAATACCGCAACACGTACAGTTGGCACGGTAAATTATTTGCCTACAAATAACCCAGTCATCACCGTAATTCCACAATAAAAACAAAAGGACCATGCGCATATTTACAACCCTTCTAGACAAAAGAACTAATGATAGAAATATAGCGGCTGTATACCTTTTTTCTCAGACCCAGAGGAGGTGAAGTATGTATAGGGTTGAAATTGAATGGAACCTAGTTGCACTTTCAAAACTACTTTTCTTTTTTAGAGTAGGTGGGAAAAGCCAAGAGATGGTGATGTGTAAAGACTCTTTCGGACTTCCTCAAAAGCCGACCTGTCGATTCTAGTCGCCGAGAAATGGAAGACCAACTGGGAGATGTTAGATCAAACTTTGCTTCCTTTTCACTGTAAAAGCCCTCCTATCTTTCTCAGTTCTTTGTCAGTAGCTTATTTCAAGTTATTGCTTAATTCTAATCGTATCACACTTCTGGAGACTTAGGCAAACTTGTTCGTAGTTTTGAACTCCCACAGTCAGTTGTATAGTATAGGTTGTACCAAGAAACCAAGCCTGACGCCTCTGTTAAGTATTTTTTGGCTTAAGTCCACATCAACCATTATCATTTACGAGATCTTTCGGTCCCTGAAATTTACATTCGCGTTTCACTAATTGTAAGCATAGCACAACGCCAGCATACAACAGTATAATAGCATGTATAGTACGGTATATATAAAATGATCTCAAAACGCTCCAACAAACTATTGTTCAGTAGTCCCCAAAACCCTTTCCATTATTATGCGACTTCATATCAGGTGTTAGAAGGAATACCTCCGCGCCTTTGTATTTCAACACACAAAGTTAAGACTGAGTAGAGAGTATTAGAGTAGGTATCGATCTTTCCTTGCATCTTCCGGGATGTACAACAAAATAAAAGGGTTAACACCTTTTAATAAAAACACCACTTCCAAAAGTAGTTCACAACCAACGTACCATTCCACTGTTAACACATATGTATTACTAAAAAGGTAACTGTTGTTGTCAACATAATTATTATTTAGGTATACAAAGTATACGTCATTCAGCCCAAAAAATATTCCGCAGTCTAGAAATATGTAAAGTACCAGCCAATTTGAGTAACGTAGGCGTTATGTTAGATATATCGTTAAATTTTCTTATTTCATGTCCCCGTGTGTTAGAATGTTAATTCTTATATTTTTAAACATAATATCACCGTTCCCAGGTTAACTCTAAAAAGTAGAAGTTTCCCTTAAGGACCAACCGTATATACAAAAAAGAAGGTATTGAAAAATGTGAAGCCTTTTGACAAAGCTATAACAGTAACCTTTTTCGAATTCTTTGGAACTCCTTCAAAAAAAAACAGCCTTTCCCAACCTCAAGTGGTTAATAGCATCATCAGCGAAAGCATTTTCAAAGTGTGTTATTCTCCTAATGCTACTGGATGATGTAAACTGCATGATCTAATAGTAATAGTTGTAATATATTAGATTCAATATCCAATGAAGACCATTTTAATGCGAACACTCTGATGAAATTATTTAAAAATAATAATGCATTAAAACAATCGAGTGAAGATAAGTGAACATTGCTGTTATGAACGGGAATTTAGCATGATGTCTGTGCTTGGGTCTTAAAGATTTTCATCCATCCTATAGACATATTAGGCAATGGCTTAATGTTAAGTTTTCTTCATCAAAGGATTATCACGTTAGTTGTAAAGGTATGTCTAAGGATATGCTATCCTATTGGTGATTACCATAATGTTATAATTTGTCAGAAACATACAAAGGGGTCACAAGAATGGATAGGTGCTGATTCAGAATGATAAAACTTTTGGAACAGCTCCGAAATGAGCAGAGGTTGAGTAGCAAAATCGAAGATTTGAGACCAAGAATGAATAAAACCCATACTAACAATAGCTGTGAATGAATTTGCATAAGTAGAAAGGTATGTTCCATATTGACGGTAAATTAGTACACCCTTTTTCGACCGAAGCTTCACGTAGTTATTGAGACTGAGTATAATACCCCATAAGTAAGACGTATCATTATTTCAGATTGACCATACTTCCAATCACTCTGCTTTACTGGAAATTTGTAGTCAGAATCATACATTGATGGCCTTTTCTCCTTTTCTCTATTAAGTTCTAAGGGACATCCTTGCTGGCTTACAACCTAAACGCAATAGAAAGGATTTCTTCATAACTACCACAAGTAGTGAATTATGAAGAAGATGCGATCTGAAGATAATCTTCTTTCGACCCACTGTCTGAATGAAGAGGCAACGGGGATTGGAAATTCTTGTAAAGGATTCCTAGCACAAGATTGAACCTCAAGCTTGGCAACTATCAATCACTACCTAGACGGATTTCATCTTTTAAGAATGATATAGTATTAACTCTAACGTATTGTACTGAAAACCCAGTAAGCGACATTAGAAATGATAATTTGGATTTTGGGAATAATTGTTTGGCATGGTGTACAATATAGCATAAATATTCAAGATAATCTTTGTGTCCTCGGCAACTGCGAAAATCAAGGCCTTGCACATATCCGTCAATTATTTGATCATGTAAGTCGGGTTATTTGCATTCGTATTTTCTGCGTAAACCTAATGCTGCTTGGGTATTCCACACGCACCCGAGCACCCAGTTTAAAAGTTCATTTATGTTGCGCCCGGAAGGAAGGAATAGCTTTTTGCACAAGGTCAATACATTCCTAACGTCAAACGGATTCAGAAAGAAGATCTGCACCTAGTATAATTTATGTTATGTAGGATGACATTTACAATAGTTGGATCCTTGCGTCCTGCCGAATCTTCTGTAATAAGGTATAGTGCTACCAGAAAATACGGTTCGTTAACTTTGAGCTACTAAAATAAAGAGAAGTGAAATTTAGACCTCACCAACCAAGTACTGGAACCAATACACCTAGATGTGGTCAATATATGCTCAAACTTATTGGTGTGGTGTGCAATATTGAACTAAGTATCTATAAGATAGTAAACATTTGGTTTTAACACGAACCTTTGCTCACCAACATCATATAGAAGGTGCGAACTTAATTATTCGCTGTGATGGCATTTGGCAGAAGTGGATATACAGTCGCGATGGGCCATCATTCTTTAGTGGGTGCCCGGTTCGATCTTTGCGGTCTATTATTTGCGGGTTTGAGTAGTCAACTTTGCAATTATAGGTAATGAACAACAATAACACTGGAGGGAAGCAATTCAGCACAGTATGTTGTCCGTAGAGAGGCGAACCGGAAGACGCCTCTTTCGTGTTGACCCCAGTGCATTATTCACGACTTCAGTTTTTTTTTCTATTATTGCAATTCATATATATCCCTTGAATTATAAAAGCCATTGCCAAAAATTCTTTAAAGGTGGCTATATAGCACAAAGTCAAAATAATCAAATAATTTGTCTCTTTCATTTACGATGTTTTCAGTACGTTTATTATCCTTATGAAAGCTGGTGAATTGAAGGTGATTCACACGACTTAATATGATCGCTCAATTTATCCACTGGTTTACAGAGTAAGCCTCAAAAGCCTGCGTTATCTGAACGTGTTTGGACGAAACATGGTATCTATTTAACCAAAAAGGGGTACAGAGAAAGACTCGTTTCTATTAAAATACACGAATATTGAATTCAAGTGCCTCTAAATACTCAACCAATAAAAGATGTAAAGCATCTGTAGAGAGCCTAGTCCTCAGTGAGAACCTACATCCACTTGATGGAGCACCATTAGCTTGGATGGTTCTAGAACTTCAAAAGAGTAGTAAATAATATGCGAGAACGAGGGTCTATCACCTCTATTCACACAATTTAACCTCAATTCGATTAATCAATATAATGTGTATTGAAATATTCAACTAGAAGGGGTAGTTTTGCAATATTCCAAAATATTGTCACTTAAAGGGAATGAATAACTTGATTCAGTTTGCAAGATCTGGTTTGTTTGATGGCTTAGACCATTAGGCAAAATATAACGAGGCTTCTTGGGGTTGCGATTGTATTGTCTTCAATCATATATATATTTTGCGTTAGAAATCATGCTCCATAGTTCACCTACTAGTTCCCAAGTCTCTACACAGGTAGTAAAGTATACATTTTAAAGTTAAATTTGCTAACATTATGCATACAACCTTGCAGTAGCTGTTGCTATTCTTTCGATAGTAATCAATTTGTCTAGTGTAATTAATGCACTGCTTAACATTGAAGATCTTGCAGTAATAGCATGCCTGTTTTGAATTCTGTTATTTTGCTATTAATAGCCGACTTCGAATACAATGTACAACCCTTGACAGATTTCATTCATTGCATATTATAAAAAATGGCAAAAAGGACCGCTTCTCTTGTTACGGAATCTTCAATTGGGACTTCTTTTTCATTTGCATGTACAAGTAGAACATATTCTCCCTCAAATAATATTAACCTTGAGGCATCACATATTACTAGAATGCGCATGCGTTATTATTCTACGCAGTCACGTGTCTACTAGCTATGTGGCTGTGTTCAATTATGATGCATGTATTATGTTGGTAACGCACAACCATACATTGATACTGCGATGCATTGTGAATGCAAGCTGAAACAATCACTCTGAAACTCTAAACTCACAAATGTATAAAATTCATGAAAGATCTTTCGTTTCATTTTTAAGCACAAGAGCTTTTTCATGTGGTATAATGCAATTACAATAATGTGTATTTATAAGTAACATTAAATTAGAAAGAATCCTTTTCGGCTTGTAACTGGATCCTACATTGTTCCGGGAAATGAATGCGAAATTAGAATTAGTCAAGCAAATTAAAATCAGAGATTTATTTGAAGAGAGACGTTTGAGTTACTATTCGAAATTGTTAACAGTAAATTGTTGTGGATTCCTAAAGCCACCGTCAGAAAATTAGCTCTTCGGCGGTAAAACGAAACAAAAAAGTTTTTGTAAAAAGACTTATTAAAGCTTTTATAAGCCCCCAAGATCCAAACTGTATCCGCTATTTAATAGGTTTTGAAATGAAAATGAATTTTGCAAGAAAAAATGATGAATTTGAGTTTTCACTAGATTTTAAAATTAAGCAAATTAATTAGAGTCACAAACTTTCCGAGGCATTTAAGTCACTTTAACTCTCCTAATATAAAATGCCATAATCAAGCAGACCACTTTGGAATAACAAATTCTCTCAATTGTAATTTCACTGACACTAATCAATGGAAACAACATTTTATAAGGTTATGTTGTTTACCGCAAATTTATAACATTAAAATAGCAGGCAATCTTTTTAATCATGCTGAATCAGTCTTTGATAATTTTAAGTGTTTTTTGAAAGAAACTTCTACAGAGTAGCTGGAATGGAAGTGCTTGATTAAGTGTCTATGAGACAGCTCGCTTGCAACAAGTATTAAAGAGAGTCATAACATATTCATTAAGCCTTGAAGCTTTTGTGTATTCTTTTGCTGCAATCCATGAATTCGCAATAGAATTTCTCTATGGCGTCGTATATTCAACCTTGTTCGAAATTTGGATCAGAGGCAGCCATCAATTACAACAACCAAAAATTGGGTTAACAATGCCTTTTCAGAAGTTAAATAGTACGAACATCTTATTCTAAAACCTAACTTCCTTCGTTCACAATGGAATACTTTCCCGAACTGCTTCAGTTAGCTATAAAAGGATGTTGTATTCTTATAACGAGAGGGCTTCACTTATATGTATAATGCAAAAGGTGACAATCTAAGCTCAAATATATACCTTGACGTGGCCGAAAGCAATGCGGAATGCCTTGGTTAGGGTAGCAATCTTCTGTACCTGCCAGCTAGCTAAGGTAGAGAATAGCAAATCCAAAGTATTAGAATGCCTTGACGATTTATATTATTAGTTCCACGGCTCAAGTTGTGCTCCAAATACGTTCCGATAGCAAAGTTATGCTAAAAAAAAGAGGATCGAGCTGAAAATTGATCTATAGGTCCATTTATTTTTTTTCTCTTTGTTTGCAAGCTCAACGCTTGAATGGAGTCAACTACGAGTAAGAAACAATTCTACTTGAAATAGTTTGGTTAGGTTTCTTATCCATGATTAAGATTATTAAAGCAATTACTCAGTTGGGTTAAACTTTTGGTTTTGACAGTACCGAACCTTGAGCCTGGGTGCGCTACTATGAGTTTACAGTCTTGAGAGCTTGCTACTTTTGTGCCTTATGAATAACAGTGCAATTGAAAGTGAAACAAAGTGGTTTTAGACGGGCCCACGAAAATCATGAATGACCCGCTTAGGAAAAATATCAGAGAGTTTGCAAGTAAAGAGATAAGTTAAGTATTGCGTTTCAAGAGATTTATCATGTGACTCAAGGGAAATATATTTATGCTGGAACAGAAAACATCATTAATGTGACATGTACACTTTGTCTCTAAATCTGGACCCTATTAAAGCCTAGAACGATTTCTTATTACAAATTGGAAGAGCCTTTTTATTAGGGTTCTATTTGACTCTGGATTTGATAAGGCCTGCTTTAATTGGAAATAGGAAATACTTCACTGCTAGTACATAAGTATGAAAGCGAAAGCACAAATTAGAAAATTGAAGAGAGCCCTTAAAAACAATCCAAATCCTTTTCATTTCAAAACACTAAAACGGTGGGCAATGTAGTTGAGGTAGTTTACAACGAATCACGCACAGTGCATTACGCAATAATATTGATCGAATGAACACATATCCAATTATAAATGATTCTGGTTAGACTTTAATACGCCTGCTCTTACGACTTTAGACTGGAATATGAATAACTAATCGGTCTTCTAAGGCGCAAAATTTTGCAGCCAGGTAATGTGCAGTCTAACGGGGCAATTGAAAGTGGGAAGTTGCTGCAAGCTAAGGTTCATTTGCGAAAGAAAGTTGATCAGGTAAGCAAGGAAGATCTAAAAAGGAGTTAGAAGATAAATGGAAGCCTGTTACTTTGCATATTTATGTATCCTCGGAATGCGAAAGAATAAATGGAACGCCTTGGTATACGCAGTTAAACTTCTATATTGGAGCCTCAAAACAATACCACAGTGTATCTTTTGAAAAATTGCGCTCAACCTAAGAATGAAGAAATGAAACAGTTGGTCGAACAAGAGGATGTAAGGCATGTATATAAAGTATTAAAAAGTCAGAAGGAAATCAGGATTTATGTTTTGATTAATACTAGAAATTATTTTAATCTTAGCAACTCAACTCCAAAGAAAAACTATACTGTAATTTGGAAGACATATTACTTTAATGGTACAAAAGTCTTGAACGTTATTCAAAAAAAATCACTCTTTTTTTGAACTTGAAATAGCATCTTTTGATAATGACTTGCATAAACGTCGAGAAGTAAGCAAGAATTGATTCAACATCGATCTCAGATAGAAGGACATTTTTTTCAAGGATATCAATGGATATTTGACAAGATCTTATCAAGTCTCTATTTGAGAACAAGTTATATAAAAAAAAAAGAAAGCTAACACAGTGACTGGCAATTTAGCTATTCACAATACTATTATCAATAGCTTAATGAGTACGATATCAACTCCACAACTTCACAACTGCATATACAAGTTAAATGAAGGGTAACAACTTAAAAATTTGAAAATCAAGAGGTTTCGCATTCTATTCAGTATTAAACAGACGTAATGATTTTGGAATTCTTTTGAAGGACAACATATACTCGCGGGATAGACTACCTAGAACTATATGATTTCCCCAGGGGTAAGCCCAGGATTATAGAACTTGGATGAGACCCAACCCACCAGTTGGAGTATGGCCCATCAGTATCATCGTCTTTCACCTGGTGTGAGCCATAAATCAGCCCAAAAGGCGCAAAGACGTCTTCACCAGACCTGCAGAGGTAAGGTTTTTTGTGAACCCGCAAAAACTCCGATGAGAGTTTAATCGCCCCTAAAGGGGTAACCCGTTCTAATTAAGTTCCACTAAGGGGATATTAGGCCCTGAATCAGTGGGAGGCAAGGACTAGGTCCTGCTATCAAGGAAGTTGCAAATTTCATCACATGCTATTTTTTTGAAGAACTGTTATATGCAGAAGGATCTAAATTCTTAAGTAAGAATTGTAAAATATATCAGCCGATCTAGTATAGTGGTTAGTACACTTCGTTGTGGCCGAAGAAACCCAGGTTCGATTCCTGGGATCGGCAGTCTTTTTGCATACAATGATAATGATTATTTTTATCTCTACTGTTATGCTATTAATCCAAATCCATTAAAGAGATAAACACATACTATAATGCTCTATATAAAAGTACTCATTCAATTAAAGGTGGAAATTTGTTCCGATGAAGGTTTAGTTTTTAATTCAGGGTTGCTTGGTGCGGCAGACACAGATTGGCCAATCACATTGGCGCTCGAATTTCTATTAGTGCTTGCATTTTCCTTCAAGGCAATTAATTGCTTAGATCTGAATGCTTCATAGTGTACCAAAGCAGTAGTTTCGATCAAGTCTTGCAAGTGGGTTCTAGTCAAGAAATCTCTCAAGAAGAGAAATTCACATTGAGTAACATCTTCAATGTTAATAGCACCCCATTTGGTTTGTCTACCTCTGGCAACTACCTTATCAAATTGAATTTCTGTTTGAGATCCAGAAACTGCAAAAGGGATCAATGATCTAATATCTGCGTTCAATTGTTTTTCATCTTCGAATAAATCTTCACTATCGTAAGGGAACAAGTTTAAGGAGTGCTTTTTGAATTCATTTTGTAATAATCTCTTATAATCTGCTCTTTCATCCAAAGTTAATGAATCAGATTTTGCAATTATGGGCACAACATTAGCAATCTCAGATAATTTCTTTAAGGCAAGAACATCCAATTGCTTCAATTTCTGACCACTTGGAGGAATAAAATAAAGAACACAATGAACCCTAGAGTCAGCAATATATCTTTCCCTTTGAGCAGTCAATTCCTTTCTCAAATATTGAGAATGTTGCTCTTTAATATATTTAACCAATGGATCCCAACACTTATCGTTGTTAATCAGATCACCAAATCCAGGTGTATCAATGATGTTGACATGTAATTTGACATTGTTTTCAACTAATTCATGTGAAGTAACTTTTATCTCAGTTGTCTTTTCAATAGGTTCTTCAGCATCCTTTCTACCGAATGTTTCTGTTAATTCTGACAGAAATAAAGTATTAACTAAAGTACTCTTTCCCAAACCAGATTTACCCACTACCATAAGATTGAACTGAAAACCTCTTTTCAATAAGCGATTTTCAATCTGTGTAGTGATCGTGTCAAACCCCACATACTTTTGAGGTTGTACTGTTGAAGTTCCTAACGACATTTCGAACAAGGTGATAGTAACAGAAGGTTATCAAGTAAAAGCTATCTCTATAGTAGAAAGCTTGAATCCAAAGTGATTAGATGCCAACTTCCTTTGATAACAAATAAAGTTTATAATAAGAATAAGACCAGTTACTTGTAAATATTAACCGTTGATAGTCAAAACCTTGTCGTCTAAAGAGCTTTCTCACAGTGTTGTTGTTTTCTGTATATGCCAAACGCGTTCAAATCTCAGACATTTATTGAACACACTACACTACCCTCATTTTAAAAAATCACATCACGTGATTGTATAATTTATGTACAGGCTTTGAAAAAAACGAGAGTGAAAAAAAATAGGCTCAAATAATCTGGTCATAGAGCCAAACTAAAGACCTTTCCAACCCCAAAAAGGAATATATATACACTAGAAGACTAAAAGAACAAATGTCATTGTTCTTGACTGGATTCAGATTTGGAGCTGCGGTTCCCGCTGTTGCTGAAGTTTTGGCAGGCTTGATTCCCCGTATTCCCACCGTTGGCCTTCGCATTGATTTGAGATCTCAAACTGAAGGAGACCAAAGATTAAGGGAATTAAAAGAACAAATTGAAGCCAATGAAGGTGAATCTCCTTTTATGATAGATAATGGAACCATATTAAAGGCTGTACCCAAAAAGAAGCCTTCATATCGCAAAACCAGAACCAAGTTTTTGGCATCCGGAGATAAAAAGATCAAACCTTTGGAAAACATCGTGAGATGCCCTGCTTGTGGTCACGTCAAGAGATCTCATTTCATGTGCATGAACTGTTTTGGTGAAATCAAGACATTCTTGAAAGCTAAGAAGAGGGAGCTTTTGGGTGAGATTGAAGTGAAATCTCCATTTGAAACAATGGATGATATCGACAAGAGAATAGTGTATACTTCTAAGAAGGATAATGAGCCTTTGGAAATGAAGGATAAGAGTTCATGGATTCCTCAAAGAGAGCAACCTATGATTTATTCAAAAGACCACCTAAGAAAGCCAAAGAGAAAGTAATATAAGTGATGTATAGCATTGTATTTCCATCTCTAGTTCACCTCTTGTACATATAGGAATTATATTTATCGTTGAGTATAAATTGTAAGCTCAAAATAGCCATGTACTATATATATAACTATGTTGTGTAACATGGGTGTCCACGAACTTAACCATAAGATTTAGTTACATTCTTAACCTCAGGCCACTTTAGGTTTAATTCGCACCCAAACACCTCATCTCAAAATTATCATCGCTAACGCAACCACCATTTACTAATATTATCCACTTAATGATATCACCAGACATGGATATTAGCGGTGCTAACAGACAGCCAGAGAACGTTATGAGCGGCATGTTTGAAGGGAGTACAAGGACAGCATCCTATCCTGATCTCAATAGACAAATTTCTACCAGCACTACTTCGAGGCCTCACCCATTAAATGTGAAACCTGGGGGAAATCAACTTTTAGGAGACCCAGAGCCTTCCTCAGGCAAAGCTACTAAATCGCAGCTTTTGGGGTATTTGGATATACTACCTGAAAGTTTACTTCTAGAGCTATTGAGCTACGTTGAAAGTGCCGATACCCTTCGAAGTCTAGCACATACCTCAAGAATAATGTATGCTTATTTATATGACGAGGAAATATGGCGTAGGCTCTATTTCCGCCAGAGTTCTGTATCTAACGGTAACTTAGAATTGAAATGGCGTGGGAGTTGGAGGAAAACATTGCTCCAAATAAATACTGAAGCACTTGTTACTGTGCATCGAAATCAACTCTGTTCGGATGTTATCTACCGTCCATTCCAGTGTTCTCAGATTGACTATGAACGTCTATTTCACAAAATTATTGTGGAAGAAGAAAAATACCATAAAGATGCTCTTGAAGGTGTGCTTGGTATTCTTCCAGAAGGCAGAATACAACGATTTCAGGAAAATGAAATGCATATTGAAAGATTCCGCAATCAATGGACAAATAAACCATTCATTCTTGTCAACAATGATGCTAACAGATGGCCACAATGGGATTTAGATACATTAGCTGAAAGATTTTCTGATGTTAAGTTTAGGCAAGAACTGGCTCAATGGGACCTTTCACATTATGTTCAATACGCTCGTACAAATAAAGATGAACTGCCACTATATCTATTTGACTGCAGCAGTGACGCTATGAAGGAGCTTAGAAAGGAATACAAAGCCCCTGCAATCTTTCAAGAGGATTTGTTCAAAGTATGGGAACAAGAGGGAAAACCTTGTTGTAGACCAGATTATGCATGGATTATTATGGGACCAGCTCGAACAGGGTCAACGTTTCATAAGGATCCCAACTATACAAGTGCTTGGAATACCGCATTAGTCGGTAGAAAGATTTGGATAATGTTTCCTCCAGATATTTTACCTCCAGGAGTTGGTATTGATGGTGAAGAAAGTGAAGTTACAGCACCAGTGGGTATTGCAGAATGGGTGATTTCAGGTTTTTTCAACGATAGTTTAAAAGTCCCAGGATGTCAAGTTGCAGTAACATTTCCGGGGGAATGCATGTATGTTCCCAGTGGATGGTGGCACAGTGTGATCAATATTGATGAGTCTGTAGCCTTGACTCAAAACTTTGTTCCTCAGCAATTACTAGCCAATGGTTTATTCTTCTTGAAGAATAAAAGAGAACAGATTAGTGGGTTTTATCCAGCCAAAGTATGCGAAGCCATTGGTGATTTTCTCCAAAACCAAAGAAGTGATGAGAATGAAGATGAAGATATGGACAAAATAAGAAACTACCTTATTCAGTTTGAAAAGTTAGATGAAGCTTTGAAACAAGAGGATTGCGGCGAGATTACAGAAGACAAACTTACAGCCATGCCAATCTTCGAGCTATACAAGAAGTTTCTCATAGCAAGTGGACATGGACTGGAATTAACAAAGGCATTGCAGAAACTTCAAGTTCTAGAAGAGAATGAGAGGGCTAAAAGACTTCAAAATATGCCACCAAAACACAGTGATAAATGGGAGAAGTTAACTGAGCTGACATGTTTTACATTCAACTTTGATAACAGTGATTCTGATGAGGATTAAGGATAGAACTACATTTTGTTAAGCACACTTGTATATACGAATGTAACAAATGTAATCAATTTACCTTTTGGGTAATTGTTATTATTGTATGACTTTGATTTTTACAGTTACCCTTTTTGTGCGCGATCCGAGTCAGATTGACTGAGTCATGTCATGACACTGGTGAAAAATAATGATCGGATGATCACCGCTTAAATATGAAAACCCAACAGTTCAAATATAAAAACAGGTATTTAGTACACTAATTAGACAATATAGAGTATAGACCATTGTACTGTTAAGCTTAAAGTCAATTACAAATCAAATCAAGTTAATTTCAAAATCAAAATTTAGATTCCCAGAATGACTCAGACTAAGGAAACACCATTGATATTTGCACCAGAAACATATCAATACGACAAGGGTCATTTGAACGAGCATGAAGTGGCTACCAGTCCAATAGATCAATTCAACGAATGGTTCAAATATGCTTGTGATGAAGTCAAAGATAAGGAAGCGATTATTCCTGAATGCACCACGTTTTCTACTGCTCGCTTACCAAGTGGTCGTATCTCCAGTAGGATCGTTTTATTGAAAGAGTTGGATCACCGTGGATTTATTATCTATTCCAACTGGGATCAGCTGAAGAAAAGCAAGGACCGTGAAACCAATCCATATGCTTCACTTTGCTTCTTCTGGCCACATATTCAGAGACAAGTTCGAGTTGAAGGGTTGATGGAACTGGTTGATAGAGAAACTTCCGAGAGATATTTTGCTACTCGTCCCAGAGGATCAAAAATTGGAGCTTGGGCTTCTCCCCAATCACAACAGTTATCCAGTAGAGACGAATTGGCTGATAAGTATGAATTCTACGAGAACAAATTCAAGGATTTAAACGATGACGAAATCCCTTGTCCCGAATACTGGGGAGGTGTTAGAATCGTTCCATTGGAAGTAGAATTCTGGCAAGGAGGTATGAGTAGATTGCATGACAGAATCACCTTCCTTAGAAACTCAGAATCTGACACCTGGACTCTGGTACGCATATCTCCATAGATAATGATAATGATAATGATGATGAAGAAGAATGAATAAACAATCTATTTGAAAACAATACAATTACAGTTACCCGGTATTTGAAGTGATAACCAGTAGCTTATCTGGATGTGCAACAGATACGTTTCCAACTTGATACTGCACAAACTGCACTTGAAAGTTCTGTCGAGGTACACGACCAGTACCTTAGTAAAACTTTAGTCAAACTCTTTCAATTTGTAATGTTGATGACAATTGACCTGAATATAAATATGTTAAGGTTACACTACCTGCCATTTAAATTATGAGTTTTTGAGTGTTACGTAAAGAACAATCCAATGATTAGGTAAACCGAGTGCTGCAACTTTTGCAATATTTCTTCTTTACAACGACGTAGTATAAGACTATACAACCGAATTACCACAACTATAATAGCTATAATGCTTAAGAATGTAATACCTATGGCCCCTAATAATGTAGTATTGGTTATCTCCTTCATCATCTAAGCAATTTCTTCCAACGACGAAACCCTTCGACCTCCACATTAGCGGCTTTTGTACCATCAAGGCTTAGCGATGCGTTTTGCTTTAATCGTAGTTAGTAATGTGGTTTGTAATTATTAGTGAGCGAAGCCAGTATATATTCTTCGGACGTCGCTCATTTTGATAAACTTACGTATAGGTAAGCTTACGTCAATTGTTATAAGCAATTAATTAATAGTTTTTAAAAAATCAGCGCTATGAAGGTAGCTGTTGTTGTTTACTCCACTTGGGGTCATATCTACTCCCTTGCTGATAAAGTAGTTGAAGGTATTAAGTCCACTGGTGCTGAAGTTGAATTACTTCAAGTGGCTGAAACCTTGTCTGAAGAAGTTTTAACTGCTATGCATGCTCCTCCAAAACGTAAAGATATCCCAGTTCTTAATCCTGAAGAATTGCCAAAGTATGATGCATTCGTCTTTGGTTTCCCAACCAGATTTGGAGCTGGTCCTGCTCAAATATTTGAGTTTTGGGGTCAAACAGGTGGTTTATGGGCCTCCGCTGCATTAGCAGGTAAACCTGCTTCATTCTTTGTTTCCAGTGGTACTCCAGGTGGTGGTCAAGAAGTTACCCTTAGAAATAGTTTATCATTCTTTGCTCATCATGGTATGCCTTACATCCCATTGGGATACAAGGATACTTTTGCTGAAATCACCAACTTGGAAGAAATCCATGGTGGTTCTTCTTGGGGTGCTGGTACTTATGCTGGTAGTGATGGTTCCAGACAACCAACTGAATTGGAATTGACTGTTGCTTACAAGCAAGGTGTTAGTTTCGCAACTCATGCTGTTAAGTTCACTTCGGAACCAGAAAAGAAGTCAGAAACTAACACCGCTACCATTTCAGCTTCAGATTCAACCACTAACATTGCTACAAAGCCAGCTGCAAAGACCACTGAAACTTCTAAGACAGCAAGACAGTCTCAACAAGAGCCCGCTCCAACTGCAACAAAGTCTGAATCCAAATGTTGTGTCATTGTGTGATTCGATATCGTGCTCAATAATAACAATATACTTCACGATGATGTACAGTTTAACTTCTATTCTGTTTCTTTTAACCTTCACACACGCAAGAATCTTTTACTACAATGCATAGATTAGTTAACAACAACTTAATGTAACAATACAACACTAGCTGTAAGCTATCAACAAAAAAGGAATGTTGATTGGGAAATTAGAAAACTAAGTTAGTACCTTGACCAAGAAGATAATACTAATAGTACACTTTTATGCATACAAAATATGAGAAGGCACATTAGAGTTGTTATATTTCACTTATAGTTGCTCTTATTCTTTTTCGCCATATTGGTGTTCTCTTGTCTCAACTCCACTAACACCTTGCGGCTTATGTTATGTTTAATAAGTAACAGTTCACAATGCATTACTTACTTCAAACATGCGGGGCATTGGTCTCGCCAAACAAAGGAGCGAGCCTTGAAGCAGAATGGCTGAGTATATTGCACTATTAAACCACTATCGCAAACCCTTACAAAAACAAGAGGATCCGAACCAAAGAATACCCAAAACAATTAGATCTCTTTATATTAACCATATAACCAGCCATTGAATCTGTTAAAGAGTTTAGTCCATTTATGATTTGATTTCATTGAAACGCTTACTATCAACGAATCAAGAAACAAACAAGGGGACTCTTTTGAAACTTAAAATAAATAGAATATAATGCAATGAATTTCATAGGATTTTCAGTTCCGAAGCCCATTGAACCCCACAATGAAAATTGCATTTCTATGGATTTCTTATTTCAATTCCAAACAAAAAAACAAAATTAGGTTACCCTTGCATGTGACTCTCCTTGGTTTCTACTATAACGTAGAGGAATATTCTTTGAATCCATCGAGCTGGAAGTTATAGGCTGCTTTTTTATTACTAAGTAATATCATTGTGTCTGCAGCTATAACATCTTAATGGGTTACTTAACATTGATTATATAGGACATAGTCCAAATAGTTTACCTTTACCTTAAGTCGGAGAGAAAAAACAAAGGACAAGACCAGCATGCAAAAAGGCGCAAGATAAATTCACTGACTGTTACCAAATCAAGTGCTAAGGATGCAATTGGATGCTCTTGTGTTTTAGGGTTTCGGTGTGCGGGGCTCTTGTAGTCAACTACCGGGATGTCAAGGCAATGCTAAATAGCTATTTATCAAGAAACCTATGTTTTGATTCTTAGATGGATCGGAACGGTATCATTAATGTATGGATTTGTTTGCGTTTGTCTTTGACTACTCGGTAGAACGTGAGCTCTTTCAAAGATTATCAACTTTAAAGGGAGTACCGCGTTCTACTCGTGATGCAGTTGAAGTCAGAAAACAATAAGAATAAAAAAGAATAAAAGCACTACCACTATAAGTTCCATAAAAATAGCTCTAAATACGTGCCTAAGGTGTTTTGCAAACCTTATTAAGGTTCAGTATTCACAAGGAACAAAAGGCTTGATATTAAGCATTTAGAATGTGAAATAGAATCATCAACACCTGGAAACTAAATTTGAGCGTGTTTACACGACCACTGTTCGCTCTATCGTGGAATGTTTAGCTGGGTGCCAAATTAGTATAGACTCATTTTACATGCTCTTCTATTTTGGCTGAAGATGCACCTGATATTTGATGCGAGGCCACCGAAACGTCCCAAAACAGTAATTCATATTCATGGAAGGACGCTGGACGCTTCCACATTGGATAGCCACTCAGCTACAGCCAATAGCAGTACGGACCCATTGTTTATGTTGAGTTCCAAACCACTAAAGGCCAAGACTAAAAAGAAAGCAGTTATTTCAGATGAACAAGTAAATGTTGATAATACAGCTTCTGCAAATGCATCACTGATAGAAGTTATTGATGATAGTGAGGATGATGAGATTTATGGTAGTGCTTCCGTTGAACAGTCAATTTTGATCCAAACATCTCCAACCAAGAACTTTACAGAGTTGAACTACGATCAGCAACATATAGAGGATGCCAATGACGTTTATCATGATTCAGATTATATAGACGTATCAGAGAATGTGGGCCCTCATCTAACGGCATCCGGCCCGGCCAAAACTGTACTTAAACCTGAAACCAGGGTATCCGAGTCTTTAACACTGGCTGATACAAATCGCTTGGAAACTAGACCACAAGGGGAATTGATTTACGAACAGGATCACGAAAACTCCACTCCAGTTAAGGAAAGTAACCTGGAAGAGGTCCAGCCCCAGAGATTCGTCACACTTAGCATCAAAAGCGCACAAAATACTGATACAAAGTCCATATCAAAGCCATTACGACTAAAAGGTAAACCATTAACTCTACTCTTGACCTCTAATGGCGGAATCAAAAGACGGGTTGGATTGTCCAAACGAAGCAACATAGACTCTTTACATCAGTATTTGGATAAGCGGTAACAATAATTATATGATTCAATCATATTTTATAGCATAGAATAGAGTAGTTTCAAAGCTAGAATGATGAGTTTGAACGAATGAAATGATATTCTTCAAGATAGTTCTTCATCATCAACTTGATTTTCATCGTTATCTCCAATGATGCCATCTTCTGCTGCCTTCAGTTCCGCTTGCTGTTTACGTTTCTCCATTTGAGCTAGCCCATCATAAAACAGTCTCCACAAGTCTCCTGGAGGTACTAAAGACCCTTTACCAATGACGGTGCACGCAGAAAGCACACGATTCACGCATTCCAAGTGGTACAAGGACTCATCCAATGACTTAGTGATCTGTTTGAAAAGCAAATCCCTTTGTTGCTCAAAGTATGTAGAGGACATCCTTGAAACTCAGAACTTGATTTAGAACCAGTATCAGAAATAGAATCAGATTTGACAAGGTTGATTGATTAATACTATATATGAGTATTCATGTAAGAGAAAAACACGAATTTGTGTTTGCGGTTCGATTTCCAGTAGCGACGCGAAATCAATATTGTGAGTTAAAATTAATTACGTCAAGCAATTTCTAATAAACTATGTTAAGGCTGATAAGGTAAACATAGCAATCGTTTAAAAACGTTCACGAGATTTTGCTAGCATATTCCAGACTCTCACAGTAATAGTGTCCCAAACCACTTGACTTAAGTGAAACGTTGTGTCGGTTTGCAAGTCTCCAGTTCAAATGAAACACGATTATGCAATTGACCTCAAGCTATAGTTAAGACAAACTGGTAAAAGGTTTGAAACAGTGATTATTACTGCTAAGAAAATTATATTTCATCTAATGTGTGCGTTGAATGATATTTTACAACAAACGTAATCAGATACCAAGAAATTCAAGATTCCGTGTTCATAGCAAATACGATGTGAGCCCCTTGGATAACCAAAAATGGCAAGTCGAAATGAGCTGCGACATCTCAAAAATGATAGGGGGACGCAATACGTCATGGCAAGCTGTAATATCAGAAAGTTATTGTAAAAGTAGTTATTATCGTATATTCGGCTGCGGGTGTTGCCTCTGCTGGTATGGCGTGGTGGGGTCATTCTAACTTTTACACTTACGCAGAAACAACAGATCCTTCTAGGTACAAGGGGCAGTGTTAGGGGTTAGCCTTTCCCTTTCTTCCTTTTTTATATTTAGGAAGAAGGAGCCATCATCCTTGTTTAACTTTGCCATTCTCGCTATCTGGTTCCGTAATGGTGTTTAATATGTGTGATATCATCGCCACCAATACTTTTATCTGATTTAAGAATGTTCTATCGAGGATAATACCGAGGCCAAGTTTGGCCATGACCCTCGGAAGTTACTTGTGAAACAAAAAATATTTTGGGCATCCCAAAAATAGTTGTTACGTTAGTAGACTCTTTTTCTTCAACTACATATCCAGGTATATTTGATTTACTGTGTTATAGAAATCTTTGACCCCACCACAGTAATGTCACTCTAGCCTGGTAGATCAGCAATATTTATTGGTCTATTATGTTAAAGTTCAATCGTTTGGCGACCTTTACGCTAAAATGGTTCTACATTAATAGGCATACTTAGTAGCATTTTTTTTATAGTAAAACTATATTACTTATAAAGACACTTTGTTTAACCTACAAACACATGAACCAAAAAAAATAACCCAATTGACAACTAATAATACATAACGAGGACAGGAGTGGACGTGATTTAAGGAAATCACAATAGAGCTCAAGCTGTTACTTCTTGTCAATGTTTTCCAACACTAAAGCAAACAGAAGCAGGACACTTCTTTGAAGGTTCCTGACCGTTATTCTTCAAACTACACCTTCTCTTGTAGTCTTTTTTCTCATCAAACTTTTCAAACGTTTGATCCGTTTTCTTGTCCTTCTTTCCAAAGAGCGACATTGATAACCTGAGTACCGAACAATAGTAAAATAGAGCACTTAAAAACTTCAATAATTTTTGAAGTTATTTGTTATTTTTATTATAGCAATAACAATAATAATATTCTCAACAAGAGCTTGTTGAATCTTTCTCTTTCTTTCTTTCCTGATAAAATGAGGTACTTATATCTTCAAAGTATGGCAGCGTTGTAGGGGTTGTTACTAATAGCACATGATACCTTTATGACCTGCAAATACTGTAATAGAATACTAAAAAACACAATTAATACCAAACAATTAAAACTAATGTAGAAATATACCAACGAAAAATACCAATAACCAATACTGGTATTTCACAATCTGAAAGGAAAGGTTAAAAGACGAAATTAAATAGAAATGAGAAGGGAATAATCAAGCAACTGATTAAATAATGTAATCCACTCGAATATAATTTCTGGATGGGATATATCTCAAGAGTACTACCAGAACCAACAAAGGCAACGGCAGTAAAACACAAACCACGAGGATTGCAAGCGCACACTAAACCAAGCAGCAAAAAAGCACAAGCTTAAATTAACAACTATCTCTTTTCGATGTTATATCAACTCTCATTCTACTTTTTAAGTAAATTTTAGGGGACTACCAATATTTATACAAAATTACGCTCGAAATACAATTTTCCTATAGCCCTTTTGGGTTTATGGTCCCCAGTACAGGCCTGGAAAAAAAAAACCTCACTGAGACACAACCTCTTCCCAGTCCGTTTGTTTCGGCTTACTTTTGACTTGTTCCTGATTCGGAGTACCACCGTACATACCATACCAAGCGGTGCCGGGGCTGCGAATGAGACGAAAATTTTCACTTTGGAATGACGTAGGGTCGTGTAGGAATCATAATAAAAGTGGTCTTCACTGATGGATAGAGTACAGGTTGACTAATTGGCATTCTACTGGAAAGTATATAGCCGAGGGAAGTCTTCGATATTCCAGGAGGAGTATGAGAACTGGTGATTATATATGTAAGCCAACTAATAATCTTTTACAAACTGTTACAACTTCGATGAACCCAACATACGATTTGTTTGAAATTATTTATCTGGTCGTGTAGAGGTAGTACATCATTACCAGTATTTAATATTTGGTGGTCTACGGCCTCTACATTGTAAAGTTTGACGGGTGGTATAGGCACACCACCAGTATAGCAAAGACGGCATGTGGGAATAGGAGGTAATTAGGGTAAAACCTACACTATTTTGAGCCCACATTGACTTTATATTCTTAGGGTCCATCGAATAGTCAACAATATCTTTTTGTTCCCGGAACCAACCTAAAAACTTGTTCTTGGTCGTGCCGAGTCGATTACATTTCATTCGTCAGTCGAGCTTTTACGAATTCATTTATTCGCTTAACGCGTTTAAAGCATTCTTACAAGACCCATACTCCACTTAATTATTATGTAGCATTCCGTCATATCAAACCTTACAAAATAGCTTCAAACATCTACTCCACCCCCACCACTCTACACGCCTGAATCAAGCAACTTTTTGCGCTGAGGCATTTTTCCTATTTGTCACCGACGGTCGTGGATCTGCCCTTTGGGTTAATAAATTTTTTAGCTGCAACAAAACTTGTTGTCAGTCCACGCCCAAACCGTACAAAATCTTGGAATGGATAATTACTGTTATGGCTCATGTAACGTGACTCAATAGAACTAGGTATCGGTTGACTATCTGGAACAGGTAACTAGTAACATTTACTAAAAAGGAAACTAGTATTGGAGCATAAACGGTAGAATGCGTTTGGTATAACTTCCGGATACCTCCATTACAATTGCTGCCGTCTTATCTCAGTCATAACGGTCTCATCTGAATTCTGTCGCGATAATAATCTGTGCTTTTACCTTGCTTTGCTATCCCCTATGGATCTCGGTTATTTTTTCTTATTTTCTACGACGTAGCACTAATTAGCATTTAACTTATTTAATTACAGCATTATTGTTATTCATCTATTATTATTTCTACTACTATTACGAACCTTATCATCGTACCAATGACGTAACATGGAGACATATCAAAATTTCCTCATACATATTTTATGGGCTAGTGGTTGACCTTTGTTGATTGGAGCTACAATTAGTACCACACCATTAATTGCTCCCCTCTTCCTATATATTATGACAAGTACCACTATCACCACGGAGAGTCGTACTATCATAGTCCCTAAAATGTGGATAAAGAGATATCAGTGTTGCATGTCATTCCTTTTCCAATTATAGATTATACCACATCTGGCATGTCGTAGGACTCTGTCATCGTAGACTGATCTTCTTGATAGGGATTCTCTCAAGTGCGTGCTCACGTGAGCAGGTTTTACCAAAAGTACATCACGTGAAGTTCCCATTTGCTCGACAGGTTGCTTTACCTAAACCATGCCAGATTATTATTGTGAGTATTATTAAATATATGTATGTAAACATACTTATTCCGATATCCCATATTCTTCTTCTTCCTCTTCGTGAGGATACGAAATATCAAACGGATCGATGCCATCTCCTTTTAAATCCTCGGGAAATACATCGAGCCATGCATTCTTCTTGTTAAATTCCTTCTTATTAGCTTCAAGCCATCCATGAATTGTTCCCTTCACTGATTCATATTCAGTATTAGTGATTATCAAGAATATTGCCTTAAGATATGTCACCAAACTTTCAATTCCCTTAAGATACCCCATATCAGGCAATTGTGGATGTTCAGGTGGCACTGTCACATTAATATTATTTGTAAAATCAGCATTACTTTCGTAGGTGACACTTTGTGCAAAATCAATAATCTTTACCTTGATGGGCGATGAGGTTCTATCTTCTATATCGTACCCGGAAACATTCCCATCATACATAAACAAAACCAGTGAACCATATAATCGATATCCACGAAGCTGTGCAAAAATAGCATGTAGTTGTTCCAATTGTTGAACCAATGCAGGGATATGCACTATGATACTCCATTCGCTAAGCCCATCGTAGAGAAATTTGGCCAAAGTACGTGCAAATTGAGACCCTCTTTTCAACCCACGGCCAAAGTATTTGTCTCTTATGAAAAACTCTTTCGTTCCAGCATCCCAACATTGCATCCCACATACTCGTACCCCAAGTTTACGAGAGGTAGTTTGAGCACATTTCCTTCTTTGGGAGGCTTGTTTAGCTGTAGTAGCTTCAATGCCATATTGCCTTGTACCCATTTTCAAATCAAGCACACAGGGATGCTTCATGAGGGAAGTAAGATCCTCAAGAAGAATAAATCTTTCAAATCTAGTATGTTTTACCAATATTGGAGTTGTTGCTGATAACACACTGGCGGTATCTCCATCATCTTTATCTTGAAACACTTCTTCAATTATCTGTGCCTGTAAATCGGTATTAACTGATGTTGAACCAATTGACACCATATCATCCACAGCAGGAGCTTTTGTGAATCCCAAATGATAATCTGGAAGCTCATCTGGGAAGCTATCACTATATTGTCGCCATAACTTATCAGGAATTATATGCTTATTGTCTTCAAAAACAACCGAAATATTCTCTTCTTCTCGATTAACAATATGCCCTATGATATCAACAGGAGAAGCTTCATCATCATCAATGATTCCTCTCCCTCTTAAATTAGATTTGGAATGTTGTCTGCGAAATAGTTTATGAGGAGGTGTTGTTGGGGAAGAACTGATATTATTGGTAATATGCATTCCGATTGGTTTGGTCCCATTCTCTTCAATCATTGATGAATATCTTACATTTAATACTCCAATATATTTTGGCATAAAATTCAATAACTCAACCACTTTTTTCTCAATAGTCTCATACCACAAATTCTCTCTATTAACAAGAGCTTTACAAACTGCTCTTTTGCTGAAGCTGAAAATGGCTGTGTGACCACCAACTTTATTTTTAAAAGGTCGTAATTCAACTGTGAGTGGGAACAGGTTGCGAGATCGGGGAGTTATAGCTCCAGGTGGGCCAAAACTTGACGTTGAAGAGATGGAAGGTGCCACAGATGTAGGCTTTAATGATGCAGAAGAAGACTCAAATCTGGCATTTGGTTCGAGATGCAAATCCAGAGACAGGTTTGTAGCAAATGATGTAGTCCTTTTTGTCAGTTTTTGAATCTTTGTAATGTGAGTTCCAGTGTGATCATATTCAACATGAGCTCGCATATGATGTCTTTCAGTTTGTTCTTCTCCTGTCATAGCTTCCAATTCATTATCTGAAACAGATTGGTTCTTCAACTGAGATGATGATTGAATATCCTGTAAATCAGAGTTACGATCAGTTTCTGGGACAATTATTCCTTCCTGTTGATCTGCTGATTCTACATCTTCAGAATGATGAGATGTACCATGAGGGATATATGTTGCCGAAGATACTGGTTCCAATTCGTTATCATCGATTTCAAGACCCAGAAACAGACTCAACGCTTCTACCTCTTCATTGCTATCTACCAATACGGCTTTTTTATCTTGATCTGTGGATGCAAATGAAGATAGTTCATTGGGTACTGCTGCTGTCTCATCAATTCTAGTACTATTTTTTCGAAACAATCTCAATGATCGAGCGGCTTTTCGACCGCTGACAGCTGACTCCAACTCAATCTTCTCCATTATCTCATGGAATCTCTATTAGTGATCGTGGATGTAATCAGCAGCTATACGCTATGAAGATGAAAGAAATATAAGGGAGACCTATAAACTATCAAAATTGTGGTAGTGTTTCCTCAAGGTATAATGGTTATATCTCAACTCCAGTGTCTCACAAATGTACTGGGTGTATCAGATTAACGATAACGTCAAAGTAATCACTGTTTGATGTAAATGCGAATGTATGAGTGTCGCCACTTTCAACTCTTTTCAAAGCTATGTCGATGTTGAGAGTCGTCGTGCCGTCCACGGAATTGCTTAGTTAAATGTGAGATAAGATATACACACAAGTTCCTAAACGTTATGGAGATGATATGTTTTTCTGTCAAAAACGAGGGTTGGGTTTGTGTAATCTACTACATCACTTCTCGGCGAGCACGAGTTTTTGATTAAGGTGTTGATGAAGGCGGTGGTATTTACAGTTCAATTAATGTCAATTGACATCTGCTTAGCACGTAAAGCAAGTAGTGATGCACCTACAGGTCTCATGTGTTTGTAGCTTACGTGCTTTTATCCATATTCTGTGGTAAAAGTGCATTACGATGTAGTCGAATGTTGTACCATACTAATTAAAACTCTCATTGAATGATAGTAATTGAAGAATTACACTAATAATTATTGCTATTACTCACATTCTACTTTACATTCCATTCGTGTATGTGCCGGTAGCACGTTCTTAGACACTGTCTAACCCAAATCGTTTTTATGAATTAGTTTTGAGTAACGAAATATCATCATGGGACAGACCCTCTTTAATATTTATAGTTATGAGGTCTGCATTAGGGTCAAAGATTGGAAATTATTATATCATCTACTATTACCTAACAAATATAACCATAATCTTATCAATATTATTATATACTGTCATATCAAACACAAAATTTTAAATATATGTTGCATCGGAGATATATTCCATTCAAGGCAATGCTTACTCCGTCAACTACCACTTTACACAGCACACGTTTCGTTTGTATCAAACCACACACACTGTGTTACTCCCCCAGAAACTAATCTCCCTTCGCGCCTGCAAAAGTTTTTCACACACGACCTTTCCATTTGGTGTGTTGATCTCACTCAACGTACAACGCATTCTTTCATAAATACATACTTTGGGACACCATACATACTATGGGATACAATACATACCATTGTTGTTAATAAGTTAATACTGCAACTTATACCACTGCGATAGATTCCAGTAGTAGCTTTTGTATACGCAGTGAGTACCGACTTTTTGGTTATTATTATTGTTGTTTGTTGTCTGTCTATTTTCAGCAAGTTCATGGAATTTTTCAAATCTACTTCTCCTTAAGACGCAGTTGTCATTTTGAACGTCCTACACATTCATTCTGATATATATTCATTTTGATACGTTCATTAACATAATATCCCATGAACCCATTCATATTTATAAGACTGTTCAGGCGAAGACACAAGTTGTCTCTATACACTGCTATAGGAATAATAATTGTGTTGGCATATCTTGGAATTGGATCACTTTTCCTCACATCTGAAGAGGGCCAAACACGTCTAGGATCAACCAAATCATTAATTACCAATCCTGCTGATACTGAAAATTGGTGGGAATGGTTCTCTTTAGGATCATTGGTTCCCCTGTACTTTAAAGAGTCTCCCACATTAATTTCTCCAGCAGTGAGAGGACCTTCCATTAGCATAAACCAACAAATTCTTAAGGAATTAGGTCAAACTCCTCCATTAAAGGAAATGACAAATAAAAGAGCCAAAATAGATTTCATAAAGGCAAATTACTTGAAAACTGATCCAGATTATGAACGTTTAAGAAAAGTTCATTTATTCCATGAAAGCATATTCACAACTCTTGATGAAGGGAAACCTGATATTCCTCCTTTAGATTCCTATGCATCATCTGAGCGTATTTATCATGCTCGGTACAACACCTTGGCTGATGAAAAAAACTCCGAAGATCCAATATTCACTAATGAATATTTAGGAAAGTTTCTTCAATTATCGGATGAAGTAATGGCAGAAATGATAAGATCTCATAAATATGTACGAGATAATTTGCCCAATAAAGCTCCTAAGGGGTTATATGCAAATGATGGGATTGTTTATGTCGGAGGTGGCGGGTTCAATTGGTTGACTTTACTTTCAATCAAATCACTTCGTTCGATGGGTTCAACATTACCAGTGGAAGTGCTTATTCCTAAATTAAATGAATATGAATTGGATTTTTGTGAACGGGTACTTCCTGCTTTCAATGCAAAATGTATATTCCTTCCGCAAAGGCTTTATGATATCGATAGTGAAGAAGAATCAGTTATTAAAAAATTCTCCTTTAAAGGTTATCAATATAAACCTCTTGCCATATTATTATCATCATTTGAAAATGTTCTATTGTTAGATAGTGATAATATTCCTGTTCATTCACCAGATAGATTATTTTCCCTGGAACCTTTCAAATCAAAGGGATTCATTGTGTGGCCTGATTTTTGGCGTAGAGCTACTTCTCCAAGTTTTTATGATATTGCAGGAATGACTGTGTCTCCAAAGCTTTTTAATCAAGAATATGATGAAGTTAAAGGAATTTATAATATTTTTAAGCCTTCTTCATCAGACAAACAGATTCCACTTCATTTATTTAAAGGTACAATTCCAGATCCAACTTCTGAATCCGGACAATTGATGATTTCAAAGAAAACACATATGAAACCATTACTTTTAGCTCTTTACTATAATCTTTATGGACCTTCATATTTCTATCCCTTATTTTCTCAAGGATCCGATGGAGAAGGTGATAAGGAAACATTTTTAGCAGCAACCTTTGTTTTAGGTAAACCATTTTATCAAGTTTCCAAATTTTTGAATGCCATGGGATACATTGATATACGGCAAGACTTTGTTGGAACAGGAATGGGACAATATGACCCCGTTGAAGATTACCTTTCACTCTCTTATAAGAAGAAGAATATTCCAATTCCAACTTCATTAAGAGATATTGGATCTGGTCCAACTATTGAAGAATTCCCCAAGATTCTTTTTGTTCATGCCAATATACCCAAATTAAACCCTTGGACACTTAAAATAAACCGTCAAATCTTTAATGAAAAGGGTGAAAGATTTAGATTGTATGGTACAGGAATGAAATTACGTACAGGGTATGATTTCGAAACTGTTCAATACATTAATATGAAGTTTTTACTATGTGAGTTGCACATTAACTTGGCAACTTTTGAGGACATAGACAGAAAGGAATTGTGTCGAGAAATTGTTACTCATTTGAATTTCCTCAAGTCAACTTCTAATACTCTTGAAAGATGAATGAAGAGGGTAATTATCGTCAAGCATTTATTAGATTATAATAATTAGAATTGCATATACTTAAACTGAAATATGTTTCAAAAGATTACGTAAGCAAATGATTACATAATTTTCTTTGTGTTCTCCGTGTTTGTTGTTCAAACAAATCAAGTAAAACAAATAGACACCACTACATTAACCTTCAAGAAAAGGATTAACCCGGAGACATACAACATCAGCGGAAGTGAGATATTGGTTTTAACTACATAGAATCCAAATACAATGGCAATTCATTTTCTATTTCTACTTTCAAGACAAGGAAAAATCAGACTTAACAAATGGTATCAAACCATATCTCAAAAAGAAAAGACTAAGGTAATGAGAGAACTTACAACACTTATACTTCTGAGAAGACCGAAGATGTGTAACGTGCTTGAATATAAGGATATTAAGGTTGTTTACCGGCGATATGCATCTCTTTTCTTTATTGTTGGATGTGATAGTGACGATAATGAATTACTCAGTTTGGAGATCATTCATAGATTTGTTGAATTGATGGATAAGATGTATGGCAATGTATGTGAATTAGATATCATTTTTGGATTTGAAAAGGCATATCATGTTCTTGATGAGTTGTTATTGGATGGGGTTGTACAGGAGTCTCTGAAGAAGGAAGTATTGAAGAAAGTTGCACAACAAGATGAATTAGAGAACATGGATGAATTTGAGAACATAATGGTATAATAACAGGGTATATATATTTGTATAGATAAGACCCCTATATATTAATATATATGAAAAGATAGATAAACATCAATGTATGTATAGTGACTAAGAATCAGTATAGTGTAGACTGTATACTGGTACAATGCAACAGTCTATTTATATACAGTCCGCTTTTGAGGGCTCATCTCATTAAGTTTTCTGGTTGAATATAAAGTACATTTCATCTCATCCTTACTACTTTCAACACTTATCATTATGTCGTCCGATGAAGAAGACTACGACATTGCCGGCTCATTGGCAGTTAATGCTGAAGATTCTGATTATTCTGATTCTGAGTCCGATAATGACAATCAAGAATTTAAAGACATTATACTGAGTGATAATGAAGAAGAGGAAGAGGAACAAGAACAACCCCAAAAGAAGAAACAAAAGAAAGAAACAAAGACAGCAAAACCCAAGTCTACAGTCAAGCCTGAAGCGTTCCCCAATTTGGAACTCAGTGACGATGAAGAAGACGATAAATCATTCAAGGCCACCACGGACGCATTATTCCTTAATAATCCTGAAGTTAAAAAGGCAAAGAGTGGTACTTTCAAATCCTTTGGACTCTCACAGAACATCCTCAGGAACATTGCCAAAAGAGGATACAAGAACCCTACCCCCATTCAAAGAAAGTCGATTCCATTACTTATGGAAGGTAGAGATGTTGTTGGGATGGCCCGTACCGGTTCTGGTAAAACTGCTGCATTTACATTACCAGTGGTTGATAAATTACGACAACATTCTGCCAAAGTTGGTATTCGTGCATTAATTCTTTCACCCTCAAGAGAATTGGCCTTGCAAACGTATAAACAAGTTAAAGATTTCTCCAAGGGAACAGATTTAAGAAGTGTAGTGTTAATTGGTGGTGATTCTTTAGAAGATCAATTTCAAATGATGATGAATAACCCAGATATTGTGGTTGCTACTCCAGGTAGATTTTTACATTTGAAGGTGGAAATGGAATTAGATTTAAAGACCATTGAATTTGCAGTTTTCGATGAAGCAGATAGATTATTTGAAATGGGGTTTGCTGAACAATTGAATGAATTGATTGCGTCGATGCCAACTTCAAGGCAATCGCTTTTATTTTCCGCAACGTTACCTCGAACTTTAGTTGATTTTGCTAAAGCTGGGTTGGTGAACCCCGTTTTAGTCAGATTAGATGCTGAATCCAAGATTTCAGATGAGTTGGAAATGGCCTTCTTCACCACAAAGAAAAACGAAAGAGAAGCAAACTTGTTATACATTTTACAGAATATGATAAAGGTTCCTATTGCGACCTCTGAAGATCTCAAGAAGTTGAAAGAATTTGATGGAGAAAACGATGACTCTGATCCAGACAACAACGACGATGGCAAT
This sequence comes from Lizanozyma spartinae, assembly GCF_019049425.1. Taxonomy (NCBI): domain Eukaryota; kingdom Fungi; phylum Ascomycota; class Pichiomycetes; order Serinales; family Debaryomycetaceae; genus Lizanozyma; species Lizanozyma spartinae. The sequence goes on from NW_025065064.1 coordinate 223,264, forward strand.
GACGATAAGAACAAGAAGACTATGAAAAGAAAAAGATTCACCAAACGTTTCAACTTACCCCCAGCCAACGTTTTACCCTCACCTTATTCTACTATTGTATTTGTCCCCACAAAACATCATGTTGAATACATTACAGCCTTGCTTAAGGACGCTGGGTATTTGGTGTCATATATTTACGGTACGCTTGATCAACACGCCAGAAAAAGTCAGCTTTATCAATTTCGGGCCGGTCTTACCAACGTACTTGTTGTTACCGATGTGGCCGCAAGAGGTATTGATATCCCCGTTTTAGCTTATGTAATCAACTTTTCCCTCCCGGCATCATCCAAGATCTTCATCCATAGAGTTGGTAGAACGGCTAGAGCCGGGAACAAAGGTTGGGCGTATCTGATTGTCAACGAGAAGGAGCTTCCATATCTTTTAGATTTGGAGTTGTTTTTAGGGAAGAAGGTGTTGTTAACTTCTATGCATGAAGCCAAATGTGAACTCTTAAAGGAAAGACAAGGCGATCAATATGTGGAGCCCAAAGTGTCATATACTGACAGATTGGTTTTAGGGTCTGTACCTCGGCTTCAATTAGAGAACTGTCAAGAGCTATACGATAATTTGTTGGCCAATAACTACGAGTTAAGTGTGATCAAGGATGTTTCTTTGAAGGGTGAGAAATTGTATCAAAGAACGAGACAGCCTGCATCTCAAGAGTCCGTCAAAAGGACCAAGGAGTTGATTGGTACGGGGACTTGGGATGAACAACATTTGCTTTTTGGAGCCAACCTTGAAAAGGAGAAGGACAAGTTTTTGGCCAAATTAATGAATAGAAACGTGAAGGAAACGGTGTTTGAATTCAAGCATAAAGGTCGTGAAAGAGAAGAAAATAGTATGGCTGAATTCATGCAACGAAGAAGAAGACAACTTGCACCCATTCAAAGAAAGGCCAAAGAACGTAAGGATTTATTAGATAAAGAAAGACAAGCTGGTTTGGTCCATGGGATTGAAGAAGAAGTACTAAAAGGAGATTCCAGTGAAGTTGGATATTCCACTACTACCAGAGTTGGTGGTGAGAACCTTGATGAAGAAGAATTACAACAGACATTTGAAGATGGTGATAGTGTATTAAACAAGAAGAAGAACAATAACGCTTCTAAGTCGTATAGAGATCCTCAGTTCTACATGAGTCATTATGCTCCTACATCTGTGATTCAAGATCAACAGCTTTCATTGGCTACTTCATTTGCCAATAGTGCGGCATCTGCCACTTTTGATTTAGACAACGATGAGAAGATGAGAGGCAACAAACAAGTCATGCAATGGGATAGAAAGAAGGGTAAATATGTCAATTCTCTTTCCACTGACAAGAAATATATCATCAGTGAAAATGGGCAAAGAATCCCTGCATCTTTCAGATCTGGTAAGTTTGATGATTGGAAGAAGCAAAGAAACTTACAACCAGCTAAGGCTGGATCTTTGGAACCGAACAATGACAAGAATGGTAATAAGAGGTTTAAGCATAAAAAAGTGGATGCTCCAAGATTACCGGATAAGTATAGAGATGATTTCCATAAGCAAAAGAAAAAGGTGGAGAAGGCTCTTGAATCTGGGGTTTCGGTAAAGGGTTACAACAGACCAGGTCAACGACAAGAATTGAAGACCACCGAACAAATCAGAAAGGATAGAGAATTGAAGGAGAAACGTAAAGCAAAGAACGCCAGGCCTTCAAGAAAGAAGAAGTATTAATTACATAGATAAATATTTAATTACAAACGGACTCATATCCATTGATTTATACATAATATACCTATGGAGCCTATTGATTTTCTCAAGGTCTTCTTCCTCTACTGTACGGATGATATCCTTTACTTCTGTTGTAATGACCACCTCTGCCTCTTGAACCACCTGATGGTCCAGAAGGTGGAGCTCTTCTGGGACCCTTTGGCAAATTCAACCGTCTTGGCTCTTGGAAATCTCTATTTCCACTACGACGAGAATCAACATCGGCATCTCCTCCATCTGGTTGCTGTTGTTGTTTTTGTTCATTTTCCGATTGCTTGGCTGCTTGTTGTTGAGGATTCAAAGGTGCAGCTTCTCCGGACCCAGTGGTTTGCAGTGGCAGTTGTGGTTGGCCATCTTGTGGTTGACCACCGGCTGCGGCTACTGCTTGTTGATACATATACCATTGTTGCATTCTTTGCCAATAAGCTTGCATTTCTGGTGTCATGTTTTGTCCATAAGCAGCCATCCCTTGTGGATAACTGCCTTGTCCATATTGACCACCATATCCTCCTGCTGCTGCCGCTGCTCCATAAGCAGCATACAGTTGAGCTTGTTGGGCTTGTTGGGCTTGTTGCATTTGATTTTGTTGATGTTGACCTCTGGGTTCAGCTCTCTTAACTTCCATGGCTTTTCCCTTTAAATTCAAATACTTGTTAACGGTAACTCTATCTACGGCAGCTGGAGAATCATATGTAATAAAACCAAACCCTCTTGATCTACCAGTATCTTTATCTATCATTAATTGGGCATCAATGATGCTTCCAAATTGTGAAAAGAATTCATTGAACTCTTGTTCAGTAACCATTGGATCAATACCACCTACAAAGATCTTACCGACTTTGTCTTGTTCTTCTCTTGCAATGGCTCTTTTAGGGTCAATCAATTTCCCATCAAGAACATGTGTTTCAGCTATCACTTTATCAACTGAGCCAGGCTCTCTAAATGTTAAAAATCCAAACCCTCTTGATCTACCAGTACTTGCATCTCTCATAATAGTATGATCCAATACTTCACCAAACTTGGAAAAATATTCAACCAATCCTTGTTCCGTAGTATCCCAATTAAGACCACCAATAAACATTTTACCAGATTCTTTACCCATGTTTGATGGAGGCATAACTGATGGAGGTGGTGGTGGAGCGTTACCAGGATCTTGAGGCATTGGAGGCATTCCAGGTAATGATGCAGCACCACCTGTACCACCACCTCCTCCTTGAAACATTGATTGCTGTTGTTGTTGGAATTGTTGAAATTGTTGGAACGATAATTGCATTTCTGGAGTCATTTGCATGAATTGACCAGCTTGCAGAGAATCCATGCTACCACCTGGTGGAGGTAAACCTCCAGAAGCAGATTGTGGAGTACCAGCACCCATTGAATTAGGAGTACCTGGTAAGAAAGCAGCAGTAGCATTGGAATTGGAAAAGGTGTTTTCCCCCGAACCTTCTGGGGCAGCATTGCTACCATTATTTGACCCTTCCGAGACAGTAGGATTGGAAGTAGAGGAAGTTTCAGGACCAGCAGTACCAGCAGTATCGACAGCAGCACCAGCAGCACCAGCAGCTTTAGAATCAGTAGCAGTAGTAGTAGTGGTTTTAGTAGATCCACTAGCCAGGGACTCTGATTCATTTACAGGTTGTTTGGACTCTGTATTCGCATTAGTATCATCATCATAAAGGTCATCGAAGAGAGCCTCATCGTCGTCGTACGAAGACATGATCTTATATAGAAAAGACTAAACTATTTTAGTACAGTTAGGTTACCCAAATGTATGGAACAACACACTGTTAGGAAGTAAGGTGATTTTCTATTGAAGTTATGTGAATACGGAAATGTATAACTAACTAAACAAAGTTATGTATATTTTCGACACTTAATCTGTTAGGGTGGACAAACACAAATATAACAAGCAGAAAAAGGAATGAAAGAACCCAAAGACTTTCTTTCAAAATTATTACACCCTTCAATTGTCGCCTAATCAACAACTACTTATTGGAGTTCAGATAATAAACAACTATGTGGTGGCTGTCATTAATTACAAGTGGTAAATTTTGTTCGATGTATCAAATTTGTTCCGTTGCCGCTGTCCGTACGTCCGGGTAACCTTTTCGCGAAAATGGTCGTGCAAAGAATAATACCTTTCATATATAATCTACTATCTGTCCGGTGTAAAATTAGATTAGCATACTCTGACCATAATTGTAATTACAAATATCTCATTTTAAGGCTGGGGAGAATAATAGGATATTATGTTGGAAACAACCAAATGAGGTTGCTATGTAAAAAAAAAAAAGAATTAAAAAAAAGGAAGAATTGCGTCCTTCACTGGAACATTGTCTCCGACAAGGTCTTGTGGATTATGTAATTCACTAAAAATAAGTTTAGAGATTGCAAATATTTATTTCCATAACTTGAAGCTCAACTACAGTAATTGTGGTTTGCATATCTAAACTAATGTCTTTGTGAATCTTCACGTCATTGGGTAGGAGGGGCCATACATTACTATGAAGGTGTGGGAGTTGCAAGGTGGTTTCATAAAACAAGTAATAGTTCTTATGTAAGGATTGCAATTTTATGATAACGTCCAAGTATACGGAAAAAAGTACTGCTCTAATTAACACACAATTTTCTATATACAACTAAGGTCTTCCATTATTTCTAGATACTAGTTGTATATATACCAGTTAAAGAGTATACCAATTCACTATATATGGTAGCGCGGCATGATTTTTTAATCAAGTTATGCGATGACTTGAGCCAACTCATCTTCTAACATTACTATTATACTCATTAATATCATCATTGAGTTTCTTACAACATGAAGGATTATTTGATATATTTTGCTCAGGCATATCCGAATTTCCGTCGAGCGGAGTTAGAATCGTTAGCAGATCTTTACAATATTCCATTAGATCTCTCTCATCACGATGAAGCTTCACCATTCATTATTGTTCAACTTGAGAATGATCATCAAGCCAAACAGCTTCTCGCCCGTTCGATCCTCAGCAGAGGTATATATGAGCTCTATGGTCAAGGTGAGAGCATAGATAAAATCCATGAACAAATCAAAGCTCTGAATGAGAAGCTTGATGCTATTAGACACTGGAATCAAGCATCCTTTAAATTCGATTTCATAGGCTACATGGGAGGACGCAGCAACACCACCAAAGTTGATATCATCAACCTGTTCAGATATTTGCCATTAGAAGGTAAAATCCAAATGAAAAACCCGGATCAAGTATTCACAGTCTTAGAAGAGTATGTGAGAGAAGAAGAACTGAAACAAACCATTCCTGTTACTGTGTGGTTTGGTAGGCAAATACAATTGAGTGCTAGGGTTAATAATATCCTTGATAAATATGATTTGAAACAAAGAAAATACATTGGTACCACGTCTTTTGAAGCGGAACTTTCCTTAGTCACTTGTAATATAGGACAAGTTGCACCAGGAAAGCTTGTATATGATCCGTTTGCAGGTACTGGGTCATTTCTCGTTGCTGCTGCTGAGTTTGGGGGGTACCCCTTAGGTTCGGATATAGACATCCGTATACTTAGAGGCAATGGTAAGGATCGTGACATCCGAGCTAATTTCAACCAATATAATACGCTGTCACAGTTTGTGGATGTACTTACAATGGACTTTACTCATTCGGCACTTAGAAACGACATTGGTATACAATGTATTGTATGTGATCCACCATATGGAGTTCGCGAAGGTTTAAAGGTATGTGGAGCCAAAGACCCTGAAAGAGCAGCAGGAAGAGAAAAGATAGTTATTGATGGAGAATTGGCTCATCTTAAACGAGATTTCATTCAGCCAAAGAAACCTTATGATTTGGCCAACTTATTGGCTGATTTGCTTGAATTTTCAGCAAACACTCTTCCAATTGGAGGTAGGTTGGCGTTCTGGATGCCCACAGCCAATGATGACTTTGAGCCTCATCTTGTACCTCAACATCAACAGTTACGATTAGTGTACAATCTAGAACAAGAATTCAACAAATGGTCTCGTCGATTATTAGTGTATACGAAGGAAGACTCGGAATATGAAGGCGTCACATCGAATGGGCTTAAAATGCATAATATCCGAAACTTTAGAGAACGGTATTTCCATAGTTTCAGTGATGATAGTAGATAATAATATTACGTAATAGACAATGTAATACAACAACATGGATGGAATGGAATGGAATGATCGGCCTGCAAGACACCCCAACACCATCACCACAACAACGTCTGTACGGATTAAGTTGCTCAAGGTATGGACCTTTATTAACATAATTGCTATCACCAAACACGACCAGGGTACCTTTTGGATTCTTAAGCGTATTGATCGTGCGTTAACCAGATGTAGTATTCAGTTACAGGGACTTGCAGTGCGAGATTAGAAAAAGATAAAGGCACATTTTGCACCCAGTAATGACTATCAAATCACCTACGGCTATTTTGTTGGGGTACGAGAGACTTAGTAAGGAGAGAGGATCACAAATAGAGTGGACGTTCAAGTGCATACTAGTGGGGGGTAAATCAATTAAAAATTAAAGGAGGCGAGAAAAGGAGTCAAAAGTCACTTGCCGTCGCTCATATATAAAGGGATCTAATTAACTTTATTTAATTTAGAATAATTTTTCTACTACCATCAATAATTATATTATTTCAATAACTTGCTTTAAAAATGGCTCCTCCTCCACCAACTCTTACTCAAACTGAAACTGTTGCATCTCAAGGGTTCACCCTTCTGGTTTCCGGTACTCCTCAAATCAACATGCAAGCATCTGCTGGTGTAACCAACAGTGCTGATGTTCATTTTGCTGATTGGAATTCCTTCAAGTTTGCTCCTATTAGAGAATCTGTTGTTTCCAGAGCCATGACTAAAAGATACTTTGCTGACATGGACAAATACGCTGAGTCTGATGTTGTTATCATTGGTGGTGGATCTGCTGGATTGTCTGCTGCTTATACTTTAGCCAAGTCTAGACCTGACTTGAAGATTGCCATTGTTGAAGCATCTGTTGCCCCAGGTGGTGGATGTTGGTTAGGTGGACAATTGTTTTCCGCTATGGTTGTTAGAAAGCCCGGTAACGACTTTTTGGATGAAATTGATGTTCCTTATGAAGATGAAGGTGATTATGTCGTTGTCAGACATGCAGCTTTATTCATGTCTACATTGATGTCCAAAGTATTATCCTTCCCTAACGTTAAGTTGTTCAATGCTACTACTGCTGAAGATTTAATTACTAGAAGAGATGAAACAACTGGACAATTAAGAATTGCTGGTGTGGTTACCAACTGGACTTTGGTTGCTTTAAATCACCACACTCAATGTTGTATGGATCCTAATGTCATCAATGCCAACATTGTTATTTCCACTTCTGGTCACGATGGTTTAGGATTCCCAGCTACCTCTGCTCATGTTCTTGAAAAGGTTGTTGATCCAGCCACTGACTCCATTGTCAAGTTCGACTCTTTAACTCACGACACTCAAGAAGAAAAGGTTACAGGTAACAGTTTGAAATTAGGTGGTATGAGAGGTTTGGATATGAACAGAGCTGAAGATTCTATTGTCAAGGGTACCAGAGAAGTTATTCCTGGTTTAATCATTGGTGGTATGGAATTGGCTGAATTGGATGGTTCAAACAGAATGGGTCCAACTTTCGGTGCTATGCTTTTATCAGGTGTTAAGGCTGCTGAATCTGCTTTACATGCTTATGAATTGAGAAAGAAGGAAAACGCCTTGTCTAATTAAGTAGTTTGTATCCAATTTTTGTATGTATGGCAATAACATAATTTGACTATGAATAGGGAACATTACACACAAAAGACCACAATATATTTACCCTATACAATATCTTATCGGAATAAAGTGAACTATTCCACCGTATCAGAGGGCTATATCACATTACATTACAGCCTGTATTATCACCTTTCACCATATAGGTTCTTAGACGGCTGCTTATTGCAGTAACGAATAATATGGTAGCGCCGAGTCTTACTTGAGCTCATGTCGCACTGGGACTTTGTGTGACCTTCCTTCAATAAGTGATGAAAAATCAACCTTCAAACTCCACTACAACCATCATCATAACATCGACCAACACTACAATGGCTGAATTCTTGAAGTATGTGACACGTAATATTATGACTGCTTGATCCAAGTACTAACGAATGAGTCTAGACCCAAGAACACAAACCCTCGGGGAATCCCGGAAGCTCCCTTCATAGAGAAAGTTGACCAGATAATTAAAGATGGTGATAGCGATTTTGAACCATTAATGTCAGCGTTTCAAGAACGTCTACAACAATACAAATATATGGAATTATCCAAGCAACAGCAATTGGCGGATTTGAATGTGAAGATCCCCGACATTGAAAAGAATTTGGACATAATCGAATATTTAAAGCTAAAAAAGGATTCAGTTGATAATGATGATGGCGATGATAATAATATTATAGAGACTAACTATGAGCTCAATGATACCTTATATACTCGTGCTAGTATAAATGTTAACGATACTAACAGTGTATACCTTTGGTTGGGGGCACAGGTGATGTTGGAGTATCCTTTGGACGAAGCTGTTGAGTTACTTAAGAGTCGTTTGGAGAAAAACCAGCAACAGTTGACCAACGTTAAGGAAGACTTACAATTCTTAAAGGAAAACATCACCACTATGGAAGTCAATACTGCCAGATTGTATAATTGGGATGTGGAAAGAAGAAAGAAAGCAAAGGCTTCATCTGCTCCTCCAACAGTTAAAGCTTCATAGATAATACAATGCATCTGAATTAAGATCTATCCAGTAGTCTTATTGTCCTCTAAGAGTATCAAGGAATTGATTTCCTAAAGGTCTTATGGGTGTTTCAGCCCGGATTTGCAGAGCACGTTGTCTTTCTTCATCGAAGTCATCATCTAAATCATTCCCATCTTCGTCACCCCCGTTATCACTAGCTTCATCATCACCATCACCACCAGATACATTTGATCCTGTAGCTGCAATTCTAGAGGACTGATTACCAGCAGGAGATATACTACCACCAGCTCCCAATGTGGACACTTGTTGGTAACCACCCATTCTTCTACTTCTGCGTCGTATGTTTCTGGTGCCATTTAACACATTGGTGATTAGTTTTATAGGATTAACAAATAATTCAAATACCAACGATGGTAAGAGCCAATTCTTCGAACCAGGAAGAATATCTTGAGTGTGTAGCTTGCCTATAACAAGTCCAACAACACATGGGATCACTGATTGGAATCCATTGTTTAAAAAGAGTAAAGTATAAATCACGTGGATATGGAATTGATTTGTTAGGGTGATTTGTTTGGTTTTAGACATGGTGGGGACAGCATTACCATCATCGTTTAAATCAACTTCATTATCGGTTGTGGTACTTTCTATGTTTCCAGTAGCCTTTCTCGGTAACGAGAAGAGGATCTGGAAATAATACGAGATAGGAACAAACTTCCCATATGTCACATATAATGATGAAACAATCCCTAAAGGGCCAGGTGCAACTTGATTGAAGGTTGTAGGAGTATAATATGCATTATCATCAAGATTTGAACTCCATACTTTGTGGATCAAATATTTGACTCCATAAATCAGCAACTGTCCAACAGTCATCACTGTGAAGTTAAGTAACGCATTGTAAAACCAGAATAAACCTATTAAGGATAAATACTTTCGAGATCCATAGAACCTTTCTAAACTCTTAAACGTAAACCAAACAACTAATACAACAACAAGATCACTTTCATTGATAACTGCCAATTGATACACTAACAATCTCCAGTATTGGTTGTATACCACAATCAATGGATCTAGTGCCAATATCACATAAGGTTTCAGCTCGGTAATAGAAAGAAGTACGGCTGCTATAATGGTCACAACACATATGGACTTAGAAACAGGGGTATTCAGAAACCCTCTTATGGGAGTCAATTGAGCCATGATTTAGTAAAAGTCTGTAAATGTGGATTTTTAGAGTGGCACAATCACTTAACCCCACATTTCCTGAGTTATTAGTAGTGATAGTTATGTTGTTTGCCTTCGGGATAGATAATGTTTAGTTGATGATATTCTAGGGCTATATCCCTAGAAGCACGTGATTATCACACGAATCTATTTATTGTCGCATTTTCTGTATACGGCAATTGGTGTCCATCAGTTTCGCACCACACCATAACTTTGGACGAATCTTCTCTTCTCGAAAAATTTTCACCAATTACTTTATAAGATTGAAAATTTCCACATTAAATTATTACCCCATCACTCTTCTTGTTTAGTATCGCCAGACAATTTATTAAAAATGGGTAGAGATCACAGCACCAAGCAACACGCTAGAGTTTCTCACAGAACTGCTCCAAAGTCTGACAACGTCTACTTGAAGACTTTGGTCAAGTTGTACGCTTTCTTAGCTCGTATGTATTATTGAATTGATTGACTCAAGCTTAATAGATACTCCTTATTATGGTGTATGTTTTAAGTTGGGGTTAACTGTTAGATGAAGAAGACAATCAAAAGATGCACTCATGATACTCATGAGATATTGTGGAAGTGGATGAGCTATCAAGTTGATATCTTAATTTGCTTTCCACAAATATATTAATTGCCAGACGATTATTGAATGATTGTGATTGATTTGAATGGATATATCATACTAAACCATTTGGTGTCCTCGGCTCTGTTGTCGAGAATGGTCTCTGGAGATAGAGACAAGACTTTCTTGCGGACTATGGAGGTTGCTACTTTGTGTTAATCAGAGTAGTTTTGAGGAAGCCATTTAGGTGAATGATAATTGCATTTGAATAACCATTATCTAGTAAATGATTTGATTCTTTGCCAGATAGCAAGACAGAGTTGAAGTAACTCAACTTTGTATTGTTTGAGGAAAGATATATCTGCAAGTACATAAACATCAAGAACAGATGAGTGTTTATTGTGCGTCCCCTTCGAGCAGAATCCTGGAAACCTTTTTAAAATACTAACATTATTTTAGGTCGTACTGAAGCTCCATTCAACAAGGTTATCTTGAGATCTTTGTTCTTGTCTAAGATCAACAGACCTCCAGTTTCTGTTTCCAGAATTGCCCGTGCTTTGAAGCAAAAGGGTTCTGCTGAAAAGACCATTGTTGTTGTTGGTACCGTTACCGATGACAACAGATTATTGGCTTTCCCTAAGGCTACTGTCGCTGCTTTGAGATTCACTGCTGGTGCTAAGGCTACCATCTTGAAGGCTGGTGGTGAAGTTATCACTTTGGATCAATTGGCTTTGAGAGCTCCTAAGGGTCAAAACACCTTGATTGTTAGAGGTCCAAGAAACGCCAGAGAAGCTGTTAGACACTTTGGTATGGGTCCTCACAAGAACAAGGCTCCAAGAATCATGTCTAAGGGTAGAAAGTTCGAAAGAGCTAGAGGTAGACGGAGATCTAGAGGTTTCAAGGTTTAAATTGGTTAATTTAAACTTTGATATCTTTGGGTTAACAGTTACTCTATTTTGTAATATAGCATATGGAATAAATGATGATTATATTATATTAAGTAAGCATTTATGGGTTTTAATTAATACGATTAGTTGTAATCACTATAGTAGATCGATTGGGACACGACCTAAAATTGGCAAGGCAATTTAACGTAAGCCATAATAATATAAAGCGTAGATTATGTACTAAGCAACTTGGCACCATTGTTTACTGCAACGTAAAAGTGTTAGCTATTGTGTTTGTTCTATGATCAATGTAACAGCGTTAGATGTGTACCGTCCGTGCTGATCGTCACGTGATCTGTGACTGCTTTTTCCAAGTTTGGGGTAATTCTCATACCAGCAACTGTACATCTCATCATGTCTTGAGACCTTGTTATCTGCAGTGCCAAACGCTTATAGATCAAAAGTCGCGCACTCACAAACAAATGTCGCACTCAACCACAGAAGACCGCACCGCGACACAGTGAAGTGATGGAGGGTGATCCGGTACACAGCGTATGTGAGAAATTTTTTCGTCTTGGGTTTGGTGAAAAGTTATACCACAAGATATTACTGACCTTAGGTCTTTTGCTTTATACCCATATTATAGCACAGTAACGATAGACAAGATGCCAGGTGTTTCCGTTAGGTATGTGGATTAATGAAGACCTGCAACAGAGAGCGAATAGATCAACGAATGAGTGAATTAATACGTACCATGTTGATGATGCCAACGATCAACCAATTTTTCACTCCCATTAGAAAGATGAACAGCGTTTGAACCAAATTTGATCAAGATGAAGTCCATCCCTAAGGACTCGAGTAAACCATGACATCCATTCCACCGATGATACCGTAAAGTGTACAGTGAAATACAACTAGCTTTATGTCAAGATTTGATATACGACCCACTATAATCATTCGTTTAATGTTGTTCCTCTGCCATGCCTTTTCCATTCACTAATACTAACATTAATTCTAGAGACGTTCCAGCTCAAGACTTCATCAACGCTTACGCACAATTCTTGCAACGTCAAGGTAAGTTGGAAGTTCCCGGTTACGTTGACATTGTCAAGACTTCTGCCGGTAACGACTTGCCTCCTCAAGAATCTGAAACTTGGTTCTACAAGAGAGCTGCTTCTGTCGCCAGACACATTTACTTGAGAAAGCAAGTTGGTGTTGGTGCTTTGAACAAGTTATACGGTGGTGCCATCAACAGAGGCTTCAGACCTCACAAGCACGTTGACGCTTCTGGTTCTATCAACAGAAGAGTTGTCCAAGCTTTGGAAAAGATTGGTGTTCTTGAAATCTCCTCAAAGGGTGGTAGAAGAATCTCTGAAAATGGTCAAAGAGATTTGGATCGTATTGCTGCACAAACCTTGGAAGATGAAGAATAGATGATCTTTGTAACATATAATATTCCTTATATCTTTAATATATAAAATTAAAAGCATTATATTTGAATGGTGATTAAGTTGTGTAGTTGTGAAGCTGAGGCTGCTGGTATACTTAATGGGAATGGTAGTGCGTGAAACAATATGGCAGGGTTATGCTAACATAATAGTGGAAATGGTGGTCATACTAGTGTAAATAAAATGCATTATATAGTTTGGTTAAGCAGGGTGATCTAAATAGATCAAGCATAACCGTCTACAGTCAAACGTTTAATATGTATATTGTATTATTTCTACAGGAGAATAATTACCATAAAAGCAGTATTAGAACCACGAGACTCCTGAGTCGTGTATGTACCAAATATGCAAGTTCAAAAGTAGTATAAACTTATTTGAAACTTAATAGTTTCTTAATAATTCTAATACCTTCTTTCTCCTTAAGTAAATTATTTGAGTTATTTGGTAACCCAATCCAACCAGACGGTATATCTTGAGGTAAATTATTAGCCCATTGGGAATAAGTATTAACACTAATCCCACCTTCAGGTTTTGTTAATGTAATTTCATTGGAATCGACCAAACTAAAGTTTAAATCAAATGATTGCAAGCAAAACAATTGCTTAGCCAAACTAATAAAATACTTTTTATCTTCTTCGATATCAATTTTACTTCCATAAGTAATCTCTCCAATCATATAGCATATTTCTTTCCAAGGGATTAATTCAGGATTAATATTAGTGGCAGTACTAGTTGAGGTATTTGCAGCGAATATCTGAGATACAATTCTTATTCCACTTTGCAAATCCACTTCATTGATGTTATACGGTTTGGTGAATGAAATTGGAGCATACTTCATTCTCTCTTGGATAAGACTATGATACCAAATTAATAGGAAACAAACATGAATGAATTCTTTTGGATGTTGACTGATTAAATCACTTGGTATTAATTTCAAACCTTCGATAACATTCCCTCCAAGACTTGGTTGACTCTCAAGTACTAAGACATTCAGGTTACTAATTAACCATTCTGGAACTTGTGAAGTGGTACAGCAAGTTAAAAACAACTTAAAGTTCTGTTGGCGTTTCAGAACTTGAAAGAAATCATTGGTGGTTATCTTATTCGATAATTCAGCTACCCAATTGGGTGACATTTGAATATTCTGAATAATAAGCCAATTACCACTGGTCATAGCAGATGCCAACTCCTTATTGGCACTATCAATGCCTTCCGTGGATCCTAAAGATACAATGGTCACCTTCTGTTGCTCATCTCTAGCAATTTGCTCGATCCTATATGTTGCATCGTATCCCTCAGGATATGCTAATATATACGGTCTTTGACTGTCTTCCAACTTGACAAGATCATTCAAATCATATTCACCAGTGTAATTACCTTGAGCCCCAAATAGGAAAGAGCTGACTTCAGGTATGGTTTCAATAAACTTAATGGCCCTCTCTTGATGGCTATGATTTAAAAGTTGTAAAAAGCTTCCCATAACTTGTAAAGTAAGGTTATTAGGATTAGCTTCTTTTATCTTTGGCAACTGGCCAATAAGGTTAGGTTCTTGCTTGTCGTAGTCAACTAGCATCTTATCAAATGCCCTGGAAATGATTCCATGAACCTTATCATCTTCATCTGACAAAAGCCCTTCGAGTATAATCTTAAACACATCCTTAACTTGAATGCCAATCTCCAAACTATAATACTCTATGGCCATCGCAATTGCAAATAAAGGCTTATCAATGTTCATTAATTGACAACCAACCCTAGAAAATATTTCCTTGTAGTAGCTCTTGTTAAGACTGGTGATGTCCAGCACTTGTTGCTTATTATTCTCAAGCACTGCTTCGTAAATAGTGATGTACTTTTGGTATGAAACCAAATAGAAGGGGTTCAACAAAGCCAAACGACTTAATAAGTCATATATAGTGGACGAATGTTTTGCTACTTCGCTATAAGTGTTTCTTACACCTTCAACAGTCTCCATAACCACGCTTGTTTCCAATATCTTACTGTCGATTTCAGTTGATTCTTGCTTCAACTTCTCTAACGATTCAATGATGTCATCGTTCTCCAAAAGCTTACCTGATGAACCACTCAACGAAGTCAAAAGCTCTTGTTCTAGCCTATGCAATTGAGCCTGATAAGCATTCAGGGACTTAATGAGTTCAAGTCTCGACTTTTCAATCTCTGGCTTGACTTTCTGAAGAGTAATACTAAGTATTTGGGTTTCAAGACTTCCTCTGGTAACACTATAGTTAACAGAAGTGGTCCACGAAGACACAAATTCAGATATTGGAATCGAACTCTCTTTGGTATGCAAAAACAACTTGAATTCAGCCGAATAATCAATCAAATCGTCCCCTAACTCAACCATAGCTCTGCCACCATTCCTATGGATCTCTTTCTTAAGTATGGTATTCAATATTGGATCGTATAAGTGCGCATCTTTGATCAAGATCGAGCCACCAAACCTTAAGGCATTCTCCACCTTCTTAATATACCCTTCTTCATTAAAACTGGTAGTAACTAAGTTCTTGGGTGCAACCAAATACCCAAGAGTATCCACCACCTTGGAATTAGGATCAACTATGGCTATACAATCTGAATGTGACATTATAACAAAGTTATCAATACTCAAAGTATCATTGGGTATAGTCTGATTATCTTCCCAGGCGAAAATATCTGTTTTCTTTGCCAAATACGTAGCAGGCATAAACGATTCGTCAAACCCAATCCCTGCTAATTTAAGGTACTTCTTCCAAGATGATAACATGGTTTCACGTAATTGCAGATCGTATAAGCCGAAGTATGTCAACATGGCTCCAGAAAGCATAGCATTGCCAATCAAATTATCCCGTTGAGGTTTAAACTTCGCAATACTTTCCTTCCAACGTTGACGTTCACTAGTCAAACTATCAATAAGCTTCATACTTCTTGAAACACGATTCTCAACGGATTTCATTTCTGATTTGATAATTTCAGACTCTCGGATCACTTCACTATAACTATCTTTATATTGATCAATGCTTTGTTCAAGTTCCTTGATCATTTGATCGATTGCTATCAACTGAGCCTTTGTGGTAGTGATTTCACGTTCTAATTCAACCACTTCTTGCTTCAACGGTCCAATTTTTTCCAAGATACTTGAAAACTCCAAATGAGCACGTATCCATAAAAGTAATGGACCACAGGCTTTACTTGCTCTATTGACAACTTCGTAAATAAAATCGTCTCGTGATAAGTAATGCTTCTCCATATAAGTTCTTAATGAAGGCGTTATCTGGGTTTCGTTATCAAATGAAACAATATTGGCAATAAAATCATCTCTTCGAACAACTTGTTGAACATCTCTCCACGACAGTACTTCATAGCCAAGTAAAATGCATACTGCTTCCATAGTCATCTTGACAGCTGCGGGAGGGTTTATCATGCTTCTTATTTCAGTTAAATGTTGCTTCTTGATGTTCTGGACTCCTCTTTGAGCCTCAAGAACTGCTGGTTCTGCATGCTCAAGATCTTTCATGACTCTTTGTTTTCTAAGTTGTATCTCCACATCCTTTTTGGCAAGCTCTTCTTGGGTAGATAACGAAAACTCTTGTTTCCGTTCTGCTTCATTTTGGTCAGTGATCATTTTAGTTAACATTTTCTTTGCATCAAGGTCCTTAGATTCCAAGTATTTCTGTTTAGTTTGCAAATCTGCTTTTAAGGTGTTCACTTCTATCACTGTTTCTCTCAATTTGTTGAGTCCATTGTTAATGTGTCTGTATCTGTTTTCCAACTCATCTAGCTTTTGAAAAAATGTCGTAGTAACATTATCTATAAAGGTGATAAACTTCCTTGGAGTATTAACCGTAGACCCACTGGAAGATTTGTGGATATGAATTAAACATTCAACAATCACATCCTTCAAATTGACCATTTGATATTCATTTAAACCCACGAATGTCTCTGGTTTCACATACGTTGAAAGGTCCAATGGTACATCTTCAATACTGGAAGTTGCAACATCGATTAACGTCTTATCAGACCAATTCCCCATCCAACTTAAAACGCATCTGTTAAATAATGCTCTAGAAGAGATGATAGTGGAATGGGATGATCTCTCTGTCTCACTAATAGTGAATACGACGTGTAAATTGCTTGAAATCTGTTTACTGAACCAAGATAGAACCTCATCATCAGAGTCCAATAAGTAACCCTGTAATTGAGCTTGTTCCACACAAATATTCAACAAATTAGTCAATTCTTCTCCCTCAAATAGCCCAGGTACCTCGGCATTGGCTAACAATGAGTTCATTCTTTCAATGAATGCACTGTCTAAGATATTTGCTTCGTCAATAATGAAACAAATCTTTTCCCCTTTGGCACAAGATAAAAGAATGGCTCTTAAATTCTGATCAAAGTCGTCGATTCCATAATTGCTTTTAACTTTCAATTCAAATACTTTTAATCCATTGATCCACGCTACAAACTTGGTCAATGTGCTTCTACCACTGGCACAGGGCCCCACAAGAATCATATGTCCCAGAGATTGCTTGAGTACTCTATCAATTCTCAAGGTGTGATCCAAGAGATCATCGTGTAAAATGAGCTTGGTTTCTATTTCTTCTTCGCTGAAAACTCTTAGTCTCTCACTTACGAAGGATTTGATTTCACCGACATTCACAGATTCATATACCAGAGAGAGCCAATCAGAATAAAGCACTGGTTCATTAAAAACATCTTGTAGTGAAAAATTGGGGAAATGAGTACCAGCTACGGCTTCAAACTTTTCTTTAGCCCAAGCCCTTTCGCTTTCTTCGACCAATCTGTCACCGAATAAGCGAATCCCCTCGTGATACCACAATCTTAGAAGTTTAGACAAGTCTCTATATTCATTATCTTTAATAGGGCCATATATCCCTCTTGTCCATCGAGTTAATTCTCTAGGAGAATAAACATAATGACTTCTGAGTCCAGTGAAATGATCTTTATTGGCATGATAAATATCCAACATTGCATTCGTTAAACTTGAAGTAAACCCTCTTAAATCAGGCACGCATTTCAACAATGCTGTATTCATAGTATTGTAAATTTGATGCAATGATTTATCTCCTGGATAATCTACCATTACCAAAGAAGTATGTCTGAGGAATCGTTCGCTTAATGGACTTCTTCCTGGATCTGTTGAAGGGTTACATGCTCCAACAAACTGAATGTTCCCAAGCTTAATCCATTGCTTGTCTTTGATTCTCCAGAACCCTCTCTGCTCTATCATTTGTCTCATGAATGATATAACCTTTTGAGTTCCATAGTTATCTGGTGCTGGTAAATTGATCTCATCACAAAATACAACCACCCATTTGCCTGAGATCTTTGGTTCTAAGGTTAACCCTGAACCAGTTCTGTGGTATTCACATCTTTGTTCTAAAGACTTTAATAAAGATTTGGGTGAAGTCTCCTTTGAGAAGTTCAACGATACAACATCCAAATTGGGGGACTTTCGAAGCACCTCTAATAGAGTCATGGTCTTCCCAGACCCAGGAGGACCACATAAAATCAAAGGCCGATGATCATGAATAATGCAGTGAATTAAATCTTCATGCCTAATGGTGTCGATTGTAGGAATGACAAGATTAGGTGAAGTAATTGCGTGGGGTTCCAAATCCACCTCGGGAACTCTCAAACTCCATGGCTCCCAGGCACAATCAGGCAAGCTGATATCATAGTCCAATAATGTAGCAGAACCACCACCATTGCTATCTTCACCAATTTCAACGTGTGCAAAGGAGTGGAATTGTTGCAATTTCAAAGAGAATTGCTGACGGTCTGGAACAGAAGCATCACCAGCAAATGACCATACTAAACTTACCAAAATCGCTTTAGTTATGTACTCATCGTCGTCGATGGGCGTTCCTTCATTGTTTAACTTATAAGAGATAAGTTTCTTCAAATGAGATTTAATCAATGAAGTAAATGTCACGAGACTCCGCATTAAACTGAACTCCATTATATGGCTTATGACCTTGGCTTCTTCTGTTATACAGTTCAAAGTGTCTGGTCCAATAAGACACTGAAGTCTTTGATCTAAGCTTGCTAGAACAACATCAACCACCGTCTTGTTTGTGATTATTACTTGCTCCTGAAATTCTGTAGTTGTTAACTTGATGCTCTTACTGTAATACTGAAAGATATCATAACTGGGAACAAGACAGCTGTCTATCCATACAATTCCACATCTACTAACAGTAGCAGGTGTAGCATACTTTAAAGAATCAACTTCAAAGAGTAACCGAACATTGGGAGTAACAGGTAAACGTTCACCAGTAGGAAGAGTTAAGATCTTGTTATCATCCAATACACTATTCAAGTTTTCAGCCCATTCAGGGTCAATATCTCCATCAAATATAATCCAAGTACGCTTATTCAACTCCCCTCTGATATTTTCACCAATCTTTCTTATTATACTTGTGAATAGCCCATCAGTCCAGTCTCTGGTAACAACATCCAACTGACCGAAAAGAGTTTCCTTGGACATAACCTTACTGTCAATTACGTATTGGACAGCTTCTATCTTGTCCAAAGCAGACAATACCAATAAAGTTTGTTTCCAAATCGCTGTCTTTCCTGAACCTGGGTCTCCAACTATAATTGTCCCCGTATGAGAGTCCAGAACTTGTTTTAATTGAATGGCCTTTTTAGTCCAATGGTCAGAAGCAATAAAGCCAGCAGCTTCACTGGTTTCTTCTAGCTTAAGTAAGAATTTGGAAACATCATCACCTCCATCAATAATTGATATATGGGGAAAATACTTCTTCTCCAACGTCGTGAGAATTGTTGTATCTTCTTTAATAAGTTTTGGAGCAATTATTTCACGTATACTGCGTAAAATAATTCTTTCCTCATCTTCAACGGTGGTGGCTGTCTTCATCAAAGTGTCCCTTTTAATGATTCCACTTCGACTCAAGGTGCTTTTGAGTGAACGCAAGCCAAAGTCATAATGCTTTTGGTTAGAAGTAAGATTATCAATTTCTGTAAAGAATGGAACCATTTTTAAGGCCAATTCTTTGGCAAATGAAAAGGTTTGGGCAATCAATAATACTTCAACAATATTCTCTTTATCAGGCTTATTCATTGATACACTTTTGAAAAGCTTTTTCAAATTCTCTGGTAATTCAACTCTTCCAACATAGCCTGGATTCATGGTAATAAAGATTCCTGTTTCCTCGTGAATACCAATTAACTTTCCTGAAACTTCTACTCGAGTCCCTGCATTTGTAAGTCCACTTTCTATGGCTTCCACTTGAGACGAAACAGCACTTAGGATCTTTTCATCCAAACGATTAAACTCGTCAAAGCATCCCCAACCTCCAACTTTACACAATCCAAGAAAGATTCTTCCCATTGCTTGATAATCAAACGATTCGTCGCAGTTAAACACCAATACCATTCTTCCGAGCTTATGGGCAAGGAATTTAATCGATTCTGTTTTACCAGTTCCCGCTGGTCCAAACGGTGAACCACCAAGTTTCATGTTAAGTGCTTGGGTCATAGTCAAGAACAACTGGTCCATTGATGAGGTGTACACCAATTTGTCTGGAGCACCTTGAAATTCAAACCCATAATTAAATTGACAGTGGGATTGTTTCATAATGACACTTTGAAGATCACCAAGTTTAGACTTTGGTTGATGATAAAATCTTTGTTGAATATTCCAAAGAAACTTTAGGTCGTCAGATTTCTTGTCAATTAGATCCCCTATGATGTCTCTTTGGTGTATAATTTCAATAATCATAAACTCTACTTTTCTTCTTTCCAATGGCTCTCTTTTGCTGTGCAACTGTTCTGTTAATTGTGCAATCAACCCCACTACTCGATCGTGAACATCCTTTAAGCGATTGTTAGTCATAGCTGATTCGACACTCAAGGTGAAATTAATATTCAAGGCCAAATCATTCACTTGGGAAGGAAATTCATTAATAAGATTCAAAATCACATCTCCTGTGATGGTTGGTTCTGTCACCAGATAAAACCTTGAAAACTTGGAGACGGCTAGCCTCGTTAAACTTTCCAAAGTTACTTTGATTTCGTGCTCCAATGCAACTAACCAACTAATTAAATGAGGGTACTTAATCAACGAAATCGGGGTTCTCAATGGTACTGTCTCTCCTTGAGGTGATAATACGCTAACAATGGACGACGTATGGTCATCAAACTCTAACGCAGCAACACCTTGGAACATTTTACTTAAATGGGGTCCCAAGGAATCAATATTGTTTGAGTTACCAATGATTTCAAGTAAATCTTCGTTCCCAATGAAATAGAATCTGGGGAAAAGCTCCCTTTGCTTCTCCAAATATTCATTTAAAGATCTGCGAACTTTACCTAAAGTTTCCAAATACTTCTCCATTATGGTTTGTAGGTTTGAAATGTGTATCACATCTCTAACTGTCTTTAACTTAAATATTCTCTTTAAAATATTGCCAAATTCGTAGGTGATGTTGGTAAATCTTGTATTTTCAAGTGGTAAAATGGATGCAATATCATTGTCTTTATTACCGAAAACACCTTCCAAATAAACCCATTGACGTTGTACTTCAATCCATAAATCCAAAATGGTATATAAAAAACTCAAATCAGAATGTGTTTGGGTTATTTCTTGGTCGAAGGTGTCAAAGAAAGGCGAGTTCCTCATACTTTCCAAGGCGTTGACATCTGTGTCACATCTATCAAAAAGTTCATTCCAATTCTTCACCATGGTGTATTTGTTTTTGTATATGAATACATCAAACGTTACACCTCTCCATTCTTCATTAATAAGATTCAATTTTGACTCAATGGTGTACTCATTGGCTGCTTGAGTAACGATTCCCTTCAAGATTGGCTCATTTAAAGATAAGTTTAAGCTCCAAACATCACCAATAGTCAATGATTCAAATATCATCCTTTTTCCAGGAGAAATTTGCTCAAAAAGAAAAGACCAGTGTCTTGGTTTCATCCAATCGCTCTTTAAATCTTGTATGAAATGAAAGTTCTTTATATGAGTCTTAATCACCTGTTGGATATCTTCAAATGCATTATACTGTCGAACCCTGGTTGGAGCAGATCTGGAACTATTCAATAAATCATCTAATTGAGCTTTTAAAACTCGAGGTTGGAAATCTTGCCATTTAAATGATTTGATACGATCCAAACCTTCCCATAATGAGTTAATTGAAACCCAAACATACCTTAAATCATCTATTTCAGTAGTAACTGATGCAATATCGTTAGACACCAATACTGAAATATCAAAATGGTCGGCGACAAGTAGAATTGCTTCTCTAGATGATACCAATGGTTCACAGAGCTTCTTAAATATGTCAAGATCTCCTATGGCCCTTGTAGGTATGATATTTCCAGATGTAGGTTTTCTCGTTGACCATTTGGTACAAAGTTCTTCTATTGAGTCGTTACAATTATTTGCAGATGCCTTGACTTTTGATAGAATCAACTCCTTGTTCTCATCTATAATTGATTGTTTCTTTACCATGGAGCTTTCTAATATAGAAAGATTCATTTGCAATTGCTCGACAAATAATGTATTTTTGGGAAAATTGAACCGATTTTTGATTAAGAGCCTTTGATATTTTTGGACCAGTGCCATTTCATCTTTCAACTTGGAAAGTGATACCATGATTCGATAATAATTTTGCAAGTTCATTATCAATTGGATATTGCTACCTTGAAAACTCCACTTCTCTTCAAGCTTCGCTTGATCGTCCTTCAACAGACGGTTGAGTAAAGTAATAGCTTCTTGCACGTAGGTATTGAACCTTTTCAAGAGCTCCAACTGGAATTGATCAAACTTAATACTGACTCTTGAGAGTACATTGGTAATATCTATTTTTATTCTGTTACCAATCAATTCAAACGATTCTGGCTTATCAAATATTGAACGTAAATTTAATAGTTTGTGTAATTTGGTATACCAAAACTCCAAGTTAGTTGATTCTTGTCCAAATAATATTCTAATGGAGTCAGACTCAGACAAATCCAATTCCCAAATAGATTGAAGTATGCTCCATTTATGAGCATAGTCAAATGCTTCGTTGCATACACTCTCAATACGACTAATGGCCCTAGAGGTGAGGTCAATTAGTTCTTCGCTGTGGCATAAGCTGTCAAAAACAATTGATTTCAGTGACTCAACCCTGATCTTCTTTTGCAGTTCCATAGTATGAATAATTTCATCAAAATATTCATAAAAAGTCGATTTAGTTGTCTCTAAAGCAGGTGAGATAATTATAGTTTGATTATCATCAAATGTAACTGAATGCAGTATCTGGGGAATGATATTGTGAGCATTGCCATGATTCTTTGGCCTGTCTTCATTGGATAAAGTTAATTCTCTGTATAGGGTTGCCAATTGAATGGAACATTTCTTCAAGAGAATTTGTTCAATGTCATCATTAATTAACTCGCAAAGTGTTGAAGCATTAGTCGTTGACTCCAATAAAGAGATTTTTCGAAACTGATGTTGAATCTGGGATATAATTTCCAGAATTGAAAGACTGTTATACTCACAAGTGGCTAATTGTTTGAATAAATCGAAATGTAAAATTCGATGAAACATCTTTAACTCGACATATTTCTCGTTTAAACCATTCATCTCCAGATGGAATTGTTGTAATTTGTTAAGCGATTGAATTTCAATCAAGTTTTCATTTATATGTTGTTGCAGTTGCAGCTGCTCCTCTGGTGTATTTAACGACATTAAATCAATGGCCAGAGATATGTGAAGCCAGTCAATAGCTGTTAACTCATACAATAGTTGGAAAACTTCAACTCTCTTGTCCTCCAAATAAAATTCGTATTTCATCATGGAATTGGAGGAAGCTTCACCATTATTAACTTGGGAGAGTCTTTTAAATAATTTTATATCATCATTCAATTGGGTGATAAACAGATATAGCTTATCAATTCGTTTGGCCAGAACTAATAATTCAGTTGGAACCTTATATCCTAACTCTATGATTCTATGGGTATCCCTAGTAAGATTAACAGCATTTGGAGCGATGTTAATGTGGATATCAATTTCTTTGGTAGAAGGGTTTTCGATTAACCTAACAAGAGGACCCGTGATAGTGAGTGTTCCTTGTTGAGATCTAATATCTTCAGCCCATTCCGAAATCACTGTTTCCACGTTCAAAGATTGTATCAAGCTCGAAGTTTCTGATTGAATCTTCTTCCCAATTGAATATTTGCTCCAGTCCAGGCCAATAATTTTATGTAAATGTTGCAAATAAAATGTGACTTTCTCTATTAATCTAAGATTCCAAGTTACTGTTGTAGTGATGGAAGGATCAACCAAACCTCCAAATTCAACGTTTCTTATATTGAGTAGCAAATCTAAGTAAGCATTCAATTGGGATTTATCGTTGACATGTGTTTGTATAAGATTCTGAAGCTCTTTATCCGCAACACTTAATATCTTAAGCTTATAAGTATCTCCTGCAAGATTAATAATGGAAGTTTGGTCCTTGCTTGGAAGAATTTGAGTATTAACATGTGAAAACTTTGATTCGATGGATACAAAGTCAATAAACGTTGTACATTGGTCCAATAATCGATTGAGCTCCTTCAATAAATGAGATTCCAATTCTTGGAAAGCTTGCATATACAATTCCTTATTATTCAACCACATAAAAGTCCCTTGTCGAGTTAAGTCTAAAACATTTATCGAGGTAATATACCGATTATATGCATCTAACAATTTCTGGAAATAGGCAGGGTTGTTCAACACTGTATTTGCAATAGAAATCATAGATTCATGTTTGAATCTGAACAGTTTAATGGTTTCTAAACGATCTTTGAATTCATCAAACTTTTGGGTATTAATCTTAATACTGACAAACTTGTCAGCTCTTTTTCTAACCAATTCTCTCAAGATATTAATCATTGATTTCAATTGAAATTCTGTTTGGGATATGATCTTCGTGATTGGGTCCATTTGATACTCAATAAACCATTCCATAGATAATGACATCAACAGGAAACTTGTTAAGACAAAGGATAACTTGTTCACAATGTCGTAATTCAAAATCACATCGATATAATCCATCAATCTTGTTAATGGAAACAAACTTAGATTTTTTATCTTTTTAATATGGTTCCACAATTTATTCAATGCAACTTCTATTCTATCCCAGGTTTCCATATACATTTTGGCATTAACAGTAGTATTGGACACTGTTATAGAGTTTAACTCATTTATAGGTAAATCTTTAAGAATGGAATTGTATAATATTGCTTGCGATAATTTATCATTGATTGCATTGTCATTTGCAAATGCCAAGGTGGTATGAAACCTTTTAGCTTTATTCAAGATCGATAATGTCATTAAAACTTCAACAGAATCTATTTGATCCTTTAAAGAGATCAATGCTGATTCCATAGAGTTCCAAAAATGGATTTCATTGGCAATAGTTTCACCATCACTAGACACATGATCTAACCCCGTAATCTCTTGAATTTGCTTGAGCCAACCATTGACGATATTGGACGTTTCATTAAGGAAAAGAGAGTCATTGAGTAAAGCATCTGGAACGATTATTGATTGCCAATCATCGCCAACATCATCTTTCCAATGGTCTAACAACGATCTGATTTGGGGATGCACTGAAAGAAGCAAATTGGGTACTTGGATCTTCTGTTGTAGATGTTGTAATGATAAAAGTAACTCTTGAAACTTTTTACGGGCAATTTCAATGGAGTTGAATTGAGAATTCTCTTGCAACGGACTGTGTTTAACATTGGCTACTAAATCGAAATAAGGTGAAATCCCCATTCCAATAAGTAGTCGCAATTGGTCGATATATTCAAGCTCAGAAGCTTCAGTATTATTACAGTATGATAATGGCGTGATATTAACCATATTGATCTGATCTTCAAATGGTATGTCATCTTGTAGTTTGTTTCTTGATTTCAAAAGGATCATGATATTGGACTCAGACGGTGCCAACTCCTTAGTAATAACATATTGTTCTGACTCTCGACACACATATAATGTATCAGGGTTCTGGTTGTGGATAAACCCGTTGAGAAGCTCTGGTGTCACGCTCAATGTGGTGGTTATATCAGTAGTTGATGCCAGGACCAACTTATGGATGTAGTTGAATAAGCTGTCCGACGAGGCCGCCACGTGATGATTCTCGCTCATGGTGAACACGTCCTTGATCTCTATATTGGTCTGGTCCTGATCTGATAGATCTAATACGGCGTGTCTATTTGATTAATTGTGTGTGAAGGGGTGTACATCATGATTGTTACTGTTGATATAGTAAACAGATGGTGATGGGGAATCGCGTTCCATACAGGCTGCGCGCTACCGTTAAGGTGGTATAGAAGTCTCTGATGGGTAGTAGTGTAGTTGACCTACAGTATATAGTTACCATGGTGTATTGAATAGTAGAGTTATCATAGTTAATAATTACTACGATATATAGTCACTGCAGGGTAAATTAAGACTTAGTACTGTTGGTACAGCGTAACTTATGGCCTAGTGTTAATTTTAGGTTGATTCTAAGATCAGTGAGCATGATTGTGTGCTGTAAGGTAGTGATCTGGCTGGTGCCAAAACACTTGATCGTATAGGGTAGTGATGTAATAGTATATTGTGGAGCATTTTATAGTATACACCAACTATAGTATTAAAGTGGAAGCTGGTGTGATCTACAACTTGTAGATGGTAGAGCTGTACACCATCCACATTACAATGTTTATGGTTATTTACAGCTATGGAAAAGTCTTTGGTGTGCGGGGGTGAACATGATTTCTTGCAATAAAACACACTTTAATCCATAAATTTGTGTCGGTCAAAAAAATTAGTTGCAGCTTGTGTGAGCTCAAGTACGTTGGTTCACTTGTGTCAGCTCCTTGTGTTAGCTCAATGTAACTTCCAGGTTATTCCATGTTCCAGTGACATCAGTTTGATTTAATGGGTGCGAAAGATGAAGATGGAACAGAACTGCACTCAAATGAATATGCTGCGTCGTAGAAAAGTCAATAAGCAGCGACCGGTATAGTTCCAACCAGGTAGTGGCTATCATATTTTGTAGCAACAGCATGCAATAAGTGTTAAAGCTATAGAAGTTTACCATGCGATTAGATAACCTAAAATAGGCATTATCTCGTATAGTGATCGTATTTCACCTAAAGTCACTAATAAAATAACAGCTACCACCATTTAACTTACCAATTAACTTATAGTTACTACCAATTAACTTAAACCCATTACCAGGTAACTTATAGCACCAGCAACTAATTATCTAGTACCAAAAGAACTAAGCTATCTTCCACTATTAAGTTTTTATCTCAGTCGTCCTGTCAAATAAATTCTGTAATTATAACATATACGGCATCTATTATGTACGTTGTACGACTGGAGGTCCTAACTAGGTCTAATTGTCATGCCACTATACCCCTAAATCAGCCAACTAGTTGATGGCCTGTTTGTCGCATCAATATAGTCGCGCACCAACCAACAGGATAAGGTCCGGTCTGGTTGTGAAAAGTATTTAAACTTTCGGTGATACCATTGACTGAACAAGCTACCCAAGCGAATACCATCACTACAATTAGTACTACTGCTAACGACATCATGACCATCCCAGCTTCCTCTATCCATGACTCAAGTCTTCCAGTCAAAGACCGGATGGAAGCGTTGATCCGGTTGAAACAACAGGAAATCACCCAAGGTCTTGAATCATTGGACACTGTCAAATTCAAAGTTGATAAATGGTCTAGAGGTGACAATGGTGGTGGAGGAGAGTCCATGGTATTAGTTGACGGTGAAACTTTCGAAAAAGGTGGTGTCAACATATCTGTTGTTCACGGTACTCTACCTCCAGAAGCCGTTGTTAGAATGAGAGTGGATCATAAAAGCTTAGCCACTAATGAAGGTTCAGTTAAATTCTTTGCTTGTGGATTAAGTATGGTCATTCACCCTAATAATCCTCATGCGCCTACAACCCATGCCAATTATCGTTATTTTGAAACTTCTGATCCTACCACAGGGAAAGTTAATTCGTGGTGGTTTGGTGGAGGTGCAGATTTAACTCCATCTTACTTATATCCGGAAGATGCTCAATTGTTCCATCAACAACATAAAGATGCTGTGGATAAATACGATACGTCTCTTTATCCTAAGTGGAAGAAATGGTGTGATGAATACTTTTATATCACGCATAGAGGTGAAACCAGAGGTGTTGGAGGTATTTTCTTTGATGATTTTGATGATAAACCAGCAGATGAAATCTTACACATTGTTGAATCCTGTTTCGATGCCTTCCTTCCAGCTTACTTACCCACCATTGCTCGTCGTAAAGATACTCCATTCACAGAAGCTCAAAAACAATGGCAACAAATTCGTAGAGGTAGATATGTGGAATTCAACTTGGTCTTAGATAGAGGTACCAAGTTCGGCTTACAAACGCCTGGATCTCGGGTAGAAAGTATTTTAATGTCTTTACCTCGTACAGCTTCATGGCTATACGATCACCATCCAGAGCAAGGTTCCGAAGAGGCCAAACTTGTTGAGGTATTGAAGAATCCTATTGATTGGGTTTAGTTTGTAGCCTCACCGTTTTAGGACATACCCCAAGAGGCTCAGCTCATTTGCGTCAAAAAAAACCTGAGATTATCGCTGCTTTGTGTGAGAGGGATTTATTTCACGGTAGCTATATATAGAGTCGGTTAATGTACACTATAAGATAACTAACACTGATAGCAATAGCTAATAGTACTCTCTGACCGTCTAGCTGTATTACTGTAGTACTAGTAGTATGCACTTACGAGACCAAAGTCCCACGGAACCTCTCAATGACTAACGTTTAAGGTCCATCCTGCCAAACTGCATATACTCACCAACGTGGACACGGCGGCTTTTGCCTCTCGTACCTGCAGGAGCGAAAATTTAATTAAAAAAGTGAACCACTAGAAAAATTTAAACATCTTCATCGCCTTCTTCTTTTGCAAAGAATAATTTATTAACGACATCTCTATGCCACACCGGTGAATAAGACCGCTCTCTTATCACCCTCTCCTCCACCCCTTTATAAGGAAACGGAGTACAAGACGCTTTCGAGATTCCTGTGATCGGAGATCCGCGAATGAAATACTGACTCTGACCCGGTAGTCAGTCTGCTTCCAACTGTGTGTGCTGCTTACGTTAGACACAACTGAGTTTTAACCCACTTTGTATTCAAAATAACTATGTCTGATCTCGAGAGTTATCGTTCTGATACGTCACATTCAAGAGACGTTTTGGGAAGATCAGGTACCCCTGATGACCAGCATTTGAATGACCATAGAAACCAACCTGCCTCTTTACCCCCTAGGAAACTTAGTGTTAGTGAAGGTGCTCCCACTGGTAGTGGTCGTCACCAACTGAGTATGGGTTCTTTGAGAAGGGATTATCTTATTGGACAACATGATGATGATGATGAAGAAGATGCCTCTAACTTTGCTCAACAACCCCCAGTTCCAATCTATAAACCTCAATTGTCTAATCGTTCAAGCTCAATGCATCCTCCTACACCTTTGATTACTTCAACCAGTGGTGGTATCCTTATGAACAAACTGGGTGGGAATGCCCCTGCTTCGACTTCTTCCACGGCTCCCAGTAGAAAACATAGTGTTGTCGCAGGACCTTTGTCTGGTGGTGGTACTGGTAATGAAAGAAGTAATACCTTGAATGCTCCTCCTTCATCAGGAAGACGTCCTTCTTTTGACAATGATGATGGTGGCCATAACTTGTCCAAGGTTCGTACTGTTGATACTGTTGCTTCTTCTCGGCACAGACGTCCCTCTAATGCCACCAGCGAAAGTGAAGTTGATTCTAGAGCCCTGCGTTCGTCTCAAGAAACAGAAGAAGACGTTTGTTTTCCTATGGTCAGAGACCATGTCAGAGTAAAGGGAATTGATTTTGATGAGATTGAAGAGTTTATTAACAGTGAACGTGAAGAACAAATTTACAGACAACATCAAATGGCTATGAATACTGATATCTTGAAACGTACTACTACTTCTGGTGGTGTAATTAAACGTTCAGGTCTGCAAGATGGAAAGCAAACAGGAGGATTCTTGGAGAAAATCAGAAGCAGAGCCCAAAACATTGTTTCCTCTGCTACAGGTGGTGATAATGTAGTTGCTTCTGATGTTTCCCAAAACCTTCCTGGTGCCATTCCAACTGATCCATTGGCAAATGACAATATTTCCATCCAATCGTCAGCCATTTCTCGTTCCAGCTCTCATGACGATGACATTTTATTTATGGAAAAGAAGTCAACCAACAGATTCCCAGGAATAACTTCTCAAAAAGTAGTCAATGATACTTCTTCATCTGATAACGTGAACTTTGGAGGAACTACAATTACTGAAGGTGGCCCAACATCACTTCCTGATCGGTTTTCGTTCTTCACATCTGATTCCGATGAAACGGTTCATGCTCCTGATATGCAATCGCTTTTAGCTCCTGGTGAAACCGTTCGCGAATTGTTCAAGAATGGCGAATGCACTTGGTGGTTAGATTGTAGTTGTCCTACGGATTCGGAAATGAAAATGCTTGCTAAGGCCTTTGGTATCCATCCATTGACTGCTGAAGATATTCGTATGCAAGAAACCCGTGAAAAGGTTGAATTATTTAGAAACTATTACTTTGTGTGTTTCCATACTTTTGAACCCGATAAGGAATCCGAAGAATACTTGGAACCCATTAACGTTTATATTGTTGTCTTCCGTGAAGGTATCATGACCTTCCACTTTTCTCCTATTCCTCATGCTGCCAACGTCAGAAGAAGAGTCAGACAATTGCGTGACTACGTTGACGTCTCAGCAGATTGGATTTGTTATGCCATTATCGATGACATTACCGATGGGTTTGCTCCTGTGATTCAAAGTATTGAGTATGAAGCAGATGCAATTGAAGACTTGGTATTGTTCAACTCTACTGATTTTTCAACCATGTTGCGTCGTATTGGTGAAGCAAGGCGGAAAGTGATGACGTTGATGAGATTGCTTTCAGGTAAAGCTGATGTGATTAAGATGTTTGCTAAGAGATGTCAAGATGAGTTTTCTAATCTTCCACCAAACTATATTCCTTCCAATGTCAACTTATCTTCTGGTTATCCAAGTACTCAAGTTGCTTCTTCGCCTCCACCAACCGGCACTGGCACTGGTACCGGATACCATCATTCTTCGTCTGTGTCTTTGAATGCTCAAAACTCAGCAGCAGCAGCTAATGCAGGTACGCATTCTTATAGCTCTGTTGGTGGGAATGCAAACCCAGGAGTTCAATTTGGACCTGGACCAGGAGCTCATGGCAACTTCCAATACCTGCTTCCCAACCAAATATACAGAGCACAACCACGTGCCGATATTGCATTGTATTTGGGTGATATTCAAGATCACGTTGTCACTATGTTTCAGAACTTGGTGGCCTATGAAAAAATCTTCTCTAGAGCCCATTCCAACTATTTGGCCCAGCTTCAAGTTGAATCGTTCAATGCCAACAATAAGGTGACCAAGATGTTCTCTAAGATTACTCTTTTGGGTACTATTCTTATTCCTTTGAATCTTGTCACTGGGTTGTTTGGTATGAACGTGACAATCCCAGGTGAAACTTCTCTGCACCCAGGTTTAGGCTGGTTCTTTGGTATCGTGGGTGTTATGATATTCTTCATCACTGTGTCTACATACTTATCATCCCTTTGGTTGAAGAGTGTCAATGACACCGAGACCACAAACGTTGCTGGGTCTTCTAGATCAATAAAGAGCTTGAAGAGCCTCGGCTTGAGATCCAAAAAGAAACTGGGTCCCGCAAAGTCTATCATTAGTTTTCCTGACAAATATGATTAATTTAATAGTATATGCATTTTATATAATTACTTGGTGTGCGGGTGTCATACATTATGTAGTTGATCTTTTCATGTTCGGTGTTTCGGTGTCCTA
This sequence comes from Lizanozyma spartinae, assembly GCF_019049425.1. Classification (NCBI taxonomy): domain Eukaryota; kingdom Fungi; phylum Ascomycota; class Pichiomycetes; order Serinales; family Debaryomycetaceae; genus Lizanozyma; species Lizanozyma spartinae. The sequence continues at coordinate 254,864 of NW_025065064.1, forward strand.
CTTATTATGCTTTCTCTTTTTACGTTTTGGTTCTTCGAGTTCTTCCATCGGAAGCCATATCTCGTTATCGGCTTCTCCTTCCTGTTTTGAAGGACCATTTCTATCATTAAACGTTTCATATCTCCACTGTTGTAATTGCTTCTTTTTGGTGTACTTCCTCTTATCCTTAAGTGCCGCTTCCTTGGGCTTATAAGGAGCAAACTTCTTCATCCCAATGTACAGATTCAATTGCTTATCGTCAGCCAATAAAATGTCTCTGGTGGTAAGACCGAATGATTCCGGTGACACTTCCCGATACTTGAATTTAACTGGTTGAACACCCTTTGATCTTCCCCTTTCTTCTTCGACTTCATCACGAATCTTGAGAGCATTGGCTTCTACAATTGACTCGGCCGTTTCCTTGATGGCTTCCTTTGCCTTTTTCGCTGACTTCTTCTCCTTCAACAGTTCCTTTTTTGACTTCTTCGTACTGCCATTTTTGACTTCTTCCTCATCGCCATCATCACCGTAAAGATCATCAACTTGTGGTTTGTCTGTGCCCTCTTCATAGAAATCGTCATTAAAGATCTGCGCCATCTTGTTATCCCAATCAAGATCATCAAAGTCATCATCCAACAAAGACTCTCCGAAAACCTTCTGAATAAGCTCATCATCAATGTCTTCTCCAACAGCCTCTTTGATCTTCTTCAAGTTATCCATAACGTTATTGATCTTTTGAGTCTTTCTCTTCTTGAACAACTCATCTGTTTCCTTTTCTTCTTGTATTTTCTGTTCCTTCTTCTTTTCCCTTTGTCTCTTTCTCGAGTTGGTGGCGGACCTTCTGACCGTGGCTTGATTACGGGCATAGGAAATGATCTCTGCGGCATTGGGGTCTTCATATCTGAAGTTATAGGCATGTTCGAAATCTTCAACGGCATCATCAAAGTCTGCATCGGCCCCGGTATCGATTTTATCCAAGTTAATGGTCTTATCGTCCTTGGTAGGAATCCATGCTTCGTTACTGATGAATGAGTTTAAGAAACCTTCGCCGTCTCTTTCCGGATTGGGCAAGCGAGACAGAGGCACCCATTTCTCATTCAGTACGTTACCAGATGTCTTCTTCTTCTTTAAGAACCCATCGCCGTTGTCATCTTCATCGTCATCGTCATCTTCTTGATCTTCATTGAAGGCCTTCTTAATGTCAGACAAGATTTGGTCTCTTGTCTCTTGCTGTTCTAAAGCAAATGGCTTAACGTCATCATTTTCAGGTCCTTGTCCTTCCTCATCCTCATCCTCTTCATCCTTGTATCCACCACTAAGCAAGTTAATCCGGTGATAGTCCTTCAAATACAAGGGCTTCTCCTTCTCCGAGCTGCCCAACTTTGTCACAGCTGTTTCTGGGTCTTCAAAGAACTTGGTGTTAGGGTCCAACAACCTGCTGGTCTCGTTATTACGAAGATATGTCAACACCTGGTTGATCCCAGCCTCCACTTCATTGGTTACAAGCTCTCCGTATTCATCCTCTTCTTCAGACAGGGAATCGTCGTTATCTTCTGGTGCTTCTTGGTCGCTAGCGACAGTTGGCTCAACTGTCTTTGACTGGGTTGAATCCTTTGATGGCTTGACTTCAATGGTCTCGGCCTTGCTGAGCTTAGCTTCCTCTTCTCTGGCCCTCTTGGCAGCCGACTTCTTTCTGGCCATCGTTACTGTTAATTGAAGATGTAGGTGGTTGTGGAGCTCATCTTGAGATGAGATGACTTCGGTATGGTATTTTTCAGAACTGCAGACAAGAGTGGTTAATATACAGGAACATATAAAGTGATGTAAGCTCTACATATTATACTACCTCTGCATAAGTTAGATCATCGACTTAATAAGTCCCGTTTCCGGTATACGTTTCCGTTCATACCACCATCTCATAGCCAAGTCACTCCTGTTGGAATCCAAGTTTTCACTAAGAACTCTCCAGTACATCTTAAGCAAATACTCCTGTTCAGCCCTATTGCTGTGTTGGACCAAAGAAAGCACCTTGTTCAACCACCGTTCAAACGTTGACAATGGGATATAAGGCACAAGCCGTATAAACGCCACGATCTTTGCTTCTCTGGTTGTTTCAGGTATCACTCTATCGGCCATTTGATATTGAATAGGACCTACTGCCGATGGGGAGGTAATCTCTATGTCTGGTCTCGCCGAGGGGAACGATTCCAGGGTAGTCAATGAGGTTTGGGGGATCATGATACCTGGGGTAGTGTTTGAACAACGGAAATAATAAAAGTCAAGGACCTCTTCACCAGAATTAGCGTGAATGGACGTATTATCGTATTGGATTGGTGAGGATAAAAGTCGTTTTCCAATAGACTCTATGGCTATTGAAAGCTGTTGTGAAGAGATTAACTGGGGAAATTGGGAATCTAATACTCCAACATACTCCAAAGTCTCTTTGATTGAAGTAGATGAAGAATTCAACCATGTACCATTACTTAAACAAATCAACAATACTGAATGACAACCTTCAACCATCTCGGGGTTGGTGAATTGCCTATTGGTGACAATCTTCCAACAAAACGGATATATGATCTCCTTTATAAACCGTACGTTGGCGCTCTTGTGTTGGACATAGCTTTCCCAAAGTCCTAGGATGAACAAGGCCTTACTAATGACTAAATAGTCGGCGTTGAGCATCTCTGGCAGACAACAATTCAAGTCGTGTGTGACAATGGAGCTGGTGAACGCTTCCATGGGTTCCACATCTGGACTGTTCAATGCTAATTCCACTGTCAAATAGTAGACAAAGTTATAGTTATCAAATCCACCTTGACCCACGGATAAAAGGATGAAATTAGTATAGAAAAGATTATAGAGGATCATGAATGATAATTTTTTGCATTCAGCAGTGTCATCAAATTGTCTGCTGAAGAAATGAAGACTTTGTTTCCGTGGGGGAGGCACAAGCAAACGACTCAAGATGCCTTGAAACATAATGACCTCGGTGAACAACACATTCTTCAAGAAGAACCAACAATGACTCTCAAGTGGAGTTTGTGCACAACTTAGAGGGTCTCGATTAAGTACAGACCCACTAACTCTTTGGAAGAGTTCCTTATTGAAGCTCAATACTGTGTCAAGACCGGCTTCCACCAGTTTCAAGCTCTTCAGCGAAGAAGTACGGGGTAAGCTTGCCAAATAAGCCTCCAATAAGAATGACAATTTGTTTAAGTTTCTTACCACCGGCAGCAGCAATATCTTCTGAACTTGAGCTTCTTCTACGTCGGTAGAATGGATGTCCAACTTCAACAACTCCCTGTAAGCATTGGCACTGAGAGGGTACTCTGAACTGAAAATTAGCTCCACTAACTTGGATATCATGAACTCAGGTGCAACATTGCCAGTATAAGACTTGACACTAGCATCTTCTCTATTAAAGACTACAGCATAAGACATCAACACCAAATTTACAACGTCTTTGCTTTGGTACCCCGTCAAAGAGTTACGTAAGCATTCGACAAACAATCTATGAAGTTTCTCGTCTGTCTCCCTAAAAAACCAACCGTATTCAACCCCAGAACACACCTCATATCGTATACTCTTAGCCAACATCAACCCAGCTATCACCGGGATCACTTTCCAAGAGTTCTGAAAAGGGTTGTAGGCAACAAAGTTGACCAATTCTCGCGTCACAACAGAGTACCATGTCTTGATAGAAAGCGTAGGCTGACTCACCTTTAACTTCTTTTCAGCAACGGCCCTAAAGAGCTCTACGATTTGATACGACTCTTCAAAAGGAGGAGCAACGACACCAAAAGTCACAGAGTTATTGAGGAAACTTGATAACACAATTCGTAAGTTATATTCTAACTTGATGAACGGTAAATAATGGTACATGAACCCCATGATCTTTTGTATGGTTGTGTCAGGGTACGGACTTCTTAGTTCATTGACTAAGAAGTCTAGGTCTTGAGGAACAGGATTATCATTCTCATACACGACCGTCTGATTGGAACCTGGTGGCTGTCTGTTTAGAAGAGCTCTCCCTTGAGGCCCCAATTGATTGTATAGATTGGACATGATGGAACCAGGAGAACAAGAGGAAAGTTGCTAGTGTTATAATTATTGTGTGGGGTTTAAGCTACCGAGGCCAAAGCAAATAGACGGTAGCGCAGAACGTATCATTTGATTACATAAGAAAAGGATACTAATAACCATAATGAGAATACTACCATTTTATTTCAACCCTATAATGCTATTTACTATTCTAGTAGTGGTTCAATCGCCACAAGGTTACCTTCCCGGCTTCGTTACCAATGGCCAAAAGTTCATTATTTGGCGAAAAGCCCACGGCTGTAACTCTTCCTAATGGAGTGCCACTAGTGGGCCAATTACTATAGACGGTACCTGAAGGTAAATGGATCAAACGTAAGGCATCTCTTTTTGCTCTTGATGCTATACATAAGATTTGTCCATCAGAAGAGAATTGTAAAGTAGAGATCGAGGTGACCAAGTTTTCCACTGTTTTAATTGGTTTAATTGAGCCATTCAGTAACTGTTGACGATCATAAATGTTAACCAACCCATTGTTGGTACCAATAGCAAGCCATCTGTTCTTAGGACCTCCAAGCTTAACTTTAGTAATGCCCACACCACCTTCATCATTCCATCTGCGTAATATTTTATTGTGAGTCTTGGACTTCTTGGAGGCTGATGGTGACGACGCTGAGGCTGACCCAAGTTCATATTCCCATACTTCTCCAGCTGTGTTGATGATGACTATGAAGGACTCGTCTCTGCTAAAGTCGAAATCTATAATTGTTCCTTCTATCTTAAACCCTCGTATCCATTGACCCGTAACACCATTCAACAAGTTACACCAACCACTGGACCCGGTTAACCCAAGGTAGGTACCTTTAGGAGACACTTTGAAATACTCAAACGATCTTTGAAATTGTTCATGGCCATACATTCTCGACACCTTCTCAACCTCGGCAGTATTCAAGTTCCATTTGTTCATGTACCGTCTACGACCAGCAGCATACACCAAGTTCTCGTCTTTCAAAGGTGAAAACTGACATGTAGTCACGGGAGAGTTCCGCAAATGCAACGACGATATAAACCGGTTGATCTTCCCATCAACATGGTATACTCTTAGGGTTCTATCGAATCCTCCAGTCAACAAAAGAGGGTGTGTAGGATGGAAAGAAAGAGACTGAATCGCACCTTTGGAAACACGCTGATAGTTGGCATCCTTCAATCTGGTGACAGAAATCTTATTAGGGGAAATGAGCTTAAGTTGTTTGGTTATTACGAACTTTTCACTCGAATGCAAAATATTCAATATAGAATTGGTATCGGGCCTTTCATTACTATCATCCTCTTCGTCCTCTTCATGATCATTATCTTCATCTTCATTATCATCATCATCTATTCCTTGTATTAACTTCTCGGCCCATTGCGGTTTAGGATATATCTTTTCAAATTGGCTTCTTAACCTGGTGACATATGCTCTACCACTAATCACCTTATCCGTCTCGAGTTTCCTCAATTTCTTGAGCTTATCCGATGACGTTAACGAAATGCTCATCTCTTCATCATCACTATCATTCCATGCATCATCAGAGTCAGAGTCGGAGTCAGAGTCTTCCTCATCATCGTCAGACACTGCACCAGGCTCCTCATCTATGTCCATCGCTTCCCCGCCGTCTATTGTAAATAAATCCTCGTCTTGAACATGTTCCAACTCATTCTCGTCGCTCTCAGATCCACTACCGAAACTTCGGTCTTCTTCCTCATCCTCAGACGAATACTCATATAAGTTATCCAAGTTCTTCAAGTTGGTCTCAAATCCCTCCATGTCTCCAAACACAAGCTTCTCCAACGCTATTTCCTCCGAGTCCTTGGGAGGGACAACCATCCCTTCCTTCGGAACAACCAATGCCATCTTACAATCGAATTAGTATGTTTTAAAGCCGTCACTGATAGCTCTTGTAATGTTTGTTAGAAAAATTTTCGACTACGAAATCTTGAGAAGATCATTAAAATACGTTACACAAAACAGACCATCTCATCTCATCTCATCTCATACATAAACCTACTATAAACTATAAACTGATATACTATATTATATTTATGCTATTATGCTCTGATTACTCCTACTCTATATACAATTAGCATCAGAGGTACACGTACACCCTATTGGGATTTTTCTATTATTTTTTGTCGTAATTTCAATGGTAATATTTGCAGTAGTAGTGGTGTGTAGTCGTATTGTATTTCTTCACTTCTTCAACTCGGTCACAAATGAAACAAAGTACTTTTTAAACTGTCTTTGGTCCAAGCTCACCAAGTTGGTTCCGAAATCGTTCATAAGCTCTTGTGATAACCCCATGGTAGTCAAATAGTTGGACAAGTTGGCAAGAAACTCATCGCCTTTAATCTGATAGTACGTTTTCAATAGTAACGAGATCTCTTGCGCAACTAATCTATATTGTGCATCCTTAATGTTAAACTGTTGGTTTTGGAATGGAAGCTCAAAGGCCAATTGAATAACCTTGTTCATCAAAAACTCACTGATCCCTTCAACTGGAGGCAAGGCTTGTCCAAATTGATCTAATGAATCGTTAATTTTATCATCTTTACCGAAAACTGTAACCATATTAATCAATTGGGTGATGGCCAACTTCGAGACAGTGGTGTCGTTCAATTCATAGGAAAACTCAATAAACGAGTTAACCACAAGGGGAAGTTTCTGCTTATTGGTCTCAGTCACAATCAAAGACAATGAATGGTTGATGGTAAGATTGGAAAAGAAGTTCATAAGTGATCTTTTCAACAGATTCTTGGATCTAACCAAATCTGGAATCAATTCATTCTCACGTTCACTTAACATTTGGAAAACCTTATCAATAACTGGGGTCATTGAATTGTTCAATAATTGATAAATACTTTCATCCTTCTGATACTTGTGCACAATTTGTCCCAAGAATGGTAAGAAATCATTCAACTCAGCAATCTTTAAGTTCCCGGCTGCAAGAATTAATGAAATCAATTTGGACAAATGATTACGTATAAGTCCATTCAAAATTGGAATAAATCTTGCAAACGCAGATCTGGATGCTTCTCTAACAGATTCAAACTTGGAAAAGTTTTCTAAAGAAATCAACACCACAGTAGAAGCAGAATTGAAACGATCAACTATTTCCGGACTGTACTTTGTTACGGATTCAGCTATACAACCATTTGCAAATATACTAATAGCCATTAAGGAATGACTAACTTGCAATGCGAGTAATTGTAATTCTTCAGGAGATGCTGCTGAATCCTTTCTTTGTATACAACTCTCTAAAGTGTTGAATAATGGTTGGAAAACCAAGTCTATGAGTTTTAATTTTAATGCATTATCGATAGAAGATAACATTATTATCAACCCGATCGATTCAAAAATGTATAATTGATTTTTAAAGTTTGAGTTAAGTTCCAGTTCTTCATCACTATCAGCTGGTTCGGGCATCTCAGGTTTGATTTCCAACAATGGTTGTAACTTAATCACCAATTCATCGAGGAATGCTGCCTCAGATATGGAAGGTCTGGTTAACTTTAAAAATCTCTGGAATAAATACCAACATCTTAATCTTACAGTATCATTGGAATTATATAATCCCAAGGGACTGGCAAAAACATTCAAGATTCTGAATGTCAATTGGTGGTTGGTTGAAACAAGAAAATTGTAGTGTCTAACAATCAACTCGAAGAATGCAGTTTGAATTAATGGATGACTGACATTTAATATAAAGTCGGAATTGATTAATTGAATCAAATATTCCTGGAATATTAAGTATGGCTTGGAACTATTGATTTGAGTTTTTGGAACATTTATATGATTATTCTTCAAGGAATCACTGAAATTATTCAATTCATATAATCCCAATTCTAGTTTTCTCCAATCCTGAGGATCTTTAGATTTAAATATAGATTCTTGGATTACCAAAGGGATAGCTTCCAAAAATAATTCGGGTTTCAAAATAGTAATGGTATCTTGCATTGTTTTCAACTTTACTCTAACGTCGTTAAACTGCTCAATTGTATCTTCATCATCACCATCGTCATCATCATCGAATTTCATTTTCATAATGATTTTATTGAGCAACGAAGATAATAAATCCACGTCATTCAAATGCTGTTGTTTCTTCCATGCTAAAAGAAAAGTTTGGATGAAATGAAAGACCTGGATAGAGACGTCATCATATTCATGTTCGAGGAAACGGAAAATTGAGGGCCACAATTTGAACAATTGAACTCTTACTTGTTCCACCAAACTTGAATCATTTTCCAAAACGTAAATCAACTCAATACCAACCTGATTTGCTAATTTTGCAAGAGCTTCTGCGAATTCAACATCAACATCAGCTAGATTGATAGAGTCAATGATAGAAGTCAAATTCAAGAGAGAAATTAATTCTAATTTGGCTAATGGTTTCATTTTCTTGCTTGTGATTTCCACTAAAGTCAACGAAGTTTCTCGACGTTGTTGGACAACAGAAAGATATTGAAATAAGCTATTAAGGAAGTCGTTGCCAACAAATAAACTGATATCCATCCAGTCAATGTATTGACCGATCACTTTGATGGTATTATTAATGATTTCTGGGGTATAATTGGATGGGTTAACAAGTATTGTAGACCAAGAAGTGACTAAGGAATTCATATCTTCTTCTCTGATGGCATCTTTCAACAAGTTTGAACGTTCTTGAATCTCTCTGGAACGGGAGATCAATCTATCAGCTATTTCCAGATGTATGCAGATCAACACTCTAATGTAATAATCGGCTGCTATCATGTTCCCCGTTGCAAATAGCTTTAACCAATGGTTCAAGAAATTGGGATAAACATTCAAATACACCCGACAAAACAATTGACCGAAAAGAGCGGAAAACTTGTTCTTCAAGTAGGTGGCATCCTGTATCCCCTTTTCCACATAGAACCCCAACACCTTGAAGAGAGATTCATTCAAACCAAAGAGTTCTTCCGAGTTCAACTTGTCCATGTATTCGTCAATGACTTGATAGATGAAGAACTTCAAATTGTCGTCAAGTTGATGCTTAGTTGTTGCATCACCATTGGTATTATTCTTACCTGAAGAAGCCGCCACCGAGCTACCTCCAGCCCCAGCTCCTGAATCGGCACCTGAATCTGCCCCAGAACCTGATAGCACTGCGCCACTCAGACCGATGCTATTTCCTTCAACGGACTTCAACAAAATGTCCACACATGACTTGTAACCTTCTGGAGTACTCTTTATGTTATTAACAAACTCAATAGCTTGATTCTTCAAGGCAACATCTGAAGTACCGCTCAAAGCGATCTCAACAGCCTGGAGAATCTGTTGTTCCATATTATATTGCTGCTATTGTATAATGTTGTATAACGTCGTATAATGTTGTTGCTTTTGTCGATGTCTTAAGTCTCTTTAATGAATCAGTCAACCACACGCAAACGAAATGATCTCCAATACAAATCTTCTTCCCAGTATATATCCTCTTCCCAATATATGATTAGATGTATACCTTTTCCTTCTCTTTCTCCTGTCTCGCTTTACTACTTGCCTACGAAGACGAATTCACTCCACTGATCTTTGATGGAGTGGGTGGGCTTCTATCTAAAGTTTAATGTGAGTTTCTGTAAACGAAATTTTTTTTGAGAAGGGCGTGTGGGTACCAAATTGAAAATTTTCATGTAAGATAGACATATTATAAGACATAGTGGATACATTTGTATGCTCTTCTTTACATATATATATACCTTATATGTAGATAGAGATCTTATATGAAGATAGAGATCTTATATGTAGATACTCTTATATATATGCTTAGTCTAATACCGCATACTTCTTCAAATGGTCCGGTAACACCAGATAAAACCCCTTAGACTCCAACCATTGCTTTGAAAAGATCCGATCAGAATACTTATGGGCTGAATCAGCAAGAATGGTAACCACATTAGATCCTTCAGGTAATAACTTTGCAACCTTAGTAGCAGCAACAACGTTAAGGGCACCAGTAGCTCCCAAATAGAGTCCTTCTTCATCTAACAACCGATACAACATGACAATAGATTCTTCATCAGGAATTTGAATGGCATCATCAATCAACTCTATATCACCAGCCAAATTATCAGTAACTCTACCTTGTCCAATACCTTCAGTGAAAGATGAACCTCCTCTGACGATTTCCTTACCATTGGATTTAATGTAAGAGTAAAGCACAGATCCAGGAGGATCTGCCAAAAAACTCTTGGTCTTCCCATCAGAGATCTCTTTCAAATACCGTGTAACACCAGCAAACGTACCTCCAGTACCAGTGGAGCAGGTGAAGGCATCCACGTTCCCATCCAATTGGGTCCAAATTTCGGGTCCAGTGGTTTCAATGTGTGCTTGTCTGTTGGCAGTATTATCGAATTGGTTGGTCCACACAGCATTTTCCAAAGAATCAGCATGTCTTTTTGCTTGGTGATTATAATTCATTGGATCATCAAAGGGTTTGACAGGTACAGGGTGCACCTCACAGCCCAAAAGTTTCAATGTCTCAATCTTAGCCTTGGATTGGGTGTTTGGCATGTAGATGACGCAGTTATATCCACGACTACGACATACATGTGCTAATCCAATCCCAGTATTACCAGCAGTACCTTCAACAATGGTTCCTCCAGGTTTAATTAAACCCTTTTCTTCAGCGTCCTTAATAATAAATAATGCGGCACGATCCTTAATAGATCCACCAGGGTTCATGAATTCAGCCTTAGCATAAATATTTCTCTTTAATTCTTGGGATAACTTGGGTAATCTCAAAAGTGGAGTATTACCAATGGCATCCGGAATACCGTTCTCGGAGACCAATGGAATGAACGGTAACTTAACTGAACTACGTTCGGTGATCGAAATAAACCGTCTGGCAATTCTCAACATTTTTCTAAGGTGCTAAACGCATAAAAGATCTTAGTTAGTTAGGAATCATTACAGCTTTAAACGTAGTGCCTTCGTTTGGGAATAATCAAATCTCACGTGACCGCATCCATTACATAATCACTTAACTAATTATGTGTTATATTTTCGCAACCATCTTTTATGCATAATTTGAGGGACGTATGTCTTCAGTAAATTAAAGTCAGTCACTCTGGAGAGAAAGAAAGCCAAATGAAATTAGCGGACTTTGAAATTGAAGTGCAGTAGAAAAGTCCATCGCATTCGATGAAGACCTTGTAAGCCAGAACGCGTGCTCCCCTTCCCTTTAGATTTGTGGAAATGCTCAATTACGATCTTGAATTTTAAATGAAATCTAACAAAGAACTCCCCTTAACGGGTTTTTGTGATCCGATTTTTTTTTCACTGAACCTGCTTTCGTACCTTAGTTATAAAGAATTTGTGTACATGCGCTATATTGCATTGCATACCGGGTAGCTAGTCCGGAACATCGAGTTCAACCACTAACCCAATTTGAGATGACCCCCCTATACCACAATTATTTTGCACTTTTTGTATATACATTCGTGACCAACAATCGACGCTACGGTTTTTGGCAGTTATACTATTTAACAAAATCTCTACTGTAGGTTGCTCTTAGACATGAATATGGAACTGGAAGCGCAAAGCGAAATGTACTCTTGGTGGGGTCAGTCAGCAAAGAGGATGATATGATGTTCTGCAACTTAGTATTGTGACCCAAATATGCAGAGTATCATAAAACAACACGGAATAGCCTTCACTATTATAGCTGCGCGGTACTTCGTAATGAGTTTAAGTGTGCTAATTTCAAGTACCGCAAAAGAACTTGTATGTAATAGTGATGGGTGAAATTTTTCCCAAAGGACGAATGCTTGAATGCAGCAAACATGAAACTGTGGTTTGGTCTTCTTAGCAACTATCTTGCTACACAAGTTCATATCGAGCAGCAGAATTTTTCTTAGCTGTCATTACCTGCCTGCGCTATACAGAGGGTGCAAAAAGGGCATAATGAATGTACGATGGCTAAATACTTAAAACTCAGCTGTCTTCTATTTTTCAGTTTGATGCAACATCACTAATTTTTTGTATCGACGGCCACAAGCAAAAGTATGACAAAAGTTCTGAGAATGTGATCACAAAGTTATACTACTCTAGCATCTCATTACTAAACAGTATACGAAGGTAAGACTTAATTGGTAAACGTGTTTGTGAAGATTTCATTTCGATTGCTACATTGAATACAACCTATAAGTTAGCTTTTTTAAATAGGATAGAATTATAAGTAGATTAGATACCAATTACGCTTGCAGGAAGCAAAGTGATTTTTCGTAATTGATGGTGCATATAGTTTAGGTCAGCCATATCAAGATCAAACAAGTATTTATTGTCGGAAAAAGACCCCTCAAGGCTACCGACCACAAAAATGGCTCAAACATAAATAAACCATTTGTAAATTGGTCAAAGTAATGCAATGCGACAGCAAGGATCTTGACAATAATTTGAGCCTATCCATGTCAATTACTGAGATACATTATTGTCGCAAAATTCTTAAAATACCCAGATACAAACGATACTGTGGCTTAGTTTTATGCTATATCAAAACTAACCGCCACAAACTGAAAACCAGCTTCAAGTGCGGAGAGCAGTTCATTAGCATGGCAATAATCCCATCCTAAATAGTCTGGATTACAGCACAATAGTCACACAGAAGGACAGTAATTCTTTAAAAGGGAGGTTCACTAATTGTAAATTTTGTTTTCAAAGGGTTCGAAGAATAACAATAGTCTAATTTTAAAGCTACAGGAATGACAATAACTATTTACAATAGAACAAGCTATATAACACCCTTAACATTTCGCGTTATTCACAAAATAAGCAGTTCTTTACCCCATCAAATAATTACTGAGTTAATATTTAATAGTTCGTGCTAACCTTACATTTAGAATAAGGAATGAATTCAACAAGATGCTACTAGTAAGAATAAGCAATTCGAAATCTAACGATTTAACGTTATCATCCATAGTGGTAGCAATTAGCAAAAGATGGCCAGGTTGCCAATAACACTGAAGTTGTAGATAATTTATATCAGACGATTTTAAACACCGATTATGAAGTTACATAGAGGACTAAGAATATCCTGTACATGCCAAGGATTCTATTGTGGTATTCAAATTACAATAGGCATTATTCTTTTAGCCAGTTTTAGGTATAAGCGATAAAGGATCTTGGACTAACTTATGCTGTAGATAAAGGTAAAAGGCGGAGTCAGCGCTGGTATTATGAGCCAAAACGTTCTATTCCAACCCATAGTGGGGCTTTTTTGGTGTTAACAGTTCTTTACAATAAAATTGTGGTAGCTTGAAATAATATAGAAAATACATTTGTTTCCAGATAGTCCATGCAAAACAGCATACATCATGGCCAAGGCAAGACAAGGAGGGCAATTGGTCAAGAAAAGCATGTCCTTCCAAAAGAATTGACTACGAGCTTTACGAGATGTTGGCAGTATTTAGGATGCGGAGTTTATGGTCCGGTCTATAAGTGTGTCTTCCATCTAATAAAACTTGTATCACGTCTCATTATATCACCAGCCATTTTAGTAGTGTGTTGAAAACCGATAGACCATTGGTTAACAAGTACGTGTATAACAAGGTCCAGAACAACTAATTTCGTTCTTATTCAGGTACAGAGTTTTAAAACTTTTGAAATTTCTATAGATTCTCTATGCTTGCAGATAATTAATGTCACGCATCGCAGCACAGTGCATGACTCGCTGATAGTAACTAGTACCCAACTTCTTTCTGCGGACAACCATTGACGTTCTGCAAATATTAAAACCGTTAATCTGCTACTTAAAGATTGATATCGTGCACTAAGCAAGAAGTACTTAATTCTCAGATTCTTTCATAACTCTGGCATTTTCCTACAATACGTTACTTGTAACATAGCAATAGTTTGGTTTCATGTTTCCCGATTAGCAATTGTAAATGAGCCGCAGATAGAATTTTGCCAAAGAAGAAAACCCTGGTAAATAAGGTATAGTTTAGTCCAAATATTGCTGCTTATGTTTGAGCTCTCTAACTTTCTCTTTCTCCACTTCTTTGAAACTTCGTGCAGCAGAGAATATGCAGACACTCATCGAGACACTTTCACGTTTCTGTAAAACAATCCTACGCATGAGAATGTCCGCATATGTTTATGCTTCTGCATAAAAAGAGGCTTGACAATAGGGAAAAAAGCAGACACTGATGATGTCTATTTGAGTTCAGCAGACTCTGCGATAAAACAAAACAATAAGCACGTAACTTCATCTTGCTTTGTAACGATGATACGGAGGGCAATTCCAAACGGTGGAATGAATTCAATGTTTGAATACATTCCCAGCAGCTTTTGACAACTCCTAGGTCTACAGGGGTCCTGGCCGAAGTGATTTAAAAAGGTCTGGCTAAACTGATACAATATCAAAGATCATGGTTTCACGGCTCGATGTTTTGTTAGACAGCTATGAGTGGCTTTAAGATGTAACTTGGGAATACATAAAGGACAAAGCCTGGACATATTAAGCAACTTATGACAGGTTCCCATGGGCTAATGTTGAAATTAACTTCGCAGACACAAAATACCTCTTCGCATGGAACTGAATTTTTTTTTTTTTTTGGCTTAGTGTGGCAATTGATTTCCTGATAATATTTTCTTTTAGTCCATCTAACGCTCCCCAATTTCCGATGCAAGGATTGTTGTACAGTGTAGTCAGGACAAGTATTTCTTTGCTTTATTTTAAGCTGATTTCAAGCACGCAGGAAATATTGTTAGATCCTTCATCTTAAACTTCGCAATAGTTTCTTCACTCTTGGTATATAAGTGTTACACCTGCCTATTCTTAAAAACAAATTAGATGGGTGCAAAAATCAGATTACTTTGGTTATCATAATTTAAGTAGTTTCCATTTGTTAGCATTGGATTGGAGTCATCATCGTCTTTTAGACCTCAATTCAAAAACTACTTCTCTGTGTTCACATATTTTTTTAGACCTCCATCCTTCCCAAGGAGTTTTTCGATTATATAAAATTCCCTTTGTTGTGTTTTCATTTCAAATAGAAAACACATTAATTATGGCTTACATTCCTACAATTGCAGCATCTCCCGAAAAGCTACCCTCGTTCACAGAATTGGTGGGTACCTTACCGTTCACCAACGAACCTTTAAGTTCAATGCCTACAATGGGAACTAACACCCCTGTGGAACCTCAACTAACAACTCCCCCTTCCTCCGCCAAAGTTGTACCCTCAAGTGATTGCGACAACATTTTGTCTACGTCTCCATTGGCATTTCTGAGACCAATTATCACTAAGTCTACTTCAAATGGATACTTTCTGCATCAACTACACTTGTATTCCAAAACATTATGTGCTTCTTTTAAAGCAAAGTCAACATCATCCAGCTTACCATCACCGAAATCAATGGCATCCACACCTTCTTCACCCTCAGAGTACAACAACAATTACATTCCTGTGCATGTGTACCTGAACATCACTATGACTCCTATGCCTGGTTACTCAATGCCAGGCGCGCCTCCAACATTGGCACCTCCAATGGTGTTCCACCAACTGCAACCTCAACATCAGCATCATCCCCTGCAACAATTGCCGATAACTCAAGCAGCACATGTAATGCACTCATCGCCACATACAATGATACATCAACACAATACTCCGTTAATGACATATGATGCATCGTTAATGATGGCCAATATCAATAATGCTTCTACTGAAAGCCTTAATTATATTAAGGCAACAAATGAAGATTCCAAGCACATTGTGGGGAGTTATACTTCAATGGTCCCCCTTGAAAAGAAACTAATTTTCCATACCCGTGGTAAAGAATCTAAACGTCGTTACATATGTAAAGTTTGTTCTCGTCCTTTTACTACCAGTGGTCACTTAGCTCGTCATAACCGTATTCATACTGGTGAGAGAAGACATCAGTGCCCATGGCCAACATGTTGCGCCAAATTCGCTCGTCAAGATAATTGCATGCAACACTACAAGACACACGTGAATGGAAAGCGTAGGAGCAGAAAGTGTATTGATGAGATCGAAGAGGGAGAAGTTTCAAGTGATTCAGATCTGCCACAAAGTTAAGTATGATAGTTTTATGTTTCATTAATTGGGTATATGGGTTATTGGTTTATTATATCAGGTAATATAGATTAGTTTAAGACTGAATGAATTTGAATGAATTATAAGAATGTAGATGAAACAGGTTGGAGAAGATCTTAATTCGGAACTCTTCCAGCTTAAGGTTTATGAGACTAAACTATTCGCTTAGTGCGAATTATGTTGTACTTGCATTAGATCGACATTTACAAAAAATAATCATGTTGACTTGGTGATCGCGTACAACAATGTTGGGAATGCTTGCAAAGCAGATAAAATCAGAAAGGAAGGTATATTTCATCGATAAAGCGGCGCACATTTGAGCTTTTTAACTTGATTATTAAGTCCAAAATGCCTGGCCGCTCCACCACTGCAGGTTCCAGACACAAATATACGCAGTCTACTCTTAAGTCCGAAAGATACTTCATCAGGTAAAAATACGTGACAAACTTGTTCTATATCGTCTAGAAAAAAAGCTGTCAGCCAGATATACTCGTGGAGAGGAGCTTTAGCATACTGGAGGTAGATGTCAGATTGTTCGAGCCTAGGAGCACCCTACGTGAAAGCTGACGTTTAAGTAACATTGAGCAAACGGCAAAACCTCAGACCCCATATGATGATATCCGATGCACGTCATTGCTCATGAAATTCACGAGTACTCGGTTATGCCTTTACAGAGGATACAAAATAAAAAAGACTGAGCATATGTGAATTCATGCACCTTCGATCATTCAGGAAAGTTGAACGAGAATTTTAACTTAATGGCGTCAAAGTTTAATCTATATCTTTAGTGGTAAAAAGATTGGCATTTTAAATTTTATTTATTTTCTATTATTTAAAATAAGGCCCCGCCTAAAGTTAGATTAGGGTTAATTTTAATGGTAAACGCATCTGCATATCCTGCTCGCTTCGGTGACAGCCTCGTTTCAATACCGCAAATGGCATTTGTAGGAACGTATTGTATTTTTTAGTAACCACATGTAGCTTTCTAGATATTGAGGCTTCCAATCCTACATACAGTGGACAAGATATTCATTATCAGAGAAAATAAACTTTCTTATAACTTTTCCACCAAAGTTAACCTAGAAAGAATGGCAACATCCGAAAATTCATTTAGTAGAAGGAATTCAATTGTTCTGTTTATTTTTGAATGAAAGAAGACATATCGGGATCTTGTAATTTATTCAGGGATACACCTTAGCAACGTCTAAAACGCATCCTGCAAGATCATCTGCAATTGATAAAGGTTGAGGCTTTCTGGAATTCATCTTTCGGCAGACAGATAAGCGACAACAAACCTCATCCTGAGAATGTGTCGTCGATTAGAATTTGCCAGTGCTCGCGTGTTCGCGATATTTTATTTGCATTACTATCCCCCCCTTAAAGGTTGCCAGTCTTACTGTAGCATTTTCATCTCGGATAAAAAACATTGCTAATATAATCTTAAAAAAATCAACAGAACTATTCCCAAAATGGAAAAAAGGAGAGTTACCACTTCTTTCTGTAATTCTGGTACCTTTCCAAAACTTATATTTAATAAAGCCGAGATTAGGAAAGGTACAAAAGGAGCAGTTTGTGACAATACATAAAGACCCAGCCAAACAAGATTCCATTTATATATTGCAGTTATGAATTTGACAATGGATCTTAGTGTGAACAGGTCCTTGTCTCACAAACATATCAGGCCATGTTTCTGTTTAGTCCCTTCTGAACTATGTTGAGAAATGTGTTTCACCACAAAGTGTTCAAAAGATGTGGTAGACAAGGCTTTGACTAAAACCTAAACAACTAATTAATTTTCGGAACTCAATTTTAAATCAAAAGCCCCAAATCTTCTTGCTTCCAGAAGCTTACGGAAAGAACATTAGATTCCTTTATAGTTCAAATAAACTTACGGAATCCGTCTCTCCTATTATATCACAATAAATTTTGTTTTTCTTCACAGGAACAGGGAACATCAAGTTAAGGAAATTTCTTCGTAATTGGTTCTGGGAGGTACTTTATTAGCCGCGTTGCCCATACAAGGATGATGATGATAAGATAAACATATTGTATTGCCCCAGATAATAAATGGTGGGATTGAAGAGCGATTAACTTAATTCAGGGTCTTTGAGACTAAAATGTACAGGTCATTGTGGTGAAAAAAAGCTCCTACATTGTAGGACTTATCGATTTAGTGCTAAGCCTTTGGGTTTGAAAGATTATGACTACCTAAGTTTACCTGTTGCTTTGAACCCAATTACCACGAAAGACTTAAACTTTACGAACAGTTGTCACAAATTTTAACGCAGCGAAGAGTGTTGATAATAGCTAATATTAGAGTTGGCAGGATACGAAACCTTAGATTAGCAAATCTGATGTTTAGTTAGAAATAAATATCCCAGAAGCGAAGAAGATTCAAAGGGCAACATTTATTTTCCTTTTATATTATCTCTCATGAACCAACGATGAAGCTTATTTCGTTGCTCTTGCAACTCAATTGAACAATTGGTTTTGGATTTCCTTCTAGAAGTGGTTTGAACTCTAAAGAAACTAACAACGACCCTGCGACAATGGCGTGCAACTTAACCTTGATTATAACTTTTAAGGTTTTGAGACACAATAGCAGATTATTGGATAAAAGCAAAGCATACCGAATACTAAATACATATCTTTAGCTTCCCAGGTGGTTCGATTCTCTGTGTGTTAGTTCTTTTTTGGAACAACTATAATATTACATAAAGCCTGTCCTAATTTAGCTGAATCGACACCAAGGATCCCGACGGAAATTGCAATAGACAACATATTAAATATTCTGCTCCTAAGCTCTATATCTGCACCTCTCGGACATCAAGCCTTCTATATGGCAGAAAACAGGGGTCAAAATTGGCTGCGGCTTAGTTAGAATATTTGCCCCATTATGGCACTCAGCTCATATCTATTGGTTTACAGTAAGGTTTGGAAACAATAATTCCGAACAACATTTGCAATTTTACGAAAAGCGGATCTGCACTACATACTGTTACTATTTTAATAATTCTGATTTACTTCGTATTCGTAATTTGTAAGAGCGAAATAGACTATTGCAGTACAATATCCCATGAATTTCGATTTGGCTTTCGCATTCACTCATATATTATCAGCATCGTGAACATTAACGTAGAAGGCCGTATTGTTAAGTTCTCGATTGAGAACATAGTTAATTCCGTTAATGATGACTTTATTAAATTTAAGGCTGTGAAAGTTTTCACCATCGGTGGTTTCAAGTTCGTGAATGTATCGAGATTCGGCATCTCCACGATGGAGCCTTAATAACGAACGTACTAAATCATTGACATAATGACTAATACAAATACCGTAATTGTGGTTGAATACATGCTCATCAAAGAAGCACCTCAGAGGCATTTCATTTTCAGCGTCGTAGAAGATATCACCCTCATAATGGTCATGTTTTCTATGTGAAACATGATCATGAATATCCTCAAATTCTGCATGATGAAATGTGCGCTGATTAAGGCATTTAAAAGGAGTGCATCCTTTTCCAATGTAATTCGTATGAAAGTTCCACATTCGATTTATAAGAGGGAACTTCAACAGATGTGTCATACCATCCATAATATCAGGGTTATTAAACACTATCATACGTTGACTAAGATATTGCCCAATAGAACTGACGACATGGGATGACACGATATCTTTGAAGCAGTCCTGAGAGTCATTGTAATACTGATGCGTGAAAAGATATTCGTCAATGTAGTCCAAGTAATTGAGACAATGCTGACATTTACATCCATTCCAAAGCACTGTATTCATTGCTTGTTCGTATGATGCTAATGAGGAAACTAAATTAGGAAGAATCAAAGTAACTTTTTGATGAAAACCACTTGGTAACAACTCTCTATAGAACTTGAGGCGTCTTAAATAGTTTCCATCAACGCCATCATCTCTGTACATGCTTTCTTCTGGGATCCAAAGACGCATGTATAATAATTTGAGGTTTGGTAATGATTTTATGAAATTAAGAATTTCGAGTTCAAAAGTTTCGATTCTAGAGTGGTTGCTAAATTCTGGTGTATCTTGAATAATACTCAAGTGTGTGATTCTGCCTTCTAATGGGACGAGGGCCGTAAAGGCTTCTTCAATAACATCGAAATTAGCTGTTCTAAAAACTATTTCCAATTTGGAGACTTTTACTAAAAGTGGAACCAACTTGTTAATTAATGCCAAATTAGTTTTAGTGATAACCAATCTGAATGCCAATAGTGACGAGAATCTAAGGGGATGCACTTCTCCATTGTTTAATCGTAAAAGCTCTATGAAGAAGCAATCAAATGAAGTTGGTGATACGATAAGGCTACTTAACTGTTTCAGTAATCTCAACCAATCTTTATCTATAGGACCAACAACGTCTGGACAATGCCTTGTGATTCTTACACTGGTAATTCCAGAAGTCTCTGGTAGATTAAGGCTATCGATAATTAATTCAGTGGCATATGGCAACATCGCATAGTCAATTTTCAAGTTTTTGCGAACTTCAAAACTACTTGCATGAATAACTTGCAACTTGTTTGAAGATACAGATTGAATTAAAGATACCAACTTACGTAATGAATCAACTATGAGACTATTAAAGGTACCCAATATGTATATTTCCTTAACGAACTCTATAAGTTCAATATTGATCTGCATTGACTGGATTAATGCTTCCAATTTAGCCCAAATTAGTTTATATTGGTTAGTCAAGCTGTAGGCTTGATGCTTCTTCAACGAGTACCCATAAAGAAAAGTAACTTGTGAATGCATAAAATCCATCAGCCGGCCAATGTTGCTCAATCCTAGAACCTGGTCTTCTATTATCACGATCCGAGAATACAATTTTCTTTGGCATGGTCTGTAGTAATGATAGTTGGTTAATGCTAAGTTTCGCACATCATTCTGTCCTAAGAAAAACAACACATTATCAAGTACCTTTTCAGGCAAATCCTGCAATTGCATCGCTGTAGAAAATCACTCGGACTAACGGCAGCAAGATCAATGTTCGTTATAGTAGAAGGGGAGGTGAATTGCCTGGTGTTGCGGTGAAACCATCCTACTGCATCGTGAACCCCACAATTTTTAGTCCAAGAACAAATTCAGATACTGCAACCCAAAATGTTTGTATCACGTGACAACATAGTTTCAACTTACTCTTAGGCTATTGTACTTTAAATAGACATACTTGAAACATGTAGCAACTAATAACCTTGTGATTTATGTCAAGTATCAAAGAAGAAACCAAAATGTTGAATTGAATATGCTCGCAACTTCGGATCAAGTCCGAAACGAACGAATAGAATTTGACTGTATCTCTACGAGGCGCTAATGAAACTAAAACTTCCACTGAAATTGCAATTTTAGTTAGTATCTTCCCCCACTTAGACATTAAAAATCCGAAGCACTTATTTCAGAGGCAAAAATGACCGTGTCGCAAAATTCGTTTACGAGAACACGAGTGACTGCTAGTAGTGGCAAAGAAAATATGAAATAGTCTGATTGAGCATGTGTTCAGAAACAATTTTCAATAAGGTCCAGTGATACGAAGAGGGATAGAATAGCCGTCAGGGCAACAAAGAATGGTCTACTTATGGGACGGCTGATAAAGAACATTCCAACAGACGCAGGGTTGAGATACTTACTAATCAGACAAAAATCATCGCATCCCCACCCCAAGTCTACCTCTAACAACAGACATAAAATATAACCCATTTAGCATGGCTTCTTGAAGTATTCAATACAATTCCCGCTAGCTAACTTCCAGACTGAATTAACCACGATCTTGTTCTGAATAAGCAAATCGGTGTTTCAGCTCAGCTAAACAACTGATTACATTAAGTAAAATTACAGTAGCGGCTTTCAAGAATTTGACCCATTACGCGTGAACTTTGATTGCGAGGAACAATTCAATCAAGCATAATACCTGCGGTTGTAGTTACCTTACAACAAAATTTCTTTATTGTTGGGTGCGAAAATTCGTACTGGAGTATCATAACGATGCAATGGGTTTCATACTATGAAGTAATCCTATCATTAATTTTCATTCGATGACATAATTCTTTCCATTTAGAGTTGTTTAGTTATATCGTTACAAAACGACTACTGCAAAATTCATGCAACTTAAGTTTTGAAGCATAACTGTGATGAGTTTACTTCGGAATTAATCGCGGAGGGAGTTAACCTGTGGTTAATTTGCATTCGCTGCAAGTAACGGAAGACATGTATTTGCCTAATTAGCGCTTTACAGAGAATCATTGCATATGGCAACCTAGAAAATTGTCTGGTGTTTGTTACATGCTACACTTCGTAAAAGTAATCTGAAACGATCATACAGGCTCTTAAAACTGGGTCTTACATATGATGTTCGGTGAGACCGATATGACGGAAGATAGATTTGAGGAAGAACTAAATATGAATAATACCCAAAAAGGTCGTGACTTCTCTTAATAATATTTTAATAATAGAACAAATGCTTAGATAATACCTCGTGCCTTATTATTTGAAGTATACCAGCTAAAACCAACAGGTAAAACTTCTAAATTTGCAACGCAAGATAACTCGTGTCCAACCTTTCATACTTTTGCTTCGTCCTATCATAACAGGAAATAGCGACATCGGTAAGAGTAGCTCATCCCTAATCATTCTGCAGAAGAAGCTTTTCGTTGCTCAACGAAGGGAAACAAGGCACAGTGACAATTCCCAATTCATTTGCAACTACAATCACTTTCTTACCTTAAATGACTAATTCTAATCTGAAAAATTTTCCAATTAAACTCAAGTATTAGTTTGCAACAGCGTACACAACTCCGTTTCCAAGGACGAAGGTAAGAAAACGAAAGAAGTTGCCGCGTGGAAGCTAGCGCTTACCATCATGATATGTCATCCGAATTGCGTTTGTAGACTTTCTTACCAAGGCAGGTTTGATGTTAATACGGGAAATCATATGAAATCATATCAAGTTGTTTATAAGGTCGGTCTAGTGTTTTGCAACCCCTTCCAGCGCTAATGTACCGTACAACACGATTTTTTAAAATTGCTGTTATTATGTTATCAAGTACTCCGGAGTGGAACTGCAAGCGATTTTCTAATCTACCTAACAATCCGATGGTCATCAAGCAATTATCAGTGAAATTCCCACCTTTATCGCGATAAATTGGGGAGAAGATTCAAGCTCCAAGTAAAATCATGTACACAGGGCAATTATTGTTACAACTTAATAGGCTGCAAGTATTAAGGGTAACCTTATAATTTTATAAACAATTCAATATTTTGCAAATGCGTTACTTAAAACTCATAATAGGAATAGATACGGAAGTCAGCTATAGCCAAAGTAAGCTTTAAGGTTTTGCCTACAGACCAAACGAACTCCTAGTACGATATCTAGTCTTCATAGAAAACTAATGAACATTGCTAGTGCATGTGAAACTAGCTAGCGAAAACATAAAGTCACCATAATTTCTCTTTAAAATTAACACCAGGTAGACACAATTTACTAACTTAACTCCAAACACAGCCACCACCTCAAGGAAATCTAATATGACACGCTTGACCATGATTCTTGGAGTTTTCAAGCGTAAAAAGATTTCCAGGATCAACGGAGAACGCCGAAGACATGGTACTTGGCGTGGTAGCCAAGTGGTAGTAGGTTCAAACACCAAAATATTGTTAACAGGAGGAATATAAGTACAGTACCTCTTCTTCTGCAAACATTGAATCTTCAGCCTTCCTTCAAAAGAATCCAAAGAAATTGAAACGGAGATATTATATTCATCCTATTCAATAGGAGGCTCCTCCAGAAGTGATTTTTTTGACCTTCAATTGTGGGTGGATAATTAGACGTAGCTGGTTCATTATCTTCAAGTGAAGCAAACTATTATCAATCTTGTTAGCGTTGCAATTTAGTTTTGACAATATTGGCCTTCATGTACACATTTTCATGAAATACAAGCTATTGGTACAAACTCAGTTTGTTAATAAAATTACCAGTTAATTATTCGTTTATGCAAGGCAAGTTGGTATTGTACCCATAATTTAGAAGTTCACATTCAAGAGAAAAGAATCAAGCATGCATATTACACGGCTTGGACTTCTACCAGGTCATCACTTCCTGAAGAAAGAACTGGCTTTAAATCGTATACATTGATTGAGAATATCCACAGTCAAATGAGAGAAAAGTAAATCCCTATAACAATGAAACTCTTAATACAAATTCCGTCGAATAATTTCATTACTACATATATGCCTACACTTTTCAATATTGATTGTCCAGGGATTGTTGGCTATTTTATACCATAGTATACAAACTATATACCAATTTGAAGCTTGAGTTTCCATAGAACAAACAAAGGTACTCAATTGGTTTATGCTCACTACCGAGGCGCCTTTTTAACCACTTAAAAGGATCATTGACTGCCCCCGAAAACTATAAGAAGCATTCGTTTAAAGGGCAGTACTTAAATATATTTCCACTAAGGTTATTTACATAAGCATTAGAGAAAGAATATTTTAGTTGTATCGCCCAACTCGCCTTAAGGGTTGGAGTACAGACAAAATGATAATCTATTAACAAGATGACTGAAAATTTAGTATGGACTTGTTTTGGCTAGATAGGGTATAAAAGCGTAGATGCTAGAATGATGAATAGCCGAAATCCCCAACATCAATACTCAATGTTGCAAAAGTTTTGACCTTCTTTGGAGTACCATTGGTTAGACGGTGCGTAGTCTAGCAGGCTAATTGATAAGTGCATGAACCAAAAAATCAACTCAACCAGTGATGGTAAACGCACAGAACCTATATAACTCTTTATGCTTTCACTAGAGTGCTGTACTGATGATCAAAATGTTAACCGTAACATCAACATTGAAGTCAAAAGTAGTGATTGAATAGAGCATATCTATGTTAATTTTGATGTTATCAGTTCATCTTCTACACAACAGGGAATTGAAATCAATTATATTCATTTATAAAATAATGCTAAAATGTAGAGCTCAGGTCCAAAAGATCCATCTTATAGAAGTTTGAATCACCAATCTTATGATGATATTTCCAATAATTCACCTATGGTAACGGTTAAAAGATTTGTTCAATCTCTTGCCTTGATACCAAAGGCAGCTCTGCCAGCATAGAACAAAGGCACAGCAGTGGCAACAGCAAAAAGACCGTAGAATGGGTAGACCAAAAGCTTAGACTTAGCACCTCTTAACCACAAGACTTCACCAGACTTTTGGTAACGCTTTTGTAAATCAATAATTCTTTGTGGGTTAGCCATCTTGAATAAATATATCTCTAAAGTTCAACTGTTAACACATGCTCTCAAAAAAATAATACACAATAGTGATGCCACTATAAGTATTCCTTAATCCGATTCTCGACCGTATACATACAATTGAACAGCTGTAACGAAGTATATGCTATCCTTTAGTTGGTAGGTAGATATTACTTACAAAACATCAGTTCATTTTTTTATTCGAAGAGTTTTTGAGAAAGTCACGTGACAGAATGTTTGTTCAGTAGCCAATGATAGAGTCTTAAAATAAGACCAGCGCGCTTCCAAATACGTAACGTGCCAAATCACACGTTCTGGCTAATGCTGTTCAAGTTAATGTACAGCTTTGGATTACATGCTTTATCCATTCCTTACTACTTCTCTTTACACAATACAATAAGTTCAACATGAAATGACTCTCAGTAAACCAATCCCTTTAGTCACGGCGACTCCCGAGATCCAGTTTCCAGTAACTCTGATTGGTTGTGGAAATACTCAACTGCCCTTGCAAGACTCGACAGAGAATTGTTTCTACCAGATGCTTCTTCTGGCCACATAGAGTCATCCCCTTGTAAATTGTGATGACGATTATGCAAATGATGATGATTTTGGAAATGAAGATCTGGATCTGTATCACTGAAACCTTCAAACTGTACACTATCCACACTGCTATTAACACTATGGAAATCATCATCATCAT
The DNA here is from genome assembly GCF_019049425.1 of Lizanozyma spartinae. Taxonomy (NCBI): domain Eukaryota; kingdom Fungi; phylum Ascomycota; class Pichiomycetes; order Serinales; family Debaryomycetaceae; genus Lizanozyma; species Lizanozyma spartinae. The sequence continues at coordinate 280,969 of NW_025065064.1, forward strand.
ATTCATTTAAAACTATAGCATCTTGTTCAGATTCCCCCATTCCATGTTCATTTTCTTCATCTGTGTATACCACAAACGAGTCCTCGCTGTCTATTCCATCGCCTATTCCATTCACCGTAAATTGTTCTTGATCGTCAGAATCATCATCATCAGTATCGTAATAATCATCATCTCGAGGTAATCGGAATCGTGTACCACAGTTAAGACATCTATCCCCATGAGCTTCCCAGTGACAATTTCCACATCTGGCAACTCCGTCGGAACTATCAATTAATGTAACTGTTGTATTCTTGAACTTACTTCCAAATATATCACTCCCCTGATCCGTAACTCGATTATACCCTTCCAACGCATTTTCCTTCGCTCGGATAAGTTTATTCTTTCGATCCTCATTATTCTCCATATCAATTGCAAGGTTCACCATGGTTGCCACGATCTCTCGAAGGGCTATATTTACCACTGGTGGTTGTTCCATATCTGTTCGACACGTTGGACAGTTCATCTTGGTATCAAACCAAGAATCAATGCACCCGTAGCAAAAAGTGTGTCCACATTGACAAGTGAATGGAACATACATCATCTCTGCGCAAACAGGACACTCTAGTCCATGTTGTATCTTGGCCAATACATCAACTGCTAAAGGCTGCGCCTATAATAAAAAAAATAATCTCGTTAGTAATAAATCCTCTTCGTCGTACGGCTACAAGCAGTACAAATACAGCGATATGGTAACACTAAAGGCAACAGGTATATATCGTTCCATTTCAAAGATGAAACGACTCCCCGTAAGGTAAAAGGTGGAAAATTAAAACGTACAAGGCCACTCCATTGGTTTTTATACTCATCTGACGACTCCATTACTCCAGCAAGGCAGTCGCTTAGTCTTTTCTACCTCCATGATTTGAACATCTAAACTTCAAGCTAAGCTCGGTTCTCCAAATTTGTAGGATCATCACATCGCTATGTACAGGATTTGGTCATTGACCAATTTGGGGTATATAAACTAAATAAAGCAGTAGTACGTCTGGTTATTACATAAGCATGCAATATCTTCGTTATTATTAATCTTGAACTTTATCTTCTTTTGTTTCAATTAAATCTTGTAACTCTTTTATTGATTTTTCATTTTTTAGTTAATAAAAATAAATAAGGATCTTTTAGAATTATTTTTGTTCTAAAATTAAATTTTGTGCCTAGAAAAATAAATGGAAGATTAACTTGGACTTGGTTTAAAGAACATATCTTCGTTATTATTTGGAAGTTGATGATATCCAGTTATCTAGAAATGACATCATGGAGGTGACTTCTTCATGGACATCCAAGGCATCTTGAGCAAGACGCGCATCGATGTCTCCAAGTAGTCCGTTGATACGAGCATGTGCTTTTGCAGCCATTTCCCAATCAACCAAGTCTTGTTGGACGTTCTTGGAACCATCATTAGTGTTCTCTTCAGGGGTAGTAGTAGATAAATGTAATAGTTTGCATTTGTGCTTTTCTATCAAACGAGAAATCCTTCGTTCAACGTAACCACATTGCTTTGCAATATATGGACTCAATATTACTTCATTAACAGGGAATGCATTTATAACGTTGATAACCGAAGAAAAGTCCCGTTCCCGAACAGCAAGGGATAGTTCAAGCGTTAGTCTCACCATGTATGATCTGTCGTCCAATTCTTCAGGTTTCACAAGCAGTAACAGTGTTCTTGCCTCATCATATAGTTTGTTATTAAGGCAGATACGACAAAGAGTCAATAAATTCCTTGAATTCAACCGCAATTGATGTCCTACTTCAAAGTATTGCTTCAATTTAGCAGTAGAGTCAGGCAATTGATAATTATAAATATCAAAGCTATCAGCAGTCAGGTACATTCTGAACCCTTTGAGAATTTCTAGTATATCAACTCTAAACTTTTGATTCAGCCTCTTGAATGTGGTCAATAGAACTGAGGCTTCTGGCCTAACTCCTTTATTGATCAACTCTTTTAATCCTTCATTCATTCTGAAATCTATTTGATCCTTATATGACTTGAATTTGCGTTTAGAATGAGTGCGCTTCCATTCTATGGATGCCCAACTTGCAGAATACTTTTTAGATTTCAATTTGTTTCGAGCCAAATTATATGGACATAATTGGGACTCTAGCAGTTGAATCTTGGTATGTTTTTGAATTTTGGCTTTGGAGTCACCTGAAAGTTCACTTCTATCCAACCAAGCGTGGAAATTAGTTGAAAAGTCATATGCCATATATGGATATGCTCTAACAAAAGATGCAAATAAATGTTGAACGAAAATATCATCATAAGGAAGACCACTCTCTGCAGCCTTCTTCAATAATGCAAAATGAGGAGAGAATTTTCCCCTTTGACTATAATAGTCACTAATGATGCGATAGAATGTGTCATCAAGAGTTATGTTATATCTCTTCATACTCATTAACAAAAACTGTATCACCTTCATATCCAGTCGAATTGAAAAGTATTCTAAAAAGGAATAATGAAGTGCTCTAAGACTTTCCTTATCATCCTCAGTTGAACGACAAATTTCATCAAATTCAACTAAATCTTCTTTGGTTACTGTTTTCCTGAAACGTCCGGGTTCACGTAACGATATTTTGGCCTGTAAGGACACTGCTTGAATCAAAAAGTGATCAGAAACACCTATTGATTCAACCATATCCATCATTAATTTGACTTCATCTTCTTGACCAAATTTATAGTATTGTTGCAATAATAACGCCATTGTTTTGGCATCTGGAAGTTGGCATTTAGAAGAATTGGCTATCCAAATAGAAAAGACATAACCTAGATTTTCAAATATTGACCCTGCCTTAATAAGATTGTATATTACAGTATTGAGTACCTCAGATTGTAAACCCTTTCCTCTAGAAATCAAAGTTTCGTATAGTGTTTTGGCATATTCAATATCAAACGTTCGTATAGAAGTTGCAAGGAAATAGCAAAGCGTTTTAGGAGTGTATATTTTATTATTGTTGAGATAAACATAAATCAACTGTTGCATAACTTCACTATTATCCAAATGATAGCAAAACCGGGCATAATTGTCCTGGAATACTTGACTTTCAAACATAAAATTCTCATATAACTTGCAGATGTCGAATAAATGAGGTATTCTGATATATATATAGTCATAATATGGCGAAGATGCATTGGGTGAGTGGGTATACAAGGGAACTTCAATCTCTTCTTCTAAAGGCAGACAGTACCGAACAGGTTCGTTGGAAGTAAACTTATCAAATAACTGCGTAATGATGTCTGGATGTACTATAAGATTTTTTTCTTCTAGTGCTTTTGTTAGTAATGTACTAATCAGTGAATAGTCACCCACAGAAGCAAATCTTAACACATTCTGAGTTAACTCCCCGTTCAAGTCATCAATTTCTATCTCCTTAGGAATATGATATCTGACTTTTGGCAGCCGTTTCATAAACAGAAAAGCTGAAGCCAAAGTTAAACTTGCCAGATGGAGATGACTTTCAGGAGCCGTGGCTGGGGCAGGGGAGTTCCTTGTGCCTGAAGAAGATTTCTCTATCCATGCTTCATACGAGGAAGACGCGTCTCGAGGTGGTGTCTTGTATAGATTGCGTCTTGGGCGTAGTTGACAGATATCATGTACCGTTACTCTGTAAGTTCCCGGTCTCTGTGAAAGAGGTATTCGTGAAAGTCGAATAGCCATTCTTTATGCTGATGTAGAGAGAAAAACGAACACACGATATATGACTTCACTTTGCGTGTATGTAAGCACCACCACTTTCCTTGTTATCAGACACTGACTAGATAGTAGCAGCGAAGACATCTTGTAGTACAGGCTAATTTGAGTGGAATGATTTGTGTTGGATAAATGTGTTATATACAGGCAACACAATTAAGAATGTGACATACATTAGTTTGTTTAGTCGTTGATTAACGGCCAATTGGGCAATTGGGCCAAAGAAGATAATAAGAAAGCTAAAGATAAGAATCTCATACACTTGCGGTGTGCTGACTTTCAAGTACTTGTAGACGTTTTTTAGTGCCCTTACGTTGTAGAACTGGTAGGTGGTGCGGTGCTTAGCGGTGTTCAAACTCATAGTGAGTGAAAAATTCAAATCAATAGTTCTGTAAAGACTAAGTAACACTCAAAGTATTTACCGTATAATTAAACATGTCCAATCAACCAAAAACCGTGGATTTGAAACTGTTGCCACCACAACAGATCTTAGAGTTACGGAACTCAACCGAAAGAGAAGTTGAACATTTCACTCAGTCGCTTCAAGCATTACAAACGGCCCAGGCCAAGTTAAAGGAATGTCTTGGTTCTGTTGATAGTATGGGTAAATCAGAGTCTGACGATTTGCTAGTGCCTTTGAGCTCATCCTTATATTTGCCTGGGAAGATTGTTAACAAAGATGAGTACTTGGTGGACATTGGAACTGGATACTTTGTGGGTAAACTGGGAAAAGAAGCTAAGGCCGTATATGAATCCAAGATTGAAAAGTTGAATGAAGACTCAAATAAATTACGAGAAATCTTGGTACAAAAGAATGAAATAATCAATAGTATGAATATAGTCTTACGGAGTAAGATGGCAGAAAGTCAAGGTGAACAATCTGCCACTTGAAAAGAATTTTTCATTTGTCTGTGTATATTAATTATAATAATAGTAATGCCCTATAATTGCATATCTCCATACTCCTTATTGTAAATGAAAGGTTCTGAGACTACTCGTCTTAAATTTTGAACTTTAACATTCCCAATCCCACTAATATTACTTAAACGACTCTGATCTTCAGGTACACAACTCTGAACCACAATCTCCTTGACTGATGAGCATGCTCCGATCAAGTTTGCTGCATCAGACTTGTTGATCCGAGGGACGCTCGTTATTGAATCGACAAAGACAGAATGATAATCTGTGGCCTTTACACCTTCAATGCGTTTCCTCTTGGCTGGAGCAGTATCTAGTCTTTTGGCAAATACAATATAATTTCCCGCTTCTTCAAACGACCATGCCACCACTAATGTCATATCGTTCTTAATACAAATATCCAGAAGTTTGCATAGAACATCTTGATGGGAATCAATATCAACCACAGCTAGCAAAATACGTAACACACTATCCTTGAGAGAGTCTGCCAGAGTCGAAGTTCCCTGTCTTAGATTCTTTATTCGTCTCCAAATATATTCGGGACGGAGTTTATAGTATTTTAATGAAAGAAACAAAAACTGAATGGTGGGACTTATATAGTAATCTGAAAGAATGGTATCATCAAATCGCCAACTGGCAGTTTTCATTAGTGGACTCTTGAATAAAGGGTTACCCTTTTGAGATTTGGCAACCAAGATTTCACTTGGACCTTGGATACGGCCCATCATTCGCCCATCACGTCTTCTATTCATTGGTCTATTGTGCATCTGGTCCGTCGAGGGGTTTGTAGTATTACCTTCCACAGTTATAGAGCCTTCTGTATTGCTGTTATTCCCTATATGAGCTCCTTCTTGTGGTCCACGTTTACGGCGTGGTCGTTCTTTGATAGTCTCAGGTTGTACTTGGTTGTTCGTTGTATTCTGTTCTGAAGTACCATACTGTTGCCGCATTCGCTCCACTCCCGCAAGAATGTTGGCAAACGACACGGCATTCAGAGTTGTTTCATCGTTCATGCTACTGTTGGAAAGATAGAAGGCAATAACAATAAAGGTGACAATAAATCAGGTTTCTATGGAGAATAGAGATCTTATAAATTAATTACGTAATCAGCATAAATCTCAAACGATCAACAATTGAACAGAGAATCATGATATAAACTTGAATAATCAAGTCTTTACTTTTATAAAATAAATTAAAAATGGGATTTAAACTTCCGTATGTATGCTATGTTATATGCTCACTGTCAGGAAATGGTTTGTGGACTCAGCAATAGGTTCTGAGTTCTCCACCTTTCATGCTACCTTTGAGATGTGATAATAAATAGCGATGACTGAAACTAACAAGTTAACTTTATAGAAAGACACACAACGCATATTATGACCCTGTCACATTTAAGATGACACCAGCTTTGTATCGTGTCAGAGCACCTTTCTTTTGGAGAAACACTATAGCTCTTTTTGGTGTATCATTGATCCCCCTTGGAGTCTACATCTATACGTGGAAAAAGTTGGATACCGATGATTTCGGAGATATTCCAATTCCTCCACTTTCAGAAGCTGAAATCGCTGAATTGAAAAAAGAATACGAAGAGAAAAAAAAGCTTGATGCTTGAAGTAGTAGCGTTGGCTAGACCCCCATCTTCATGTATATAGTTGTTTATGTAGCCTAACCTAGCCTAATGAAATGTGTTTATTTGCTTGAAGCCGTAGAAGTATTATTCACATATGCTGAAATATCACAAAACTTCCGAATACTAATTCCAACCAGGAAGTTACTACTAGATACTGTATGAGTATCGTTGCAAATGAATACTGTACAACGGGGTAAGTTTGTTCTTACAGGAGAGAGTGCAAAGCAAGTTTTGAGCTTAAACTGTATGTCTGTACTGTAATATGTGAGGGTCGAAAGGGACCATAGAACCTGCGAGTAAACGTATGCAAAGGTTAGCGATTAAAGAATGTATCTTTGTATGAAGCAAGTCCCGAAAGCGGTAAAAGTTGGCTCAATTCCGTTACTTTCACATTATGAATAAACTTCTTCTCAAAAGTAATCAATGAATTAAATGAGGAGAGAACACACCTTGGCTTACATTACGAAGGGTACTTGTAAATCGAAAGTTGCAAAACTCATGACATTGCTAGTGTTGTTTTATGTTCGGGTCAATTGGTCACTTGTAAGGTGTATGTATTCTGAGTTGTGTAACCCGATGGCACGAACTTCGCTAATGTCTGGAGGTTTTTGAATCGTGTACCAATCGCGGATAAACAATTACATGTTAACATGTTCGTATAATTACACTACATTACCCTTACGAAATTTGGTAAAAGTACGTACGTTTAAAAGTAAAAATTGTAATTCTATGATATAAATTTAAGGAACGATGGGAATCAGCTTACGAAAACTTAGAGGCTTTAACCGTTCCACTAAAAAAAAGGATATCTATGCATATGTATCACGAAGTTCCAGGATATGTATTTTGAAAAGCAGGTTTGAATTAATCTGCGATTCAAACGCATTGACATTTAAGAAGGCTTATAATGAAACTATCAAAAACTGGATTTTGTGAAAGACCTTTTAAAAAGCCGTACACATTTTTATTCGAAACTTCGTTTTCTTTTTAGTACTTGTAGATCTTATAATAGCATATTGCAAAAAAATACAATCAATAGTTGTAACATACTCTGTTTCTCTAGCTTTCCAACTAATAGATTGTATTTTCAAACAAAAGTTGGAGCTCTAGATGCCTTCTTCCGTGAAAGAATATAAGAACACATTAAGGTATCCTTTCGCTAATCCTATATGGACATGTAGATAGTTCAATGAAACTGACCAATAGTACTATAATAAAGACCTTTAAACGAGTTTCCTGTGGATCTTGCCACAGATTGAAATAAAAAAATGAGCCCGCTTCCAATAATCACACCAAAAAGTGAATTTTGCGTTTTAATATTAACACAAGTATCTCTGAAACTCAATGGAAATAATTTGATTCGGATCATAGCCTCCGGTTTTGAGTGGTACTCTTCTTTTGAATCAAACAAATGCAAATCAATTACCCTCTAAATTTGGTAAGAAAGCTGGTTAAAAAATCAAGCAAAATAGGTATTCATTCCACTTTTTGCTATCGTTAAATCATGAAGGACATTTTGCATAATACTCGATTATCAAGCCATCTTAGCTGTAAATATACTATCAAGGCATTCTTTTGAGTTATGATCAATTAATTATTCTTTCGCTGTCGTATTAGTGAAGATGGTCCAGATCAACAGGAAACCTGCCCTATCTGAGCTAAGCTTCTTGTGGTTTTATGGATTAAACCTATAATCAAATTAGCTAGAAGGTTTTGATACTCTAGCAGGGTGTTTGGTGTCATATAATGTATGCTAGGTGTCACCGGGCTTTTTTGATCTCCACTCCTAGAAAGGAATCGCTCTTATATGTGTTTTCCCAGTTTGCCAAATCAAATTATACATTTTTTAAAGTATTCCCCTCCAAAAAAGATTAATAAATATGCTATGGTATGGAACTCTTAACTAAAATAATTGTTGTGACTTATTTGATCTTTTCTTCTTGACTGTCCATCATTGGTATAGAGGACGAAAACATTGATAAATCCACCCACAGACTCAGAGTTGATATAGGCTTTCAGAAATGATTCCACTTTCGTCTTATCCAGAATATGATAGCTTCAAAACATTTTCCAACAGTGCTCCTTCATCAGATCTTCAATGGTGCTAGACATAATTTTATGAGCTTGCACTTTGCTAATTATTGTTACTAGTTTGCTGATTTGGTGTCTGCTCTCAAGTTCTTCAAATGACAGTAGTATTCCTTAGATAATGAATTAATCCACTAACTCATTAGGCTTACTTCAGAAAGGCTCATTCACTCTTTCCTATTAATTGACGAGAAAGGTATGCAAGCTTCATACCAAAAAATCTTTTTCCATTATATTTGACATAGACAGTCCTTAGAAATCTGTACCAACCGGCTCAGAATTCAAGTAGCAGATTATCGAATTGGAGAATTTAACAGCTTTGTTAATATTGATATTTACATATCTTCCTTGTAAATGGCCATATTCTGCTGTCCCTGTCACTGATAAAAAAGGAAGACTTTTGATGAAAGCCGGAAAAAATTAGATGACCTTTGCCTCACATCAACAAACTTCTAAGCGCTTTCAGAGCAAGTTAAGAAAGTATTCCTTAAGTAGAATAAACCTTAATTGGGTTAGATCAAGCTTAACAATCAAGTTGCAGCATATTCCACCTTCTAAACAATTAATCCGGCATATACAACCACTTATTTTACGATGCCTTTTACCAAAAGGGACAATTAAGGGTCTTGAGATTCCAAATTTGTCAATGGGGCCAAACGCTATAAGGCTACACTGTCAATATAAGTAGTTGCTAAAAGCTCACAGTAAGATTGTTAAAAATAATTCAAAATAGTTTATAGACAACGACGACATATTTATACTCCAGACAAAAAATGGTTTAGTTCTAGGTGCCAAGTTGACTGGCGATAGAAATGCCTACCACTTCAGGTACTAAAGGTGCTAACAGGTGGCAAAACGCTTTTTCGGACTGGGACTCCAATAATAACAGAAACGTCTCAGGTGTCCCTAGAATTTCCTGAGGAATACTTCCACAAGTCACATCACTCCCATTTGAGTATTCTCATAGCTTTAGCTAAGCCATTTTCTATTCACAAAGGCTGGTTAAATTGCAACAAGAACTTAGGAATATAACCAATGATTTAAGAAATTACTTGAAATTGCCAAGTTCCTTTCTCGTTCCTTATGAAGTTTTCAAAACCTAATTTTGCCAATTATACCACCTTGGATAATGAAATGTGAAGTCGGCATGGTAATATGGTAGACTTTACACCAATTACCCAATGCTTAAATTATTGCTTCAGAGGAATTAAAAGTTAAATATTCAATCCAGGAATATCTAATCCATGAATTTATGATTTTTAATCTCAGTGGTACTATGCTACCAACTGTCATTTGAAAGCTTTTGGTTCATTTCTAATAAAAGATCCTTAAGCAAAGTATAACACGGTCTAATGCCAGGTGCAGCATATTTTAACATGGCTGAAACCCATTCGCATAAAAGTAATCATTGAGCATAACGCCTTGCAACGTTGATAACGACTAAGTTGGTTCTAAAATATGATTCAAGCCAATACTTACGTGCTTTCTGGGCTGTTACATTTTCAAGAAAGGTTTCGCTGGGTTTTATTGATGCTCTATTTCAAAGAAATACATTCATCTTTTTAGTTAAATACTAACATATGAGGAAACGAAGTACTCACAAACCAATGAGACAAAGTATAGGGAAATTTAATGGCAAGAATTAATCAGGGTCATTAAATCACTTACTTCCATGTTTATGATAAAGATTGAATTACTGTTAGACAAGGTCAAAGAAAGAATAACCTATAAAGGTAATATAAGCAGCAAAACTCGTTAACAATTGAAAGGGCATAATTTGTTCCTGTAGAATCCCTTATTCGTTTGTTTTAATTCCCACTTTCATTTTCAACACTTACCAGAAGAGAAAACGGCCTGACTTTAGAGCAATAGAGTGCTCTATCTAAAGGGTGCTAGGTAAGAATACTCGTCCACTCATTGTTCTAAAAATATGGTAAATAGAAAAGTTTACATAACCAAGGGTAGAAGTGACAAAAGCATGGACACTGACGTAAATAAGTATTTTTTCAGTCTCATGGTATGATGCCACTCTGCTGGATTCCACTTTAACGTATTATGGCAACGTTTTATTCTGGTAATTAAACAGGGGAGAAGATTGAAGTCCGATCCATTTACGAAGACTACTTGTAACCATCATTGGTACTACATTAAATTAAGAGAACAACACAAAGTTTGACACTGAATCTACACAATCAGGTATTTGGTAATAACTTTGGTAGCGCCCATACTCAAAAAGGGCAGCCTTGCGATCGATCGCAACATCCAGGGGGATAATACACAGTATCCAAATTAGTCTAAGTCATACAATAGTGTATCATTGAGGGCATACTCCGCAAGATATAACTCACTTAGGTATTGAAACCAGCCCCAAAGATATAGCGTTGGTGTTTTCTTGTCTCATGAGTGGCCAGACTTAACCAGCAGTTCAGTTTGAACCTCTTGAACTACGCGGACGTTGTAAAAAGTTGAAATAACGCAATTGGCTGTGTATTTTTAGCTTGTTCTATTATCATGCATACACTCTTATTGTTCAGAGTTTTTTCCACTGGTATACACAAACGCATCACGTAGATGTTGTTTAGCAATCTGTACATATTTGTCTCTATTTTTGTCTGCATTTGTATTCTATTGTTATGGATGCTGCATAGATATATCAGACATCAGAATATGCAGAGTGTCAATCACCTTCAAAAGTACTTGTCAATTGTACTGCGACAATAACGCACCCTAACTAGTTCATCGGCCATACCGCACCGGAAATGGAAGGATCCGCACATACATTTATCATCAAGGAGGTCCCAAAGTGAATGAATTAAAGCAATCTCCTGAACTGTATAGTAAATTTGACACTACTGTAATGTCAAGAAGCCCGTATTTGGAATTATAACTTTTTTCATAATATCACTCTTGCCGTATATCATCTGCAAACTTTTTTCCATTGATTGGTTCTTCCCGATAATCTTTGCAACAACAAACACTAAAACAACAGTTTAAGGTTATCTGCACGGCATGAACAATAAAAATTAATCAAGCCTCTTATTATAAGTTGCAAAAAACAATGTCTGTTGGATTAAAAATACTCTTTTTAGTTCTATCAAAAAGTACACAAGTGCTAGGGCCAGAATTATTCATCACGATCCTCGTACATAGAAGGACCCCGTGTGGGATACGGAAGGTTTAAGCTCTCGTTTCTTTGTCTATGCCCTGGCTCAGCTTGATATTCGTTCTCGCTTGATACTAAAGGACGAGTATCTGGTGGGTTTGCTCTTGCGTTGCTTTGGTCATTCCAAGTGATTGTCAGTTGTGAATCATGCGAACTATTTGAATTGGAGTAGATATTGTGTTGAGTGGGGTGGTTAGGTGGATGGAAATATTCTGTAGACGAAGAATTGTCGATCGAATCAAGTCGACTAAACCCACCATGATAGCTTGGTGGTGGTGTGACTATAGTACTATCATAGACCAGTGACCCAGTCCCACTGATACTTCGAGCTGGATGTTGGAAATGAGGGGGAGGACCATATGGAACACTATTTCCACCACCTACATAACTTGTTGACGCATTCATAGTTAGCTGTGAATATTGAGGTGTTTCTGAATAAGTATAAGTATCAAGAACCGACTCAACATCATCTTTATTCCAATTTGTAGAAAGACTGCTTGGAATTGTGCTGTGAGAATCATCATCACCAAAAGGATTCTTAAGACCATTAGGTGGTGCAAATTGTCTCTGATTATCTTCTCCGCTGATAAGAAGTTCCTTTGAATTACCATATTGATCTAACTTCAGAATATTCAACTTTGGTGTATCAAAACCATCACCACCAGTGTAGCTTGTGTCGGAATTGAAGCCGTATGCTTTCGTTTCCTTGAAAGGTTTCACATGTGTCAAGCTCGTATCACTGACTCTGCTGTTGTTTCCATAGGGTGGTCTAATTCTGTTATAAGAGTGTGGTTCTGGGTCTTTGAATGGATCATTCTCGTTGAATGGTTGTTGTTGACGAGAATCCATAGACTCCATATTGAATGCATTGTTGTGATCTTGAACGTATTCAAAGTCTTCAAAGAACGTGGTGGAACTGTTCAACAAAGGATTCATCTTCATCTCTTCCAACGACATCAAGCCAGTCTCCAATAATTCCTGACGAGGTTTATGGTACTTTTTAACCAATCTTCTAGTGTTGGAGTTGATGACAAACACACAATACTTTTTAATTCTTTTAAACCCCTTACGATAAGTCTTGATCTTGATGGGTAAATATAACAAGATCGCCAAGATGAATCTGAACAAGAAAATGGAGTAAATGGCCAATGAAACAACCATAAGTGATAAAATAATAGCAAGCTTCAAATTGGTGGTGGCAATCTTTTTAATATTGGCAATCACATCATTCGATGTGTCACCATCTGTTGCGTAATAAAGGATAGTTAAGACGTTAATCACTTGACGAGGAGTATCTATAACAAGCACTTGAATAGCAACATCCAATTCTTCATACACCAAAAATGTACACCAATCAAAGAAATTTGTAGGTTCCAAGGCGTAGAACAAGCAATGATAATTATAGGACTTTAAAGTGTACCACTTCTTTGCATAGCTGTTTAAATAAGTTTGGGCAATCTTCTTCTTTTGAAGTACTCTGTAGGCAATAATCCAATGGTACCCTACGAGACAAAACTGGAATAGAATACACCCTGAAAACACCCATTTGGCAATATCAAATCGGTAAGGTTTGATGTCTTGATTCGACCATTTGTTGAACGCCAATAAGTTGACACAAGTATACGTATCAATGCACAACAGTCCAATGGACAAGATAACCATTATCCATGTGAAAAGATACCAGAAGAGGGTCCAGAACTTGAAGTTTCTGAAAGTTGGCACATCGACCAAATTGAAGGTTGACTTTTCAAAGTCACTATCATTGACACCGGCCGATAGGAAATCGGTATATACATTTTTGCCCATGATGATGATGAAACTATTGTGGTGATGAAGTTAATATTAGTACATCAGACATTCACAAGCATTCAAGTATAAGTTCGAATATGCTCAAGCATAAACTTGAACAGCTCTGTACAAAGGATAAATTCAAGGCGGAATGTTTTAAATGATGTGATGCAATCGTGGTAGATTACAGAACGATATCGATGTAAATATCAGCACGAGAAGCGTGTGAATTTTGTTTCAAACGCGTGGCGCCGTGCCAAATCTGAAAATAAAGTTCCGTATATATACTGATAGGCAAAAATAGCCAACGTCTCGCTTGATATACATAAATATATATATATATATATATATATATATATATATAATTGCGTGTATACTTTTGCCTGTATATATATATATATATGTGGGATGGTGAATGTGTTCTAGCTTTAATAGTGTGGGGTTAGGTACTCTAATCTTTGCTCACCTCCTTCCAATTACTTAACAGTGATTCTTGTGTAATACTCAGGCGAGAACCCCCGACTAAAATTAGATTGAGAAATTAAGGCTTTCTAGTGCGTTGTACAGTACTACCATCTCTTAATCGCTGTGGCTGCGATCCTTACTAGCAACAGGGACTTTCTAATTTTCTTGGTGAAATGTGATCACTTGCTTATGGACTGTACTACAGCTATTTCTGTAATCCTATTGCTGCTATTAAAGACAATGTAGATTGTGGAAAAGTGTAAGTTTGCATTTTTATAAAAGTCTCATAACATCACTACAACATAATAGTTTATCAATTAACTTACATTAAAATTTGAAAACATTATATGTGTTTTCTTTTTTCGTATTTAGTATCGTATTCTACAATGTGTGTAGATTAGATGTGATCTGCGGCTGAATTTATTTTATTCTCTGCAGCAACCGTCATTCATGTTATCGTAAAATATGCAAGCAATGTGTTTCACTTGCATACCTATTTCCTACACACTCTGTGGTTGATACTTTGTAAGAAGTTTGCTGGCCTCCTTCTTAAGATCTTCTTGTTCACTAGTACTAAGCTCCCTTAGTAAATCAATACAAACTTCTTTAACTGGGGGACGATACATTATAAGAAATTGAAGGGCAAGGAACCCAATGCCACTCCGAAGTGGATCAACACAAAGTGACTTGATCCTAGATATCAAAGAAGAGTCCAAATATGGTAAATCGGAAACCAATCTAATGAACAACTTCTTATCTTTTGGTTCCAAAAACGGAATAATACTATCCAATACTTTAGCACTCCATTTATCGTAAATTGGTGATGATGATGGTGATGTTTGTTCTTCTTTCTGATGGAGAACTTGCTCGCTATACCACTCTTCGTTAAGCCAACTGATTATCAGATCAATACGTCCATGAATATCTTGGAGAAAGTATTCAAATATAGCATTACGAATCATATCACTCAACTCTTGGTTTTGAATAAAGTCTTCACTCTCACTATCCTCTGCTGTTGACATCCCACGGGTTGCTAATCTACTTAATAGTAAGAGCCAGCTATCGGGTTTCCATGACTTAATGGCTGTCTTCGTAAGTTCTTTATTAACCCCAGTTTCACCCGAAAGAGTAGCATCTTCTTCTTCCGTATTATTTACTGTTGATATTGATGATGTTGTAGCTGAATTAGCCAATGCAAAAAAGTTTTCAATAATCATAGAAACGTGTTCCTTTTTCTGTTTGAAGGATTGTTCTTTGATAGGAGGTAATGAATTCAGAATTTTTCGCTTTCTTGTGTCATGCTCTCCTATTTCACCTTCCTCATATCCATCATCATCTTCACTATCATAAAGCTTATCATCATAATGATCGTTTGCCCCATTCTTATCTTCAGCATCAAGATCATCGGACCATTTAACCTTTTTACCTCTCTTATTAGGGCCTCCCTTATGAACATCTAAATCAACATTGTACTTATACCTTTCCAAAATGATGTCCAAAGCCCTGGCAAGATCTCTAGTACTTACCCTGCTTAAGGCTGTTAATGCCATGTTATCTAAGATATTTTGTGGTAACGAACTCAAATCAAATTGAGTCAACTCATTCGAAGGATTAGTCAAGCAATAAAGTAATCGATAATCATTAACCTTTAATTGCTTATCAGGAACATCAAATCCTTCCCATTTACGTTTCTGAATAGTTGGATCATCTATAGCAAAGATATTCTTCTTGCGGATTTCGTTCCCTCTTTCTGTCAACATATTTATCTTTTGATTAAGTATATCCTTAAATGATGGCGGGATCATGTTTTGTCGTAAAGCATGAGATATAAATACTTTTGCTACTCTATCACAGTACTTTCTAGCCAATTTAAACTCTTCCACAGTTTGATAGTTGGATTGTAATTTAAGTGTTGAGTCATATTTGCTAAGGACCGTCAGGATCTTTACTGCAAATTGAGGTTTCCGTTTCATTATTACCATCAAATGGTTGAGAGTTGCAGTGAACAATTGAGGAATCAATATGTCACGACTAATATTAGCCAATAGAAGGTCAACAAGCCGACTGGCTTCGTCTTCTGCAACTGAATGCTGAATTAATGAATGCATTTTGTTAACTTTGGAAAGGGAGAAGTAATTATTGCTGCTACCGTTTTGATTTGAAGCCGACTGGTAATCAATAACCACTGCCATGAACTTTATAAGCTCACACTTACATGTCAAATTCCTCCACAAGTCATGCTCATCATTCTCAGACATCTCAAGGGGCCAAGGAGTATCTATCTTATCCAATAAATTCTGCTTTAGCACCAGAAGTTTTTGCCACATGATGCCAATCCCTGCACCATCATTGAAAGTTATAAACTTGAATGTCAACTTGTATAGGATTACCAGCACATCTATCACCAAAAGGAACACTTCCATATCACGTACCCTGGTGGCTACAAGAACATTATCAAGAGCATCCATGGCAAGCTGTGTTCTTGTGTCTGGATCAATGATTTCAGGGTTGGAAAAGGCCTGGTATAGAAACTCAAGACACCATTTGGTCACTTGTACTTTCTGATGTTCATTTATCATCGACACAATGTACTCAAAGATCTTGGGGAAGTATTGCGGGTTTGAAAACCCTAACTTCTTAGCTTCTTCAAGCAGCGCAAACATCTCTGCGTCTGCTTGATCTGATGCCATCTTGGACTTTGATTTAAGTTAATGGTTGGGTAGTAGGGTACTAGTGATTGTCTTTGTTATGTGAACTAAGTACAACCACAGAAAATTTTGGCGTGGGGGATTACCCGGCACTCGAATACGAGAATAGCAGGCATGGTAGTAATTATACATAATAATAGTAGCTGTACGGGGTAATTGCATTCATTTATACGAGGGAGTATTGAACTAGAAAGTTGGGATCGTAAAGTGCTACTTTATCATTGCTCATATGCATTTGAATTAGTATGCATATTCTATACATATCCTCACGTCTTACGTACATACAACTCAAAGTCAATGCATGACTGTGTAAATTTCAGAGCTGTTTATCAAAGTAATCTGAAAAAGGTAGCCCATCTTTAATACCAATTAATTCATTGCATCACTGAAGATGACTATTTCTGTCGAAATATGTGTGTTTTTTGACAACGTAATCTGGATCCACTTCTAGCATTTTCTTACTACACTCAACTACCCAGTCTTCAGGTTCCATTTCTGCTAGCCTCCATTGATTTGTTATCAGGGCTAGTACCTGTATCATCTCTTCGTTTCGCTCACTACAAAATTGAACTACGATATCGTAATTTGCGTTCGGATGAAATGTAAGTGGATCGACTGACCTTATTAAGTTGACCATCAATGACAGTAATACAAGCAACAATCTTCCCACATGTTCCAAGAGGATAATTTGGACGCATACTGCCAACGAACATAAAACAAATCTTCTTGTTCTAACCCACAAAGGAGATGGTAAGCCTTCTTAGCATCACTTGGGCGTTTTAATTTAATTCTTGACTTGCCTTTGTGATCAATTACAATTTCAAGGGAAAACACAACATCTGGCCAATATTCACCCAAAAGATAAAGAACATATACATTTGGACGGTCCAAAGTTTGGGCTCCTTAAGAGTCTTCTTGTGGGATAAGACCAGCAACTCCGTGGCATGAGGGTCAAATTCATGATCATTCCAGAGTTTCCATAATCTTACAAACCTGTCATTTAAACTCAGTAAAACGTTTTTCAGTGAGGTTTTGGACCACCACCAGGGAAATTTAACTTGCCCGAGCGATTATCATTCATTTGGAATTAGTTCTCGTAGTATTTTGTGAAGCCTTTTTTCCTTCAAGAGATTGGTAGATCTCGTTGTATTCTTATATTCTACAGTCGTACGAACCCTGTAAATAGTCTTTGAGTAATATTGGCGGCGGCACCCCGCAGATATTTCAAAAAAGCACTACTACTATATAGGGTTTTTGGAATCTATAGTGGTTAGCATTTTCAATTATCAATAATATATGAACACAGCACATTGCATTACACTACAATGCATTGCATTGCATAGCATAAGCAAAGAATAAGCGAAGAATAAGCGGCGATCAATTAAAGATCACTATTAACCATACCCTAAACCCATTCTTCAATAAGATCAAAAATGGTAATTGTAGTCACGTGGCGGCGCTTTTAGCCGTTTTCGTTGATCATTTGTTATCGTGACAAGGAGACCGTTATCTTCGCCAAAGTCCCTTTAGATTAGATTTATCATCAACACGCACTAATCAAATAATAATAATAATAAAAAAAAAAGAACCAGCTGTAAAGCAAATCGACGTATACTCACATCGTCGTACTACTGTTGTGAATACACGTTGGGTGTCTTGATAGAGTTGTTAATTTATCCGTTCAATAGCTTGCCAAATACACTTGGTACAGGTTTAGGTTACTGTATAATAATAAAACGCAATAAAGTGGGGAGGGAGTTTGTACCTAAAACCCAGCTTAATATTTCACACCACCGATCTATTTCATACCGTCGATTCATTTGATTCCGGGTTCGATTCTTATCATCTTTATTTATTTAACTCATGTCAGTTATTGAAACTGCGACTATTTCTGTAACTCCATCACCACTGGCCGCTCCCCTGTCACCTCCACATCTGGTACCTCTGTCACCTCCATTGCGGTCCACTACCTCCACACTGACTATTAATGCGTTGGCTATGAGTTCAACTGCATCAACTAATAGTAATAATAATACGTGTCAATCGTCGTTGAGCCTTATCCGGTCCTCATGTTCATCACCGGCTTTAACTGGTGGTGATAGCATATATTCCACCACTACAAATTCAGCATCAGCTTCAGCTTCAACTACAGCCACGATATCGTCACAGCTTGTGTCGTTATCATCATCCACCGAACCAACTCCAAGTATAATCTACACCACCACCAAAGAAACGTGTCACAATGAAGAGGACCACGGAACACAAGATTCGCATACTGATCTTAAAACTTCACACATCTCTTCATGTGTACTATCAGCATCATCATCAACCATACTATCAACATCGTCATCTTCTTCCACATCTATATCTACATCGTCAGTTCCAGAGTCAACTATCCCCCCTACGGATCTACAGTCCGGAAGTCATCGAAGTCATTTCAAAAGGTCCAACTCCTCATCCAATGATATGCTTTATGAAAGAGACAGATTCAGAGCAAGATTGTACTCCTTCAACCCCAACACAACAGACACGGTTATGATATCAGACTCTGTGGAGACCATCAACAGTGAAACACATGGTGACGTTGAAGATTCTTCTTGTGAAGTTTGTGATGCTATTGGTACCAAGACTGCAAGACTAGGCGTAGAGAATGTTGCTAGCAATAGCATTAATACTACGCCCGAGTACTCTGTTGATGAATCTCTTTCGCCGTTGAATAGAATCTCAACCTTCTATGAGAAGAACATGCCATCCATTGGCTCTTTCAAAGACTTGGATTCGTCAATTATCATCAAACAAGTTGACTTGCCCAGTTTATCCATTATATTTCAATGGTACTTTAGCAGAAAGCTTCCTCCAACCAATGAGATGTTCCCCTGGCTTCATGGCTTGAACAAGGCCAATTTCGCCCAACGTAAATTCTTCATTCAACAGCACCAGCAACAACAGCAGCAAGGACAACGACAAAATAACGTGCCTGAATACGATGAGTTTATGCTTAATGATAGAATATACGCTGCCAAACCTTGTGGTTCTAGGTTCTTAATGTGCATTAATACTGGTGAAAAATATTGCTTGAAAAATACCGTTCAATTGAATGAAATCCTTCTGCCGGTCGACGTATGTAGGGCTGAAGTCAAGGAGTTTATCGCTCAAACAGTGAAGAAAGTGTTTGGCACATCAACAAAGTCGTCTGTGCCTGTTCCAATTACTTCTGTCAGTTCACAACACACTCAATCTCATTATCAACAGTTTCATTCCAAGTATCCTCGAATTAATAACGCTGCAACAACCACCAATTTCGAAGGCTTAGTTGATCAATTCTATGAAGATGCTCTTAAGTTGAAACTCTTGCCTAAATTCATTAACTTGGATCCAGAAAGAGGAGTTTCCCTTCGTAACTTCCATATCCAAGTAGCTAAACTGGCCACCCTATCTGATTTCATAGTCTATGGAAAGGATAATAGGCTCAAGGAAGCTGCTGCCAGATTACTCTGGCTAACCCAACGCCTAGAAGCCACAGAAACCAATAAAGATCCCAAATATAATGTCTACATATTGGCTAGTGGAATGATTTCCAAATCAGAGTACACCAAATATCACCATTTATTCTCATATCATGGAGAAGACAAGAAGAACCATGGTAGAGGAGGCGTACAGGTGTCTCTGGCTGCTCAATATGGGGTTCTTAACAATAAAACACAATTAATACTGAAGTTGGAGCTGTTTAACTCCTCCAGCTTATCTTTATGGGACTGTGACTATCAAACAAAGGAAAAAATTGAAACCACAAAGATGTCTAGTGCAACCAAGGTTCATCAGAATGTTTGGGTGGGCAATATTTGGGATTATCAAATCATGATCACCTATTTACATTCTGTTGAATCATCCAATAATAATAGCAACAATAATTCTCCAAGATTAAAGATCAATTGGCTGAAACACGGTGAAGAACAAACACATTTGTTTTGTTCACCAACTAATTCGGTGATATCAATGTCTGACAATTCCAATAATGAAATCTTGGATTATTTAGCACTTCCAAAAGCCAATTGGAGGTTCTTTATTTATTGTCATAATGATGCCACTTTCCCTGATAATGGAACTTTAGATGCATTGCTTTCAAAGCATTCAATTACAAGCCATACCTCAGTGGACAATGAATATTTCTCCTTGGAATTCCCTCCTCTGGGTTCAATTGGATTGGGAGACTTGAAAATGGAGAATTTAATGGCTTTTGTTAACGTTTGTAAGTTGATTTACCTTTATCTGTCACTGACTTCTAAGGATCCAGAGACAGTTTCTTCGTTGATTTATTGTTCTGATGGTTATACTGAACTGTCCTTACTTGTGGTGAGTTATTTGATATATGCCAAAGATATATCTGTCGAGAAAGCCATACTTCAATTGCATTTACAATATGGAAGACCTTTTTATGTCTTTTATAGCGATATTCCTGTGCTATCACGACTTGAAGGACTTCTTAGGCTTTATTCCCCTAAAAGAAAGGGTAATGCCATTAATTGGGGCATACTAGAAACCATTTCTAATGAAGATTTTAACACCCATTTGCTAGCACCCAGGGCACTTCTTAATCGAAGTGGAGTTACCACCACCTCAACAGATAGTGATGGTGAAGTAGAAGAAGAAGAAGAAGAAGAAGAAGAAGAAGAAGATGATGATGATAATAATTCTAGCGGTGTTTCAGACACAGAAACTTGGGAAGGAGAATCTTGTTGCTTTCAAAAACAACTGTGGTTGTATAATGTTGAGGGGAACTTACCCTCTCGAATATTACCGTACCTTTATTTGGGATCCTATAGTCATGCTAGCTGTATTCCCTTACTTAAGGCCTTGGGGATCACCAAGATCATTTCTGTTGGAGAGAAATTAGAATGGCTCTCTGGCCGTGGATTCACAAAGTATAACAACATTGAAGTCAAGCAGTTTAATGGTGGTAACGTGGAAGTGTATAATCTCAGTCGGAACCAGACACTTGGACGTAAGAAATCGGTATATTTCACACCAGTTGACTCGGTGATGAAGGTGAATAATCTTCAGGACGACGGGATCGACGAGTTGACTTCCTCGTTGCCAATCATCTTGGACTACATTGATTCAGTCTATAAGGAATCTGGTGGTAAATGTAAGATCTTGGTTCATTGTCGAGTAGGAGTGTCGCGGTCGGCCACTGTGGTGATAGCTGAGGTCATGAGACGACTCAACGTCTCCTTAGCACAAGCTTATCTATACGTAAGGGTGAGGAGGTTGAACATTATCATACAGCCCAACTTGCGGTTCATGTATGAGTTATTCAAATGGGAAGAGCAACAGAAGTCTGCTAATAATAAGAGACAGATGAGAGAGATTGATTGGTTTGCGATGTGTCGGGAAATAACTCGCTTAAACATCCCGTACTTGCCTTAAGGGTGTAGTGATATATTGGTATGGGTCAGAGTAACATAGAAATACAATAGCGTATAATAGTAAGCATAATAGTGTATAAGAAGTAGTGGCGCTTTTACTTATACCTTTTCCATGTCCGGGTAACACCTTCGTGGGAAAATTTTGGTTGATATCAAAATCAAAAATGGTTAAAGGATATCACTCCTTCTCTCCCTTTACATAATAAACCTTCATACAATTGCTATCACCTTGTGGCGCTTATATAAGAAAAGCTATACTAGCCTTGGGTGTTGTTCATCTCCAAGCATAAATAGAAGGTAACCCGCCCTTAAATATGAGTCAAGAGACTACTACTAACCCACCACCCTTATTGGACGACGACTCTATCATACAGATTTCTCTGGCTCCCAAAGACTCTTCTGGACAAGTTACCATTGGCTCTACAGGGTTTGAACCCGGCAGTGCTCTTTCCAAGCTTTTGGATCTGGCAATTGCTCATGCTGCTAAGGAGTCCACTCCAGAACAAGAAGGTACTATCAAACGGACAAAGGGAAAGGGAAGACTGAGAAGTACTGGTAATAATAGTAATAGCAATGCTAATAATGCTAGTAATAACAATAACAATACTAATAATAGCGACTCAGGGAATGGAGGACGTATCACAGCTGATTTGGTTGATCCATCTGAATGCACTTGTAAAGAGCATGTTTATTCCATTAGTTTCTTGCTTGAATTGAGAGATTCTCCTTTAGTGGAAAATTGTACTTCTAAATTGCCAGATAAATCCTTTTGGGTGAGGCAAAAGGCTCAAGCTAATGCATCATCTAATGGTCCTGGGAACAGAAGAAATGCAAATAGAAGAGAAAGGCTGCATAACCAACATGAAAACAAGTCTGAAATGTGGGAAAAAAAATCAAACAAGTTTCTGGGTAATGATTTAGATGGTTTATCCAATGAAAAGATCTCACAATTGTTAGGTGAGAATCCTGAAGAAATGGTTCCTGAATGGGACTCAGAAGTTATGCATTCTAGTGTTGAAATGAATATGGGTTCCACAGTTGAAGATTTCGAAAGATGGAAATCAATGATGAGAGAAGAAGAACGTCGGAAGAATGGCGAAATCATTGATGAAGATCAAAGTGGAAAAGACTCTCTTCTGGCGGAAAACGCTGGTAACGCAGTGGATTCCTTCTTTTCCTTTGTTAAACCAAAACATAATGATGAGAAATCGCCAATTACACCGACAGCTCAAACATCAAAGATTGAAACTTCTAGTAAGAGTTCAAGATTCTCATCATTCTTTTCAGCTGGTCCTGGAGTGGATAACAACTTAAAACCAAGTACTCCACAGTCGATGAAAGCTCCTCAACATGGAACTGGTTCATCTAAATTCTTCTCGCAGCCCACTGGGCCACAATATCAACACCTGCCAGTTACTCCAAGTACTGGAATTAATGATATTCAATCTCAACCTCAGCCTCAACAGCAACTACATCAACAACAACATAAGCAGCAACCCCAACAGCATATTCAACGACAACAACAAGCTTCAGGTCATCCTGTACCTGGTAATGCCCAAGTACCATTCCCTGCTGGTTTTCCAGCACCTCAGAATCACCCACCTCCACCTCCTCCTGGGTTTCACTTCCCTATAGGCGGACCTCAACCGATGCCTGTCCCCAGCAAAGTCGATGGTAAGGTTGGTGGAAATTCTGGTGACTCCTTCTTCATGTCATTGTTGAATAAAAAGGAACCCCAACCCAATAGTGCGTCGTCGTCATTACCTATGCAAACGAGTGGAGGAGCAAGCAAGCCAACTCAACAACAAGAAGTTGGACAAGATAAGCTCCATAAATTACAAGGCCAACAGCAGCAGCATCCCCAACAATATTCTCCTGCTCAGCATATCCAACCAGGTGAGCTTCCACCCTGGATGAAACACGGCCAACAGGGTCAACAAGGGCACATGCCTGGTTTCCCCATGCCACCAAATGGTCAACAGGGCGGAGTTAATTTCCAGGGCCCACCACCTCCAGGATTTTTACCTCCAAATATGCCATACCCACCAAATATGAACAGACAAGGGCCACCTGGGATGTTCCCACCGGGGTTTGTCCCTCCTCCGGGATTCTCAGGCTTTCCTCAACACCAGCAGCAACAAGAGCAGCAGCAGCAAGGTAATGGTAATTTCCCTTCATATGGGTATGGGGCTCCACCACCCTCATTTGCCCAACATCAACAACGGCCACAGCAAGCTCAACAGCCACCACCTCCACAGAAATAAAAGAATCTACCCTGCAGTATTGATAGTTATAGTATATCGATAAGTTACAGATTAGGAAGTTTATTGGCTTTATTTTAGTATGGAACTAAGTTTTGCTATTTACAACACCGATTGAATACTCAAGAGCAAACTCAAGATCTGAATATGTTCGTCTGTACCGTTGTTGAGCTTTCTATCAGCTTCAAATAAAGCCTTTGCGATTTCGTTCTTGGTGGAATTAGTTAGGGAATCATCCATGATATATTTGTCATGCAATTGGTCAAGTAACTGTTGAGCACTCCAACCTTCTTGGATGATATTATTAACGTTGGCAAACAATCTGTGTCTATCTTTCGACGCAGTAGAGACAAGCAATTGGGATATCACTGGATCCGAGACCACTCCTGCTATTTCTTGAATGGAAGCTATATCAATGTATCTATCAACATCCATGTCATTATCTTCATTGCCATTATTGCTGCTATTATTATTCAAGGATGTGTGTAATTTTGCTGCACTCTGCAAGATGGTTATGGCTTTCCGTAAATCACCATCTGCAATGCGAAGTATTTCGGAAAGCACCTTTTCATTTGGAGCTAACTGGACATTCTCTGCAGATGCAACATGCTGCAAACGCAGTAATGCATTCTCATTGTTTAATGGCTTGAACCGAAACTTGGAACATCTGGACGCGACAGGGTCAATGATACGCGTTATATAGTTGCATATTAAACAGAAACGCGTGATACCCAGATAAGTCTCCATGGTCCTTCTCAATGCCGATTGAGCATCAGTAGTCATCGAATCAGCTTCATCCAATATAACTATTTTATATGGTGGGCAAGGATACTCGTCCAAATCTTGTTGGGTAGGATTCGAAATCGTAAGTCTAGCAAAATTCTTAATCTTCTCTCTAACTATAGAAATACCCCGTTCATCCGAAGCATTCAATTCTAAAACTCGAGACTTGTACAACCGAGGCCCATACAATTGTTTAGCCAATGCTAATATAGTAGACGTTTTCCCAGTTCCTGGTGGACCATAGAAAAGCATATGAGGAAGATTAGCCAGACTTAAGTTCTGTTGTAACACTTTAACTGCATGGTCTTGTGATGCCACATCATCAAGCTTCTTAGGACGATACTTTTCAACCCAAGGCGTGTGATCGAGTTTCTCTTGTTCGTATTCCAGAGTATCTTTCATGGTGCTAAGCTAATGTAGAAGAAGAAGTAGAAAGAGTGGAGAATTTTGAGTCGCATTTCATCACCAACTTTATTTTCTAAAGTGATAGGTGCGAGGCATGGAATACATATGACGCATAGAAAACACTACAATTGAACACACATAGATAATATCACACATGCATGAAGATACTGACCTACATTAAAAATACGAATGCATGAACCACTATATTCTAAAACTATAGTTACAGTTATATCACTACTATTAATTATTGAACACCAATAACAGAAAGCTCCAAGGTCCATACTCTTCTTGTATGGACTTTAATCTCCATGGTTTTCTCTTTGGCATCAGGGAAAACATTCTTATCAAGTTCAATAGTAGTTTTTTGATGAGACCACCAACATTTACGAGCCGGTTTCCTCCAGAACAATAATAATTTGGTTTGGTTAGGATCAACCTTCTTTTTAGACTTTGAAAGAGACCTTGACGCAGCTCTTGACGCATTGGAAGCAAGCGTGGCTATTCTAGAACGGGATTTTCTAGATTGAAGTGAAGATGTTGATGCCACGGGGTTTAACCCTGGTGAATCAGGTGGAGTAGCCTCATTATTATTTGTATTTGAACCTAATCTTACCAACAGAAGTGACAGAATGACACATTTGCTTGGTTCTATTGATTTATTCCCCCAGATCTCTAATGGAGAAAACCCAGAAGAACACAACATCTCAAACAAGTGTTGTTCAGCAGGACCCAACTTTTGATCTGAATCAGGAGCAGCTTCAACATCGTAGCCAAGACCACTAAAAACAAACTTATTTTGTAAAAGGTTTTGGGAGGTCTCAACCTTTAAATAGCGCATTTGATCAGGAGATATCCCACTAACAGGAGGAATAACATAGAAATCCAAGTCTTCACGTAACACTATGATAGCTGGTTTATTCTGTAACACATTCTCCAGTTGACTACGACTTAAAAACCCAGACAGTGACGTCACGGGTGAGATGGTAGCCATATCTAAAAGATCTCCATGAGCACTTCGGAAAGATGCAAGAATGTACTGGAAACATTCAGGATCAAAGGCAACGTATACAATATCCTCTTCGCTTAAATTGGAGATTATTCTTCCCTCTGTATCTAAAAAGACTCCATTAGGGAACAACCCTAACAAGATGCTTTCAGGCAAGCTCATCAACTCATCTCTGGTGATCGTAAAGTCTTGCGTCCGAAGACGTAAATGGATCTTGGTGTTATAATCAATGCTTCCTTCGACCGAGGAGTTACCTACAACTCCAGCATAGGCAGATTCCGGTGTAACTTGGGTAATGATATCACTAGACATTTAAAAACGAGTATGGCAGGTATGAAAAGGGTAATAAGTTCAGTATCCTTAGTTCTGAGTGATATGATGAGCCTTAATCGAAATTCCTCGTGGTCTCGATTGGGATAGCTGATGAAACCAAGCAGCAGAATAAAGTTCAGCAAATCGGAATAAAGCTAAACTTGACTAATTCTTCTATGTGTTTGTTACACTGACGTATCCTGCCGCTGTGTACTGTGGAAGGAAGAAGACTTGTTGGCTTATCTTATCGTTGTGGTTGATATTTGTTTTTTACTGGAGACTGCTGACGTAATTATACACTCGTGATTATGTAATCGATTGTTTGGGCCGGTTCAAGTAA
Source organism: Lizanozyma spartinae (assembly GCF_019049425.1). Classification (NCBI taxonomy): domain Eukaryota; kingdom Fungi; phylum Ascomycota; class Pichiomycetes; order Serinales; family Debaryomycetaceae; genus Lizanozyma; species Lizanozyma spartinae. The sequence continues at coordinate 307,990 of NW_025065064.1, forward strand.
TCTACTTCTGGTTAGTAATAGCCAAAGATATCCATTACCATTATATTTCTTGGACTTAATGTTGGACGATATCTGGGGAGAGGGTGAAGTCTCCGAGACCGTGGAATTAAAGCGGCGTCAACATAAGAAAGGTTATGTGGATGGAGTGTCTCAAGGTCAAACCGCTAGTCTCCAACAAGGTTTTGACTCAGGTTACCCTACTGGTGCAGATCTTGGAACTCGTGTAGGAAGAATCCTTGCTATTTTGAAGGCTAGGGGTGATGAAGACTCATATAAACAAGCAATAAAGGAGTTGGGAATCTCAGACGTGTTAAAGTCCACGTATTTTGATGGAGATTTGAAGGTTAAAGATGGTCATCTGCTCATTGAACACTGGGAGAAGATAGTTAAGATTACGTAATGAGTGAAGGGTACATATACACATATGCATAGACATAATTCCATACATAGTTCCATACATTAATAAAAATATACATTAAAGATTCTTCTGTGCGATAAATTGTTTGCTTCGCTTAAAACGAAAATTGAGTTCCATCATTAGCAGTTGGCATTACATCAACAATCTCCTGACCTAAAGAATCAGATAATGATGTCAACTTATGTTGAAATTTGACTCTTCCCCGAGTCCATTCTGTCCACGCCTCGCTGATTAAATATTGTGTTTCTTGGAACATGACATACTCTTCAAGACATCTATGTTTAATTAACCATTCACGGTTCATTTGTTGGAAGAGTTCTTGTTTGTCGTTGACAATGGATGTTTTCAATCTAGCCAATTCAGAGGATTTAGCATCAGCACTTTCAGTACTGAGTTGACGATATTTCCCTTCATTATCCTTTATTCTTTGCTCCAATTGAGGTATGGTATTGGACCTAAGCCGTTTAACTCGCTCACAAAGCTCTTGGAAAGAATATAAATAATCCACATAATTCTTAAACTTTTCTAGTACAACAGTATTAACTGCATAGCTTTCATCAACTAAAGCTTGACTTGTTCTGCTAAAAGATTCAGATATAACATCAAGAGAATCATTGATCATTCCAAGATCATCATTGGCTCCATAAAGACCCAGATTGAGCTTTCTAAATGATGAAACAGTCTCCACAAACCGATCATTATCCATTGCCATAAGCTGTTGTCGTTTTTCGTGTCTTTCCACCAATACAACGATTTTAGTCCACATTTCAATGGCTTGGGCCATAACTGTTTCTGCTTTGGACCATTGAGTAGGGAAACGAGATGCAATTCCAGGCCAAACCTTCTGAATAAAATCTGCCAGGATTTTTTCACCTTGAAATTCCACACTGGTATCGATTCTTGCTTGTTTCCTCCAAGTCGCCAAATCCGTTGGTACTGTCATAAATGACACGACTAAGGGTTCAACCAGTAAAACAGGATGTTTAAGAACCTGGTTGAGAAATCTGTGCAACCCTCGACGTCTTCTCTGAAGAAACTGAGAATCTGGAGCCGCTCCTACTACACTGCTGATTAGTATTTGTTTGATAAAACGGTGAACTCACACATAATAGAATAAATTAACATACCTGAAAACTTTTTGGGAGGTAATCCGGGGATAACTCTGCAAGGATATTTATGAAGAAGAACTTCTAGAAGCCAGACAAAATCCGAATACCGACGAAGAACTTTTGCTTTACTGGTTGAAACCACATAATTTATATGCTTGAATATAAGACCTTCTCGTTCGGGTACCTCTTTGATCGTGACCGAAGGATTTGCAACCAGACGGAAGGATTGACGAATGGAATTTATGAAAACATTAGCATCATTATCATCGATATCATCCGAGTTAATTGTATTGTTCTCACCACCATCTAATTTATCACGATGTTCTGAAAGCATTGAAGAAGCTAACACTGATTGGTCCAAGTTTGAAGTTAATGGATCGTCTATGGTAGAACTGTGTAATCCCAAAGTTATTGAATGACTCTTGTCATCATTAATAGGGTTAGTTGAAGGCCTTAGAAGTTGCATAATTGAATCATCGAGGGTTACATTCCCTCTTCTCATTTGTAAAGTGGTATAATCAGCACCTGTACCATCCAATTCTAAAGCTATCAACCCACAGATTTGATCAAAATTGGTCTTATCGGAAACAGGATAGAGACTATGATCGTATACGATTCCTCTTATAACTCTTGTCTGGTAAGCCGTAAGTTTATGAGCATCAACCAAAGGTTTCAACAAGACACTAACCTCATCTGTTGGATCTGAATCGTGATGGGGGTGGTGGCTGTCGTTGTGATCAACAGCCGGCAGCATCAGATCACTATTGCGGCCTGTCTCAATAGATCTATCTGTCCAACCATTTTCCCAAGGGTCTTCAGCAAAGAAGCTGCTATTCATTATGGAAGGCAACTAGGTCAACGTATGTAATTAGCTTAGGATACGCAATGATTAACAGAAACAGATGTTCAATAAATGCACGTGACTGGGTCCATAGGATTATGATGATAAGGTCGCCTTTATATATCCTCTTGTCGTATGTATGTGGTTAGTAACGGTAAGATATCATGGGTCAAATGTTTACACTGTGGATCAAAATGGTATACCGATTGAGACCAGAACGACATTTAGCAACAGTGCGACATCCTGCGACATACTCCTTCGGTATATACTGTGCGTCCAGACGATGGTATACCTAATGCTGTTCTTTATACTGTATTTCGATGAACACAACGTATATATAGAGAGTGATACAGAGCAGCCACTCTGTGGTTACCGTTTACTTAAACCACAAGAATGGGGCAATCGGTCATGTACCGTTTCTATTTGCAGCCACTGGCTGTACAGCAGAAGCTATTAAACAGCACCTTTAAAGTCGTTGTCACAGCACCAGAGTAAAGATCTAGCACAGAGTTACTTGGTACAGATGGAAATCAGCTCGAATAATCAAAGTCTTACTGTATTAATAGACACTCTACCCCCTCAGATTTTGGCTGTCATGTCGCCTTATGTACATTGTGCTAGAGCTCTCATAAATGTAAAGTAAGATAAGCTCATTCACTATAGATCATTGGTGGGTTCAACCCCTGCGACACTCCGGATGGATCTTTTGATAATGGCACATCTGATTCACATCTGATTCATTCCAGTTCAACAGCTTGAGCTTAACTCTGAATATGGAGTATATGGAGTTCAGATGAAGTTGGTTTTAGGGTGTTTCCATATAAGACTATGCGATTGGAATTCGTAGATATTCAGAGCTCTATTATGGGAAGATGGTTTAATAGAAGACGAAAAATTTCACTAATGACTACGAATAAGTACAACTCACATGCTGTTTTTGATACGGGAACACCTTGGACTCATGTATCCCCGAGTGATTTAAAAAGCATTGCAAAGACTATAGGTGCTCATTATTGTAATGATGCAGGGGCTTACATGTTGCGATGTCCAAGCGGATATGCCAGTACCCCCTTTGATTTCAATGGGTTTATTATGAATATACCTTTAAGCAGCTTTGAGGCTTCATACACTGAAGATCCATGTGTTTTGACTGTACTCCCGAAGCCTTCTACAATGATTAGACTTCCTGAAAGTACACTACAAGGAAACTCAGCGGGGAAGGTGATGTTGAGTAGTTTCAGGAAGACACTGAATGGCATAATGGACTACGACATCGCGACATATTGAATTCCATAAAAAGAAGGATATAATATTATTGTTATATATAGCAACTCCACATTCCACTAGATCACTTTACGCCATGAGGCTGTGTGGTCACGGTCACAACAAACCTGTCATCATTTCGTTACACTATTGTATCTCATTCACTGCACATACACGACCTCTACTATCAACGCGATTATTATAACAGTAGTACTACATTACAGTACGCATTACAGTACGCATTACAGTACACATTACAGTACACGTTTCAGTACGCATTACAGTACACATTGCACTACAGCAAGCTGCACTGCACTCACTGAGTCACATTGCATTACTCTACATCCTGCCACATTTATGTAACAACCCTGTTACTCTGTAAACTACTGTCACTCTGTTCTATATTTTCGGCTATATTTAAGGCAGTGTACTTGATACCTGCACACAGGCCTCAAGCATTAACAACCTTTAATTTCAAGGCCCACTATATAATCGCTCTACATCACCAACATTTGATTGCTTCAAAACATTCCTGTCAACATGAATGACTTTTATCAGACAATGGACTACTTTCACCGATCATCTTTCAACCGGATTACGTTCGGCATCCAGAAACCAACGCTTCTCAAACTAGTTAAATGGCGGGTCACAGATATCTTGTTAATATTGGCATTAATTGGTACAACCATCGGGATTTGGCATTTGAGTCCCTTTGAACGTCAGTTTATTATCTCAGATCCAACCATTAACCATCCCTTTGCGGAACACGAAAGAGTCACCGTGGCTCAGTTGTTTATCTACGCTGTAGTGGTACCCTTGGTGATCATCATTATATTTGGGTTGATATGTTCAGACCCCAGACATAGATTCTATATCACTTATTTGTCTGCTGTCGGACTCATAGTGTCTTGCATAGTCACCTCGGTCACCACAGACATTTTAAAGAACTATATCGGTCGTCAACGTCCAGATTTCATTGCTAGATGTCAACCTAAACTGGACGCTAATACGACCGTCTGGGTGTACGCTAAAGATGTTTGTACTCAAACAGATATGAACAAATTGAAAGACGGTTTCAGGTCTACTCCCTCGGGCCATTCTCTGATCTCTTTCGCTGGATTATTCTACTTGACACTATTCCTTTCCGGTCAATTTTTGATCTGGGATCAAATCGTGGGCGCTTGGAGAACAGTATTGGCTGCTATTCCAACATTAGGAGCGTTGTTCATTGCTATCTCCAGAACTGAAGATTATAGACACCATTTTGTTGATGTTTGTATTGGAGGAGTCATCGGTATTCTTATTGCCTGTTGGAGTTACTACAGAGTGTTCCCACCAGTCTCTTCCGGTGTAGCCCACGTTCCTAGAATCATTTTGGCAGAACAACTCCAACTGGAGAAACGCGCTGATGACGTTCGTGATGGACTCTATCAAAGTCTTGAAGTGTAATACCATATATATAAGACATAATACTTATCAGTTGAATGGTCACGTGCAGTTGAATAGTCACGTGTTGGTTTTGCATTTGTTAAATTGAAAATCACGTGACTTTTACTATCACATGGCAATAAACCAAATTGGGATTGTTACCATATACAGTCAAAAGATATTAACTTAGTACAGTAATATATCACAGTACATTACACTCATAGGAGAGCATATCAGTATATTGTATATCATAATACATTGTATATCACAGAACGGTGTATATCACAGAACGGTGTATATCACAGAACTGTGTACATCAAACTACAACTAATACTCTTAGATGTCACGTGACCCCTCCCCTACACTTAATAGGTAACCGAAAATGTATGCCCAATATTGACAACAGCATCTTCATTTCTCTTACTCAAGTAGTATTTACATACGCTATATCGTGGTATTCGGGTCTGCACATTGCTATACGTGTATTTACTGTTTAGCGAATCATATTCACCGGCTTCAAACCCTCATTCAAGCCCTAAAACAGCTTCAATTCAATCTTTAACATTCACAACCTAATCACGCAACATCCCCCCCCCCCCTCCCCCAATAATGGAGATCTCCGTGAACTCTTCGGCATTCTGTTACATTAGCCACAATAGACAAGTGGAGTGTGTTCCAGCAACCGAGCAAGATGTCCTTGATTGGAGCATCAATTGTGGATCTAACAACAATAACCATAACGATAATGTTACTTTGGCATTAGTCGATAATGAAAATGGAACAGATGTCATATCTGTTGTTGCCAATGGTCATGTGACTAGATTGCCTTTACCTGAGCGGAATCTACTTTATAATTTAAACAATCCCTCTTATTCAGATTTGGAGAACGACTCTTCAATGCTGAAGGAAGGATCTAGGTCTCCACAGCCGTATGAACCAACAACTGTTCTCATTGAAGCTTGTGGTGATTCTGAAGATGCTGGTGCTCGTGCTGGTGCTGGTGTTACTGAAGTACTCATTTCACCACCTATATCTGTTGCTCAAAGCTTGAATGGGTCGGGTCCTATTGAAGCCTCATCAACTGATTCGCCGACAGATGATAACAATAATTGTATGGCGATTTTCCTTCCTAAAGTGGAGGTAGAATTCCCAACAGACAATTCATCATCACCAGCAAGGTTTGGAGAGTTGAAACGATTGCTTCTGAAGATCTCTGGAGGTTGGAATGAAGAGCAAATCGAAGTAAAACAATTGACAGGAGGTATCACCAACATGCTTCTTTCTTGTAAATACATGCCTACTAATGAAACAAGATTAGTACGGATTTATGGTAATGGAACAAACTTAATTATTGATAGACATCGGGAATTCATTCTGCATTTGATCTTACATTCCTTATCATTGGCTCCTCCCATCTATTGTCGGTTTAAAAATGGCTTGGTGTATGGGTTCAGTCCTGGACGGTCTTTGAAACCCGAAGAAATGTACCATGAAAATTTGTACCCACTCATTGCTCAACAGTTGGGTAATTGGCATCAGAAATTGGACTATAAGGCAATAGATCAAGGAGTAGAGAAGCTTCGAGACTTCTCCTATAACTTGAAGAAGTTGGAGAATCAAAATTATAAAGCAAAAAAGTTAAAAAAGAAGTATATCTCCAATATTTGGGAGTTAATTGAAGATTGGATCGACATTGTACCTGTGGTACCAGAACTTATTGAGTCTTTCCAAGAGAATACCACCAATAATAATGATGTTATTGATTCAACTAATATCACCAAAATAATGCTTGAAGAATTCCGAGCCTTAAAAGACTATCTTTTAACAATAGACTCACCAGTTGTTGCATCTCATTGTGATTTGCTTTCAGGGAACATCATTGTGCCAAAAGATTGGGATTTAGGTGCTGTTTCACCCACTTTAAATCATGTGGATGAGAATGCCGTGAAATTCATTGATTTCGAATATATGTTACCAGCTTCCAGAGCTTTTGATATCGCCAACCATTTGGCGGAATGGCAAGGTTTTGATTGCAATCGTGAAGCGATTCCGAAGCCAGTAGCCTCCAATCCTGTGTTGGTGAAGTGGTGTAAGAGTTATTTGAACAACCCTAATGAAGCTTCTGAAGATACTCAAGTGGACCAATTAATCAAAGAAATTAGAGCCTATTATGGATTGCCAGGGTTCTATTGGGGTGTTTGGGCCATGATTCAAAGTGAAATCTCCTCTATTGATTTCAACTACGCCGAATATGGTAAATCAAGATTGCAGGAGTATTGGGATTGGAAGAAGGAGTATATGAATACATAGAATAATCATACATCACATGAAATCATTCCTATTTCATTTCATAAACCCAAGACTAACAATAATGGTCTTTCCCGATCTTGGACTATGGACAATAGCCCATTTATGACCTTTAGTATACTCTTTAACCAAAGCATGGTGGATGTTCTCTGCATAACTCTTGGAGAAGTTTTGACGTGAATAGACAATCTTTCGGATCCATTCATCTTTCTGGTGAATGCTAGTGATTGCAATCATATCAAGGACTTCATCTCTAGCATCAACTTCAATCACAGGTGATGTTGCTATAGTCTTAGCCATATTAATCCCAGCATCTTTAGAATCCCAACCGGTGTGCTTGGCTTGTTGCTTTCTACCTCTAGGGGCATCATGGGATATTTCCACGATTCTTTGGTCGACTTCTATGGTAGAAGACACTTCGGAATCATCAAATGCATTGGACACTGGTGGTTCCGACTGTGACTGTTGCAGTTGTAGCTGTTCCAGTACTTCCTGGGTCGACATTTGTTTCATTTTCTCCACCAATTCATTGTATTCAACATCGTATTCTTGATCATTCACCAAGTCTTTGATTCTAAGAGGTTTAAACTTGTTCTTACTCCGTTTGTTCATGGTATCGTTGGGTTGCTTAATGGAAATTACCCATTTGGCACCAGAATCCTTACACACATCAACCAACTCTGTCAGTGGTGATGAGAAGAACAACTCACAGCTTAAATCGTTCTCCCAAAGATTCAGTAAAATCCAATACCCTGTCAGCTTCAAATATGCCGGGTTAATGCTAGTGATAATCACATCCACTCGAGACCCAGTCCATTCTCGTTTACAAAACTCGACACTTTTCCTGGAAATTATGTTCTTCATGAGTATGAATATAAGGTTGGTGTTCAACGAGAACCCCACGCTATAATTCTTATTGGAAGAAACAGAATCCTGACTCCGTAAATAAGATATAAGCTCATCGTATCTACCACCTGTAGCCACCCTAGTAAACCTTCTATTCTTATCAACTCGATATATGGCTTGAAACATTATCCCCTTGGAATAATACCTACTGTTGTAGTTGCTTAAAGGGTTGAATACAACCGTGGTGTTGTGGTTACCCAATTTCTTTAAGATGTTTAACACTTCCCGAATATATGATAACCCCTTTTCAACCTTTGTGAAATGAGGAGAATCTTGCATCAATTTGTATAACTTTTGTCTTGCCTTATCTGGTTCAACACTAAAGTTAAATTGTTCCAATAAGTCTTTGGTCAGGGTTTGAGGAACACTCACTTGCTCATATAAATACTTTCGTATCTCTTCACTGCTTTTCTCTATACCCATTTGAGATAAGATTTCCAGGATTCGAAGTCTTTGTTCATCCTTTAAAGAAATATTGTCATAGGCAAAGGATAGCACAGCATTCAAAATGTCGCCATGGTTAATGAATATAACCTTTTGTGAATTCTTGGATTGGAAGCATGGAAGAACTTTAAATATCTCACTAACAACCTTTAGAGTTTCTGCATCATCAAATATCCGCCCGGAGGCATTCCTGGTGACTATGTCAAAATTAACAGCACTATATTTCTCAGGTACACCTGAACCTCTCAATCCAGGACGGAAAACATATTGATGTCGATACACTTTGGTTAAAAACACCTGGTTTCGACTTAGGAATCTAGCCATGGGGAGTACCAAATCGTATGGTAAAGTCAACACTGAACCATCTTTATCCAAGACTTGATAGACAAAATTACCCTCTTGTAATGGTGACATTGGTAAAGGTAAGTAACTGGTATAGTCTTGTACAGCCCCATGACGATTAAATAATTTGAACACTTGTCTCAAGACATTATCCACTAGCATAAAGTCTGAAGAATTAATCTTACCATCATGGTGGGCTCTTTTATCAAACAAAACATCGGTAGCCAATGAATATGGTTGGTTGAATAAAGTTTCCCGAACTTGTTGTTGCCAAGGAGAAGAAGGGTCCGCCAAAGACTTCAATGCTTCTCTAATTACTTGATCTTGGTGTTCTACTGGAAGCATTCCACTTTGAAGAATTTCTGTTGCTCCAGGCCGTTTCTTAGGATCATGTTCGAGCAATAACTTGATTATCTTCCTCTCTGTTTTATATTTAAGATCAACAAAATTAGAAGGGAAATCAACTGTCACTAATCGTAAGTTGTTTAAAGTTTGAGCCCTTTCCATACCAGTTCCTAAGGGGTAGCACATCTCAAAGAATATTACTCCTAAAGAATACATATCCACCTTCTCATCATAGTTTCCTGATGCCACCTCTTTAGCAGTATAAAAATATGTTCCAACAATTGTTGATAAATCCTTTTCGTTGGTAGGAGGAGATACTTGGTTATTATTCAGAAATACTGTTGAAAACTGGGAATTTTTGGCCAATCCAAAGTCTCCAACCTTCACGTTATTTGATTTATCAATGAAAATATTGGTAGGTTTCAAATCTCGATGAATAAACCCTTCCCTGTGTATATAAGAAATAGCTTCAAGTAATTGACGGAAAAGTCTCCAGTATTCTTTCGGATTTTGAGGTAAACCTTGTTCAATCAAATTTTGAAGAGTATTATTCTCACAGAACTCCATTTGAATGTAAAGAATATACCTCTTTTGAGATTCTGCTTGCAGTTTTCTCAGTTTGGTGATTAATATGGATTGTTTCCCTTCCTCTGTAGTCAGCTCATTAACGGATTCAGAATCTTCTTCCTCTTCTTCTTGTTCAGTCTGTTCAGCTTCATCATCTGTTGATCTTGCAAACTCAATTAAATCGTCAATATCTTCATTATTGGAGTCTGAACTGAAGTCAATACCAGAATCAAAAGTATTGGAAGAATAGAAATCTGCTTGATACGAATTATTTCTGCTGACCAAGAACGAACTGGAGCGATTGAAAGGACTCAGAAAGTCCTCTTCAGAAATCTCGCTATATATTTCAAGACTATCATCTTCTTCCTCATCTTCATCATCATCGTCTGCCTTATCGTCGTCATCTGGCTTGTGGTGTTCAGTGACTTCTTCAATCCAAGTTCCGTAGTAACGCACAATGAATTGATGATTTAAACGTGCAAGAGAAAGTACTTCACTCAAAAGAGAATCGAGTTTGTTAGCCTTATGCTTGATCTTTTTGATAGCATAAAAGGTACCTTCCATTCTGCTTCTGGCCTTAACAACTTCCCCAAACCCACCTTTACCAAGTCTGCCTATTTCTTCAAAATCTCTTTCGTATCTTCCTAAATTTCGGGGTGAGCCAGCACTTATGAATGAAGAAGACATGTTGTCACCAAAACCATGATTTTGATTGGAATATCGTCTTCTATTGCTGGCTGCTAAAGCTTTGGTACGTTCCAGAAATGCAGGTAAAGGTTGCTCCTCTGTTTCAGATTCTTCTTCGCTATCAGCTATCGCATGTTCATGAGAACTATTGGCTAGTCTTTTTGATCTTGCCTTAAACTCACTTTGAGAGTTGTTCAACATAGGTCCATCTCTTAAGAACTTGCATGTATTTAATTCCATTGGTGATGGCCGTTTGGATGGTTTGGTTTGAAGCATTTTGGATAATAAATCATACACTAATTCCGCATATTCTTCAACTCCAGGGTAATCTTCCACATCAAAATCAGCAAAAAACAGTTCTGGAGTTATAAATGTCGTCACTAATATATTAACACTGAGCATTACTCTCATGAAAAGTACACCCAAATCCCATATATCAGTTTGGTATGTTTGTTCACCACCTTTGTTCTTAAGTTCTGGTGCCATCCATGTAGCCGGTACTTGTGAAAGAAGAATTCCAGGCGATCCCAATTTGTTGTGGTTATCTGGATGGCTCTCAAACATCTTTAAGAGCCTATAGCCATAGCTTGGATAACTTAGTTTGATTATTTTATTTGAAGATTGTGGAGACTCTTGAATACTCACAGTTAAAGGATTAATAAGCTTGTGAATGAATCCAGAATTGTGCAAGTATTCTAAAGCTGGTAACATTTGAATTAACCAAGTTCTTGCTAAAGCCCAATTGACGAAATCTGCGGTTTCTAAGATATCAGTTAAGGAATCGGAGTTCAAAGAGAACTCGGTGATAAGACGAATTTTCCATCCTTTTTCATCTTCAAAATCAAGTCTATCTATTTGGAACCCTAATAATCTATTAAGGTTTTCATGGTGCAAGGTTCTTATTAATTGTAATTCTGCTTCAAGTTCTTGGATTTCTCGTTTACCAGTTTCTGTTATCCAATACTTATTGAATAAATTCACTTCAGTCAAAAGTAATAGCACATCTCCACCTTTTCTACCAAGTCTTTCCTTAGTAAGCTTTGGTAAATACGGCTTAACAATGTATTGTGAGGCAATTGAAGATAAAAGATCTCGTTTATCATAAGGAATAAACCCCAGAACTGCTTTGAATTTGAATTTTGATTTCGTCAGAGGAATTTCTCCAATTAAAGGATTATCGAATATAAAATATTCTGAATTGTTTGGAGGCATTATTTCTGTATCTGAATCGATTACTAAATCATCTCTAACTTCTGATTCTCGTTCATTATTATAATAATCTCCTTGCATATTTATCAATTGCTCATTCAATTCTTTATTCTGTTTAAGCATTTCCTTTTCACGTTCTTTATTTCGATTCTCTTCTTGAAGTTCCAACTTTTCCCTTTCCTTCCTTAACCGAAGTTCACGTTCTTCTTCAAGGGAAAGTACCTTCTCGGTAGTCTTTTGGATGTCGTCAAGAATGTCCTTCACTTCCGATACAAGAATAAACCCTACCTCTACATCTCTATATTCCACTAACAACTCCTTGATCTTCCTTTCTATACGATTGACACTATTCTTAAGGAGATTGATGGGGTGAAGAACCTTAACTATGGGACTCAGAATAGGATAAGTGGGCGTAAACTCAATGTCTAAAGTCAATGCAATTGTCGGTCTAGCGGCATCCTCCGATGACTCTAGATATATCTGGAAATGTGGACTACGTTTCATGTTCCATACTAAACCTTTGGAGGTAACATCTTTATAGATATCCCCATAGATCGATTGAAGACTGGACACTTCGTCCTGCTGTCGTTGTTCTAGGTCGTTCATAGTATAAGTCAATTCAGACACCGCAAAAGAAGGTTCTGGAAAAACCAACAAATAGTGTTGGTCTATGGGTATGATACCAATTGGTTATTATTGCAAAAGAATGTATACATTAGTCGTAAATCTTAAGCGTGATTTGGATCTGTATACATTTGTTGCTTATGTAATATATTACGTAGACGCGGAAAAATATTATTTTATGTGTAGGACATTGTGGACTACAAGATGCTTATTATAGTGTTCCTCTACTGCTACTCTAGTACTGCAGTATTGTTCCAGTTACCACTACTACCATCAGTTTTACTATGGTTGAATCTGATCCCAACACTATCCGTATCCTTCTAACTACAGACAACCATGTGGGGTACAAAGAAAACGATCCTATCATCGGAGATGATTCTTGGAAGACATTCCATGAGATCACCACTATAGCCAAAGACCATAACGTTGATATGATAGTACAAGGAGGAGACCTATTCCATGTTAATAAACCGTCTAAGAAATCATTGTATCATGTGATAAAGTCATTGCGTATGAATTGTATGGGTGATAGACCTTGCGAGTTGGAATTACTAAGTGATCCAAGTGCTGTATTTGACAATGGATTTGATACAGTTAACTATGAGGACCCGAATTTAAATATCTCCATACCTGTGTTTGCCATTAGCGGGAATCATGATGATTCCTCCGGGGAAGGGCTCCTACTGCCATTGGATGTTCTTTCTGCCTCCGGGTTGGTAAATCATTTTGGGAAGGTGGTCAATAATGAAGATATAGTGGTTAATCCTGTACTTCTCCAGAAGGGTACCACCAAGTTAGCTCTTTATGGGATGGGGAACGTTAGAGACGAACGATTGGCCCGAACTTTTAGAGATGGCCATGTTAAGTTCCTAAGACCAAACGTATACACTGAAGAATGGTTTAACTTATTTACCATTCATCAAAACCATGTACCCCATGGGAAGACGGCATACATTCCAGAAGTCTTCCTTCCGAGGTTTCTTGATTTTGTTTATTGGGGTCATGAGCATGAATGTATGGGCCAACCAATCTTGAATCCCGAAACTGGGTTTGATGTTCTCCAAGCAGGTTCTTCCGTGGCCACTTCATTATCTGAAGGTGAGGTTCCGGATAAACATGTATACATTCTTAATGTTAAGGGTAAGGCCTATACCATTGAACCGGTGAAATTGAAGACAATTCGACCCTTTGTAATGAAGGATATAGTTTTGAAATGGTCTAACTTACTCCCTGGAGAATCTTCTAGAGCTGACGTCACTCAATATCTTGTCAATGAAACAGAACGACTCATTGAAGAAGCCAATAACAAGTATATTGGCTCCAATAAGGAGTTATTTGACCAAATAGACCCTGAACTACAACACAAATACGTCCCACTCCCTTTAATACGTATAAGGGTTGATTACTCTGGAGGATATGAGTTTGAAAATGCTGTGAGATTCTCCAATAGATTTGTTAACCGAATAGCCAATATTGGTGATGTAGTGAGCTTCATTAAGAAGCGTGAACCTTCAGCAGCAGCTCCTGTGTCCAAGACAAAATTCATGGATAACGTGGGAGATGACTCTTCTCTGGTGATAAGCAATCCACCAGAAGCAGTGCTACAGGAGCTTATTGATCTGTTCCTTAAACAGACAGAGCTAGCTATTATACCTGAGAATGGGATTCACAACGCAGTGGAGAAGTACATTGAACAGAATGATAAGAACTCGTTGGAGAAGTACGTGAAGCAAGAGATCAAGAATGGTACAAGGTCTATTCTACTGCTTGAAGTCGATAAGAATTTTAGTGAACTGGGTGTCTATGCTAAGGATGTGCTTAAGGATGTTCTTGCGAAGCTCAAGGTTAACAGGCAAAAGACAGAAATCATTGATAATGATAATGATGATGATGATGATGATGACGATGATGTTAGGGATATGAAGCCATCCATTATAGAAAAGGCTCCCCTTCCAAACAGGAAAAGACGAACTTCAAAGAAAGTAGAAGTTGTTGCCAGCAGTAGTGAAGATGAAGATGTTCCAGAAGACGTTGATGTTGGTGATGATTCAGAAGACGAATTTGTAGTTGACGAAGATGACGAACAGGATGAAGATGAAGGTGATGGGCATAATGAAGTTGTATCTGATAGTGAGGAAGAAAAGCCGAAGAAAAGAGCAGCTAGAACAAAACCAGCAACTCCATCAATAAAGAAAACCCCACCTGTTCGTCGTGATAGAGGCAAGGCAACTTCAGGAACAAGTAGAACAAGCACCAGACGGTCAAAGGAGAATGTTAGAAAGAATGGTGGGAAATCGGCATTGCTCGATAGCATATTGTCAATTTAGCATTAGCTGTTTGGTTTTGTTTATTCAAAAGAAGTTGCTTCTTTGACAAGAGCATCCATATCAAAAGTTTCAGTTCCAGAGGTGAAATCTTGTAACAATTTCTGTCTTGTTGCAGCACCTTCTTCGTTACCGACTCCACCATAGAACCTTTGAACATTTAATACCAAGAGTTGGGCTTCGTCCATAGATAAAGAGCTTTCTGTTTCACAATAGCCATTCATCAATACCAAATTCTTGTTGGCTATCAATTCTTGGTGGAAGGTAATAGAAGTGTGAGGTTTGGCATACTCTTTATGTAATTTATATTCGGCCACGGTAGTTATCATACAATGTGTAGTCTCTGGTCCAACAAACTGCCATTGGACAAAATGCATTTCGTATCCATCACCTTTAGGAATAGGAAGTATGAAACTTGGGTTTTTGAAGGCATTAACATATATCTTAGCAAATTGTTCACTGGTTAAAACAGCATGAAGATTTCTTGGATCCAGTTCAAATCTTGCCTTCCAAATCACTTGTATATGTTCATTAGGTAATTCCAGAATCTTATCCACATCAATATATGATTCCATTGTTTTATAAGGAGCTTTGGGTTCCAGTTTATCTACTGGTCTTCTGATCTTGATTGTATGAGGGTCTCCATCCTGATTCTCCCGTTTAACTTCGGCTGCTTGTCTTCTTTCGTATTCTTCAAGTTCCTTTAAGGGATCAATTGCGTTCATTTCCTTTTTGATCCGATCAATGTCATCTTTCAAGTGTGTTTTCAACTCAGTTGTGTCCTTTAACCCGAGTTCCTTTGCCTTCTTGGCCAACTTGTCTTGGTATCGTTGTGCCAAATCAGATTGGAACCGAGTGGCTCCACGCACAGCAGTAGCACGTGCTGCTGGGACATACAAACGACTTCTAGCTATAACCTTGGTTAGTGAGATCATGGTGTTACTGGTGTGGTCGGTCAAAAAGAAAGAGAAACAGAATCTTTCAAGTTTTTCATTCCAGAAAAGTCTATACTAAGGATCGAACAGAGTCAAATGTTTATAGCACCAGAGTTAACAAACTTAGCCAAGCATACTGAAATATACGCTGTACCATAGATTACAATTATGTTACATCCATTAGGAAACCTACAAGACTAATACATTGTACTGCAATACACTGTACTACAATACACTGTACTGCAATACACTGTACTATACTATTCCGTACCACCTTGCACTCTGCATTAGTGTAACTCGTATATTCGTTACTATTAACGTTAACTCTCCTTAGCAGCTTCCTCCTCGGCCTTAACCTTTTCCATGGCTTTCTTTAAACTTTCAAGGTCTTCAAACACCAAGTCTCCAACACTAGTTGAAAAGGAATCTCCTTGCAGCTTGAGAACTTGCTCAAGATTGAAGTTATTATCTCTAAAGATCCGTAAGTTATCTGCTATCAAATGACGGTTCTTACACCCTGGGCATTGAATTAACACTGATCCCTTTTCATATCCTTGTTTGGATAATGTATGAGATGATCTGGTGTTACAAACTTTGCAGGTAAATGCAAGCATAAGCTGTGGATCAACCTTCCCGAGAACAGGTCTAGAATCGTCTCCTTCTTCTGGTGTCTTGTTCTGGTAACGGGTTGTGGATAATTGGAATTGTCTTCTCCATTGAAGGGGAATGCCTCTAACTAGCAAAGGCCTTGAACATGACCGAAGGGTCCTTGATATAGGAAGAAGTGAACTTGACCTCATTATTGTATTCTAATGTGGCCTGTCAATATGACTGCTCAATATGACCTATAATTTTTTTTGTCAATGTGACTTGTCAAATTGACATATAAATATGATAAATCAAATTGGTCCAGCATCTTCCATCTCTTCGCACTATAAAAAGGACCAGAATGTTCCTCACTGGTAATTTCTAATAGCAACTATTTCTAAATTCAATTGCTACATGAATCCCTAGAAAGGTGTTCTGGTACACTCTATACATTATCCTTGTTGATTCATAGGTCGTTCAGTAATAGCTGCACCTCGATCAGTTGTTACTTTTGTTATTGAACATCCCGGAGAAAAGTACTGCCGGTACGAATCGTGGGGTAAAAAATTTCACAAGGTAAATAAATGATACCGCTTCTTCATTGTAGCATACTCTCTTTACATGTCTTCAGCAACATGGCGAAGGATCTCTGATCCTGTGAGGTTCATGTTCAAAACTTATCTTGCTGCTGGGAAACAATATGAAACATATTCCAATCCAGATGTGAAGGCTGCCTTACTAAAAGGTACCAAACTATACCAACAGTATCAGCAGTATAAACTTTTAAGAGAAAATTCAATTGATATGAGTGTATTTCTGCCTATTGAAGTTAAAGCTTTAGGTCCTGTTTTAGCCGAAAAACTTGATTTGGGTGATTTGGACGAACGTGATATTGATTCTATGTGGAAAGAAGATGTGGCCCGAGATTTGAAGGGCATTTCATTTGATAATATTTTAGAATCTCCCATATATTCAGAAGCATTGAAATCTCCTCGTAACATAACTGATCTTCAAGCAAGGGTTTTAGGAGTATTTGCAGCATCTTGTCTGCCACATTTATCCGTGCCTATGAAATTACAACCGGCAATCTCTTCATTTAAATGGTATCTTCGACTCCTAGCAAATACTCCTGTGGTACTTATATTGAAAATACGGCGAAGGTTATTTTCTGATGATTCTTTGGGTCTGATTGATTTATTAGGATTGGAATTTGAAAAATCCCTTGATGATGTAAGAGCTACATTAAAACCAGAAACTTTACATGATCCAGATTTTGGTATTCGAAATTATCATTTCACTCATTTATCAAGTTCTGATTTATTAGCATTAGCCATAAGATCCCAACCTGCATTTCTTGATGCCAATGATAATTTTGAACAGATTCTCAAAACTATTGATTGGAATCAATTCAACTCATTACCTGATTCCTTCTGTGATACAATTGTCTCAAGAAATATTTCATTCCTTCAAATGCCTGATGGGATTGTTATTCCTACTCCAGAAATTGGTGAATTGAAAAGAAATATACCTTTGACAGCTACTTTAGGTGCAACAGATTTAATACCTGAAGATTTACCATATGATTTGGAATATGATGATCTTTACCTTTTAACTATAGAGAATGCTGGACTCAACCACAATTTGGAGCCGCTACTTGATGCTGTAGGAACCTCACCCTTTGAAGTTATTGGTGCAAGAGTAATGTTGGGCAATGAAGAAATCAATAATTTTTTCAAAGAAGCCACTGAGTCTCATAGCCATAAAGATAATACTCTTATTACATATGATGATTTGATATTAATGGCTCAAAAAGCCCGACTGGAAGCATCTGGACCTCCTTCTGCTGCACATTCCCTTTTCACAAAGCTTGGACAATGGAACCAAGCCAAAGTTACAATGGGTCCTCATAAGAATTGCATTTATCTTGGACCATCATCTTAATGTAAATAATTATGTATATTACGGTATATATATGGATAGTTTTATATAGTATTCGATGATGTCATGTTAAATATGGGGTTGGTGTTCGGGTGTCTCGTTTATTCAGGAGTCGGACACCGAGCACACCATAGTTAAAGTATTTGCTTTTAGGCATCACACAAGACGACGACGACGACGACCAATGAGTTTCCAACTGATACTCAATGGTAGACGCCTGAACCAGCCACGTCTTGTGGCCATGGCCGTGTTGATTTTCATTCTCGTGGTTGTGTTCAACCGTAGACTGGAACCCAGCTATGGAAGTGTGGCACCAGTGGATGAAATCGAGGAAACCAATGGGTATAAGGATGATTTCCTTGATAAGAATGTGCTAAATAGAAATGGAGAGAAACTCAAGACAGCTCCCAAATTAATTATATCTGATGAAGTGACCAAAGATATGTTAAGGGCCATGGACAAGAAGCAAGCCAAATGTCCTGATTATGTTGACTATTCATCTGTTGCTCATGGTCCATTAAGTTCAGGTAAACATCGTTATCCATATATGAGACCAGCCCCCAAATGTCGTACGTTTAGTTCTGAAGCTGTTGAATTGTTAATAGCAGAGTTGAAGAAACGGGTTGAAGATGTTGATTTAGGGAGGTTAATTGAGAACACTTTACCCAATACTTTGGATAGTACGATTCTTTGGCATTTGGATGAGAAACAAGGAGGTACTAGAGGTCCTCAATCATTTGTGGTAACTGGTGACATTCATGCTGAATGGTTAAGAGATGCTGCTAGACAATTGTCTGTGTATCAGCCATTGGTTAAATATGATACCAAGTTAAGGACATTGATTAAAGGAGCTATTAATACTCAAGCAGAATTCTTGAATAGTTCACCATATTGTAATGCCTTTCAACCTCCAATAGGTTCAGGCATCAAGAAGAAAGACCCCTCCATAGATCATGTGATCCCCAGGCCTGATTGGAGAAGAGTATTTGAGTGTAAGTATGAAGTTGATTCATTGGCTTCATTCTTAACTCTTAGTAATGAATACTATGACAATTCAGATGGTGGTGACACAAGTTTCATCAACTACAAATGGATGGCAGCACTTGAGAAGTTGCTCATAGTAGTTAAAAGAGAAATGATTCCTTCTTTCAATAAAGATAATGGTGAAGCAATGGGATTTTACTATGTATTTCAAAGAAATACTAATATAGGATCCGAAACATTACCTTTAGCAGGTACTGGGAACCCTGTTAATTATGGTACTGGGTTGGTTAGAAGTGCCTTCAGACCCAGTGATGATGCTTGTATCTTACAATTCTTTATCCCGGGTAACATTCATTTGTTAACAGAACTTAAACGAATGAGACGGACTTATTTCAATCAGGATAAGTTACCTGAATTCAATATTGAGTTGTTCACCAGCAATATTGATTTTCTTATTAAGAAGATCACCAAGGGGATTGAAACTTATGGTATAGTAGATCATCCAGTTCATGGGAAAGTGTATGCCTATGAGGTTGATGGCTATGGTGGTAACATCTTTATGGATGATGCTAATATCCCTTCGTTATTGGCCATACCTGACATGGGTTTTGGTGAATTGGACGATCCTGTCTATCAGAATACAAGAAAGATGATCTTATCCAAGAGTGGGAATCCTTATTACCTTAAGGGGAAGTTCTTTAAGGGAATTGGAGGTCCTCATGTAGGCGTACATAATGCATGGCCCATGTCATTACTTGTTGGTATTCGAACCACAAATGATGATGATGAGATCATCAACAATTTGAATTTGGTGATGGCTACAACTGGTGGACTTGGTTTAATGCATGAAACAGTTCATGTGGGTTCAGAAGGTGGTTATCAATACACAAGACCTTGGTTTGCTTGGTGTAACTCTGAATTTGGTAAGACTATATTACACTTGGCAAAGCATAAACCTCATTTGATATTTAAAGATGAATATAAAAATGAACCTTTTGACATCCACAAGATTATAAAGAAACAATAATACATAACAATACATATATATATATATACATATATCAACGACGAATGTAATTGGCTATGGCTTCGACTGTTTTCGAGGAAGCGGATTTGGCAGTATCTTCAAAAGCTTGTTGATAACGAGATTGGATATCTTCTTCAGTATTACTGGTAATTTCTGCACTTCTATCCTCTGGGAAAGTATATTCACGTTCCACTTCTTCCTCTTCATCTGGAACCACTTCTCCATTATGGTTGTTATCCTCTGGTTCATCTTCATAATCAGATAGCACCTCTGTGTCGTCATTTACATTCATATCTTTCATTAATTTGTTCAATGATTTGTTCTGTCTCTTCTTTTCCTCCAACTCCTTCTCCTTTAGTATTCTTTCTCTTTCCTTCAAGTAATATTCATTGTATTCGTCCACCTTGTTATCCACAGCCTTTAAGAAATCATCAAACCCATCTCCAGTGTAAGCACTCACACCAACCACATCCAATTGCGAATAGAATTCCTCCAACATCAATGACATGGAATTGACTAAGGAACTCATGTATCCAGAAGAGGTCCCATCTTCACCATTCAACTCTTGGTCCAGTCTTAAAGCGGTCTGGAAGGCTTCAAAGTCCTTCATCCATTCCACGGCAAAATCAGCCTTCTTAACATCGGTCTTGTTGAACACTATGATCATGGGTAATTTGGTCTTATACAAAATGGAACAAGCATACAACATATTGGACATGAATGTCGTGGGAGAAGTATTTCTAGGAGTATCAACAACATAGGCAATCACTGTGGGGAAAGTGGAAGCAAAGGCTTCGGTTATAATGGCTCCAGAGGCTGACCAAATAAAACATTCGATTTGTCCAGGGGTATCGACTATAACATGATTAAATTTATCGGACTTGTTCTCCACTAGCTTAAGGACCTGATCAATCTTGGTGGAAAACAAGTTCAATGACGTAACAATGGCACCATTGGGACCCAAGTTATATTGTTCCATTACCTTCTTATACTTGATAGAGTCACGTATATCAATGTTGGCACCAAATGGAACTTTGATGACGGCTGGATCAAGGTTGATCACATATGGTGGTTCCTTTTTGGAATGAAGTGTAGCGTTTAACCGTTGCATAAACGTGGTCTTACCAGACCCGGCCATTCCTATGCATAATACTGTTACTGGTGCCATAGTGTTAAGGTAATTATAAAGTAATTACGTTTGTTAAGGTAATTAAGTATGTTACTATAAAATAAGTAGGACTTTCATCATCACATTACAAATGGCATCTCAAGTTTGACGTGTGCTTACCAAAATAGCGATAATCATATATCAATCTTTAATACTCTATCAATAATGTCGTCAAACACAGCGACATGCGACAAGATTTGAATATTCTCTGCTTCGCCCTTGAACAACCTATCAGCCTTAGGACCCCCAGGACCAGTAAAGTTCATTTGTTGTTGTTGATGTTGTTGAGCCATAAGTTCCTCGGCAGATTCAGATCCTACTAGTAAGGAATATACCGGTTTAAGACCCATGAAATTGATGAAATACCATGAAATAGCAGAAACATATCTAACATTCAAATCTGGAGTCATCACGTCACTTTGAAGCATTTGTTTAAACCCCGTAGTAAGTGTAAATGGAAGTTTCATAATAACAAACCCTGGGAAAAAGTAATTGATCCAACCCATAACTAAGGTTTGGGGTATATAATTCATCATGTTACCTTTGAGCATTCCCATCATCTGTTCATTCATTTTAGGATCAGCCAATGGATTGGTTGCAGGTTCATTATTAGCTTCTGATTCAGCTATAAATTCATTGGAATTGAGCTTCTCAAGATAATATTTCTGACGTTGATCAAACGAATGTTTGCTAATCATGCGGTTGTTCTCTCGGAAATTAACAGCCCGTTGTAAGAATTGTCTAATTTAGTTAGTACTTATTTTTGGTGTATCAATGGTATCAATTCACATACCTTTCTCTGCTAATCTTAATTTCTGGTAACTTCTTAGATGAAGTTAAATAGTAAGTTAAATTGGACCTAAGAAGGCCAACTACCACCATAACAACTGATATGGGTAGAAGTACCCAGTACTTCAACTGAGGGTCTAATAGAAGTTCACTGGTCATGTCTATGGTTGATGATGTTTGGTTAGGTAGTGTTAACTGAGCTGAGGACTTTAATTTCAACAACTACGTTTTGCTTGGTGTTCGGGTCCAGCTTATATGTAGGCACGAATGATGACATAATAAGTAGTCGTATATTACCCAAATAGGCATGTAGCTTCATTGGTGCTATGCTAATCGACCATGATTAGCAATCAAAAATTGTTGGATAATATACTTATTGAACCACATATCAAACGTGTGTTCTGTAGACGCTCAGATTAACATGACTTGTAAAACCCAGAGTACTTCATCCATTCAACACTTGGTATGGGGATTATTTGGAGAGCATATATTTGCCAAAGGGGGTAGGTACTGTTTTTTGTATTATGGTTCTTTTTGGTAGGTGTATTGGTATCAATAGCTGTTATCATGATACAAAGAGTTCGACCGCAAGCCAAATTCTTGAAATATCTCAATCCGACATTGTTTGTTAGTGGTGCTAGTCAAATCCCCACTAACACTGGTATCAATTATGGAGGTCATATGATCTCTTGGGTGCCTGAGAGTATGACTCTTACATTATTATTAACAGTGTAAATTAGGGTGTATATTTTGGGTGTAAAGCACAAGATAGTACTGGGGCTGTAGGTTGCAAAAATGCCGCAGCAACAGTATGTCCTTACGTTATAGTAGTTTACTTGATAAAATATGTATCAATTCATTTAAAAATCCAGGTGTATCTACATTAAAAATTGAAGTTCTCAAAAGTTATATCTTCATCTTCGTGTCATTTGGATCTGAGGTAGTGGGTCAGGACATTTGCAAATTGACAACTCAGAAAGACTCTCAAAATTTCATATATTGTCTAGGAGAGCTATACAAAAAAAACTATAAATACTCAAAGTGGATTTGTACTTTGCAAGAAAGTCGTAGCTTAGGCTCAGGGGCTTAAACACCAAGGAGGGGCCTAACCAATCCCGATATATTATAACATCATTTGCCTTAAGAATACTTAGTTTTTTTGCTTAAAGTTTCCCAGAGGAAACATATAGTTTAAGGAGAATTTAGCTAAGTTTCCTTAAAATGTCTTAAAAAGAGAATATACGATTCCATGAGGGTAAGCGAAATTCCCAGAAATCTCCCAGCTAACAAGCGCCGTGGCGCAGTGGAAGCGCGCAGGGCTCATAACCCTGATGTCCCTGGATCGAAACCAGGCGGCGCTATTTTTTTAAACTTTTGACTACACACTAATGCTTAAACAATATCCCTTCGAGATCGAATTCCAACCGATCAAAGATACTGGCTTCGTTATGTCCGTAGTCGCAAATTGAATTGCATACTAAGTTCAAGCAATTGAAAAGTGGTCTGCTTAGTAAAAATAGATTTCAATGTGCAGAAAATGGCTTTTCTTAAACGACAACCTCAGCACCGTACTGAATTACGAACTACGTGCTTTGACGTCACACGGAATTTAAACGACAAAGTCCGATATGCGAGAATTTGTATTACCCAAACTCAACCTACATGTGTCAAATCATCTACATACGTCAAACTATCCTTCTAATCCGAACGTTACCAGAGACTTGGCTTACCGGTGCAACGTCTCATCATTGTTCTTTTTTCATATCAAATCCTTTATAGTAAGAAAGGGATACCTGACAAGACCACCAAACCCTGGAAGAGCCGTAGACGGAGTCTTGTATTCACTACTGTCAAAGGTGTCAAACTCGCGCAAGATCCAAAAGTGCTCAATATGCGAGGCTTTAAAATTTGAAGCCTTTCAGTAAGCTTTTAGTTTTTTTTGACATAAAGAAGGAACGCACGTTAATTGGCTGGTTGCAATATGAAGATTGGATAAAATCTTAATAATGTCTGAATAGGGACAAATCTACTTTCAAAAGCTTTGAAACGCTTTGTATACAAAAGAATGTTTCCTAGCTCCGTGCTCGGTCGTAGGAGCAAATGAGTTAGTTTCAAGGCTTTAAAACAAGTGACCGTTTATCAGTTTCTTTATATATTTATGTGCGTTATTTCCATCTGATAATTTCCATCTGATAATTTCCATCTGATAATTTCCATCTGATAATTTTCATCTGATAATTTTTCTTCTATTAGTGAAAGGATCGGACTCCAACCACAGCCATGGGAAGTTGGATAAACTCATTAACAGACAACCACAGGCCAATTTCTAAAAGTTTAACCACTATGGAAAATCTAAAAGAAAACAAAGATGGTAAGAATGAGTTGTATGAAGACGGTAAGAATGAGTTGTATGAAGACGGTAAGAATGAGTTGTATGAAGACGGTAAGAATGAGTTGTATGAAGACGGTAAGAATGAGTCGTACGAAAAAGTTAGCCGTGATTTGGGTCTGGAAGGTATGCAAGATGACCTTAAGAGCAGTACAAGTTCAGAAGAAACTGAGTATGATTTTACACCTGCCGATGTAGACGAAGTAGTCGCCATTGAAGATGATATTGATATGCCGGCTGGAACCGTACGGATGTGGGTTATTGCAATTGCTTTGGCATCTTTATTAGGAGGAGTCGATGCTTTTTTTCTCTTTCGATTTCCATCCATTTCTGTGGGTGCAATTGTCGCCCAACTTTTAGCATACCCTTTAGGGAACTTGTGGCACATGGTGGTGCCCAATTGGACCATTGGGTACGGTAAATATAGGGTTCCTCTTAACCCTGGTCCTTTCAACCAGAAGGAACATTCGTTGATTTATATGTTCACCAATAGCGTTACATCATTAAGACTTGTGAACGTGGCTACCACGGAACAAATCAAGTTTTTCAATGTTGATTTTAGCGTGGGTAAAGCTCTCGTGCTTAATATTTCTGCCTTCTTTATCGGTTGGGCCTGGTGTGGACTCGCATTACCAATCCTTGTATATCCATCTGAAATGGTGTGGCCAAGTATATTAAGTGGTTGTGCCTTAATGAAAACGTTACATTCTAGAGAAAATCCTTATGTGCCTAATTGGAAAATATCCAGAATGAGCTATTTTGCAATCATATTTATTGGTGGATTTGTGTGGTACTTTTTCTCGGATTTCATAATACCTTTCATTGCAAAAATAGGAGCTTTCATTACTTGGATTGTGCCAAATAATGCTATTGTGGGCCAAGTTTTTGGTACTAAGAATGGACTTTCATTGTTGCCAATTTCTTTTGATTGGACAACCATCCTGAACCTTTCTAATCCGTTAACTGTGCCATTTGTTCACGCTGCTACTGTGTTTTTGTCTTTTGTATTCTGGGTTTGGTGCGTTATTCCTGGCCTATACTACAAGAACCATTGGCAGGTAGGACATTTTCCCATCCTATCAAACACCATTTATAATGTTAATGGGACTTCCTATGATGCAACCAAAGTTGTGAACTCGAAATTTGAATTAGACTATGAGAAGTACGCCAAATACTCACCAGTTTTCATTCCCGTGGGATTTTTAATGCAAATTGCCTTAACTTTGGCCGCCTTTTCTTCAATGATTGTTACCATTATGTTTAGGTTTAAAAAGGACGTCATTAACCCACTCCGAAACCCAACATCCGATATTCACAGCGATCTCATGCTGAAGTATAAAAAATTCCCAACGTACATTTATCCTATTTCCTTATTGATTGGCATAGCATTAGGCGTGATGTATGTTGCTATATGGAAAGACATAGCACAAATCAGCGTTGGAGGATACTTTGTTTCCATCATCTTAGGAGCAATTCTTTATCTTCCCATGTGTATGGTAGAAGCTCAAAGTACGCTTGTGATTAACTTGCAAGCGTTTATGAATCTTGTTTCTGCATTCTGGTTTCCTGGTAAACCATTGGCAGTTTTATATTTCACCTACGTCGGATTCGCCACACTTCAACACTCTGAACACTTATGTCAAGGAGCTAAAATGGGACATTATCTTAAAGTTCCTCCCAGGGTTACAATGGTGGTTTTATTTGCTGCTGGGATGTGGGGGTCACTTGTCAATTGTGGGGTAACAATATTCTTTATTCATAGAATCAAAGATGTTTGTTCATTGCATGCACCAAATAACATGACTTGCAAATTCCAGAGAACCTCATTTAATCAACACTTGGTATGGGGATTGTTTGGAGATCATATCTTTGCCAAAGGTGGTAGATATAGTTTCATATTGTGGTTTTTTTTGGTGGGTGCAGTAATGGCAGTTATACTCAATGTGATTCAAAGGATTCGTCCACAAGCCAAATTCTTGAAATATCTCAATCCTACTTTACTTGTTAGCGGTGCTAGCCAGATACCTAACAGTACTGGAATCAACTACGCTACGTGGTTCTCCGTGATAGTGGTCTTCAACTATTTTATTCACAAGTACAATAATGCTTGGTGGAGAAAATATAACTTGGTGACAGCAGTTGGGCTTGATTGTGGTATAGCAATTGCCGCAATAATAGTGTTTTTCTGTATTACATACACTGGTGCAAGCAAGCACTACCATTGGTGGGGCACAACTGTTGGTCTGACGGGGTGTGATGCGAAGGGTTGTCCATATTTGCCTAAAGACACTATCAGGAACCCTGGTAAATGGTGAATGGTTTATAAGCACAAATTTTACCAACACACAATTTATATGCTTATGTATTCAATATCGTTTATAAATTCTATAGAGCTTGAATATAGGACTGATATTATTTAACAATAGTAGTGTCTGATTGCTATCATTACTACAACGAAATTGGGTTGTCGAGGTGGTGCACTGTGTAAATCGATTTTGGTGATATGCGGGCGCATCGCTTGGTGTGTGCGACTAATAAATGAGAATGAATTGACAGTCAAAGTGAACCATCAACACATGAGCAGGTGTCAAATACATTCTACACAATACAACAAAGTATAATATGGGTTGGTTCGGAGGAAATAGTGCTCCTATCAAAATAAGTGCTGTTACAGAGAGTCCAGATCCATCCAAACAGCCACAACAGTATCTTGAAGACTTACCACCAAAGTTTGAAGATAATGGAGTTGCTAACCAAGGTCAAGGACAAGGTCAGAATTCCCAGAATGCAGGTGTTTGGGAAGCAGCTATGGATCAGTTTAAATGGTCAGATTTCACTGTGGATCGGTTTGTGGGTATGCCATGTTTTAGAGAAGCCATGCTCACTGGATTTCAAGCTATGGGTGTTTTAGGTGTAGTGACGTTCTTAATTCACAAGAATCCTAGTCGTTCCTTGAATTGGTCTATTGGGGGGTTTTTCCTCGGGAATGTTGTTGGATGGGAGCAGTGCCGTTCTATTCGCAGAAGATCTTTTGAAACGGTCGAGAAGGCCAGGCAACGTAAGGAAGAAAGCAATGCTAAAAAGCTTTCATTGAGTCAAGATGTAGAAGATCTTCTGTTGAAGAAATTTAATGAGGTTCAAAATCATGATTCCAGTGCTAAATAAGCAAATTCTGTAAATAGAATAAACTTTGTATATAAGAGAATCAAATCGTATGAAAATATCAGTATGGATCTAAAATAGTAACGTATTAGGAGTGCTAAAGGTACTTTTAAATGTACTTTACTACAAGGTCGTTTAATTTTTCACTCATATCGAGCTACAGAACTTCATTAGTGTACAAATTATAAACTACCAATAGCTTGCACATACCTCAATACTTCTATTACTGTCATCTCTTCTAGTATACGTCAACATCAGATCTGGTCACCAGTATTCGATAGTTGTGATGGGATCTCGGAATATTTAAACGTGACAATAATAGTGAGTGGTGTCTGCCTCGGATCTTGTCCCCACAAATTACCGTTTTGGGCGAGGGGCGATTTCCAATCTCACAACTTAAAACCTTCAACCAAGTTGTTCTTTCTTTCACTGCTACTGTTCTTCTTTTTCTTCTTTTTCTTATTATTATTGTTGATGCCCTTTTTGTCTTTGCAATAGATATGAATAACCACAGGTTAGAAATAGAGTTAAGGGGTCTTAGGTCCAACTTGGTGAACTTGCCTAATGATCTTTGTACTATCTTGTTCAACGCAGACATAAAAGTGCAAGATGTTGTGATTGAAATTGTAGCTGCTAAAGGTCAAAAATGGTATGCTGGCTGGTCAGGCCAAGTATCTGGAGCTCCTAAGACGTTGGAAATGGATCCAACTTTTGCTCAATCTTTACAATTGTCAGGGAAAGAGAAAATCACGGTTAATCTAAAGTTGAACCCCTTTGAGTCCTCAGAGGTAATAGTGGAACCGGTATCATCATCTGATTGGGAATTGACCGAGTTACATTCTCAAACTATTCAAGATAAATTGTTATCACAGACTAGATGTGTGGCCTTACATCAGCCATTGATTGCATATCCAACCCCAACTACTTGTGCTCATTATATCGTAACTGATTTGGGTAATCCAGAAATGACGTTTGTAAAGTTGGCCCCCTTTTGTGATTTGGCAATTAAACCTAAAATGAGAGTAAAGAAGTCTGATTTTACTCCTGCTAAATCAGTGAAAAGTGTTGCCTCAAACGATGATAGTGCCAATAATCCAAGCGTGGTGAAGAGAGGAATATCTTTACCTCATAATCTTTTTGAAATTTGTTCTATTGTTGATTATGAAGTTTATGTTAATGGAGAAGAAGTGATGCATGTGCTCGAACGTCCTGAATTTGTTCTGGTGGCCATTGTTCCTGGACCAACATATAAATGGAATAGGGCTCCAGCAGCATCAGAAACTAAAGATAAGGAAAAGGAAAATGTTACTGCTGCTGTATTAAATGAAAACAAGCGAGTCATTGCTAAGCTTGTACATTTTCCTTCTGCTCCAAAAAACACAATTGGGTTATCAGAGAAGCTTGCCATTGCATTGGGTGTAGAAAATGAAGTAGGATCAATGGTTCTGCTTCTGTCTGCGGTTTCATGTGTGTCCAAAAGACCAGGTACTTTTACTATTCATCCGTACATCACTGCTACAAGAAGAAATAATCAACTTAGTTTGAATGAAAGAAAGGAGGAAGCCACTAGATTGGCAGATGCGTTAACCAATTATTTCTATAAAGGAAAAACTCCGTTAAGTGCTTCTCCACTTACAAACTATTTGAAATTACCCATTATACCTGGCATTTTACCACATGGTGGACTTTTGAAGTTTAAAAGAAATGATGCATATTCTACTTGGGTTAAACCCCATAATGGTAAGAAGCCATCTAAAATTGAAATTGGTGAAGAGTTGTTGAGAAGTGTGTCGTTTATTCAGGAATTTAGAATTGAATCTAATTATTCAAATGAAGCTATTGGTTTGGATTCAATCATTAGTGGGATTGTGGACTCTATTGCAATTTCTCCCAACAGCAGTACCCTTGTACATGGGAACGCAGGTAGTGGGAAAACACTTATACTTCAACTGGTATCAGAGAAACTTAATTCAGAGCATGGATATCATACCAAATACATTGCGTGTGAGACAATTATGAATGAAAATGCCAATCAATTAATGGGGAGATTCACCAAATGGATTCAGGAATGCAATTGGAGCAAACCATCTTTGTTAATTTTGGATAATTTGGATAAGATCTTACCTTGTGAAATCGAGCATGGCGATTCTGGTGTATCAGTTCAATTATCTGAATTTTTAATCAGTCAAATACAAAGAGTACAGGCTCAGAATCATAGCAATTTATCCCTTTTGCTATCTTCAACATCAAAGGAATCATTAAACAAGCTACTTTTGCAATGTCATTTGGTAGATGACTTTCTTCATTTGTCAGCTCCTGATAAGAATATTAGACTGCAAATAATTGAAACCTATTTGGGAACTAAATTGAATTGTGAAATCAAATTTGATGTGATGGATGCTGTATCTGAAACCGAAGGCTATTTACCAAATGATTTGAAGATTCTTTGTGATAGAATATTCCATGAAGTTTTGGTTGAAAAAGCTCAAAAAAAGATTCCAACTTTAGCTGCAACTAAGAAGCATCTCGAAAAGGCAATCATAGGGTACGTGCCATCAAATTTACGGGGAGTTAAATTAGAGAAATCTTCCACATCTTGGGAAGATATTGGAGGTTTGAAGGGAGCAAAGGATTTACTATTGGAAACTTTGGAATGGCCTACGAAATATGCTCCAATATTTGCCAATTGCCCATTAAGATTAAGATCCGGTATTCTTCTTTATGGGTACCCTGGGTGCGGTAAGACTCTCTTAGCAAGTGCAGTTGCTGGTCAATGTGGATTGAACTTTATCTCTATCAAAGGTCCCGAAATATTGAATAAGTATATCGGTGCTTCTGAACAATCTGTTAGAGAATTGTTTGAAAGAGCCCAAGCTGCCAAACCGTGTATTTTATTTTTTGATGAGTTTGATTCCATTGCCCCCAAGAGGGGTCATGATTCTACAGGAGTAACTGATAGAGTTGTTAATCAAATGTTAACACAAATGGATGGTGCAGAAGGATTGGATGGAGTATATGTTCTTGCTGCAACAAGTAGACCAGATTTAATAGATTCGGCCTTATTACGTCCAGGTAGATTGGATAAGAGTGTGATCTGTGACATGCCTAACTATGAAGATCGTTTGGATATTTTAAAATGTGTTGCTGCAGATATGGATTTTGAAGATGACGTTAACCTTAGAGAAATAGCTGAAAAGACTGCGGGATTCAGTGGTGCAGATATGCAAGGATTAGGTTATAATGCTTATTTGAAGGCAGTCCATGTCAAATTATCCAAAGATGAAGAACAATTAATGGTCGGAGCTTCTGCTTCTTCTGGAGATGAAAATACAAGAGAATTTTTATATGTTAGCTCAGAGAAGTTGAAGAAGGCAAGTCTTCGGCCATCAGAACGATTGCAAATTCTTAAGCAAATTGAACAAATTTTCAATAGCAAAAACACTGAAAACAATAAGAACAAGACTTCCAATAATGATGTCAAGATTCCTATTTCCCATCAGAACTTTGTTGATTCCTTAGAAGAAACAAAACCTTCAATTTCGGTCAAGGAAAGGTTGAAGTTGGACAACATTTACAGTCAATTTGTTTCTGATAGAGACGGTAATATGCCAGATGGATCTGCCAGTAATGATATTGGGGCTCGGACCTCACTTATGTAACTTAAAGTTAACATGAAGTAACAAAATAAGCATTGTTGTAGAATAGACAACGTTTGACCCACATCCTTTGTGTCAGGACTAGAGATGTAATGCTAAAAAAAAGAGAGCTCGCACTCAGGTTCGAACTAAGGACCAACAGATTTGCAATCTGCTGCGCTACCACTGCGCCATACGAGCTTTTTCTATTGTTGTATTGAGAAAACAGTTTCATAGCATCAACAGCACACTTAGACTCTAATTGTTGATCACGTGATATATGAAGATATTCTAATAATCTTTACATTGATCATATATAGTTATACTCCTTGTTTATTAAAGAAATTGTATACCTAGTGTTCATTCTTTCATTAGGAAGTCACCTGAAGCAGAAATATCATCTAAATCAATAACTTCAGGGAATGACAGTTCAGGTTTATCTAAATCCATGAGCCCATCTTCGTTATCTAAATCTATGATTTCATTTGGTTGTTCAAAGGCAGTGTTGTTATCTAATGAAGCTTCTTGTGGCTTTACATCAATGTCAACGTCCATTAAATTTTGATTCTCTTGTTTGACCTCATCCCCCTCTGACTTTACACCTGGTTCAATTGTAGCTTCCTTCTTTACTTCGTTGCTCGATACTTCCTTATCTTCAGTAGGCTCAGGCTTAATATCTATTACTGGAGTCTCTTCTTGATTATTCTGTTCTTTCTCAGTACTTTCATTCTTAGTCATATCCTTGGTTTCAGGTTGAGATTCAGATTCAGGATTTAGTGTAGGCCCTTGTTCTTGTTCTTGTTCTTGTTCAGGCTCAGGCTCAGGCTCCGGCTCAGATTCTGGTTCAGGCTCAGATGGTACATCCACTGGCCCAACAAGCAGATCCATGATTTGTAATTGTTCATTTAATTTGGTCAACCCCACAGTAGTGTTCTTCTGACCTACCGAAATGGGTAAAAGCATAATGTTGTCCTTATTCTTGTTGTAGACCCCTGTGTTGTCGTCCATGGTCTTGACTTCTTTCCGAAGATCAATGGCAACATCACTTATACAATCATATATGTCTCTAGCCTGTGACACTATTTGATCCTTCAATGGGGTGACGTCCGCTTGCTTTGGCTCAGAATAAGTCTCAAAGATCTTAGACACTCCTTCAAGAAGCTCCACTATTCGTCTATCTATAGAATTTAAAGCATCTAGCCGTTCTTGAATGAAGTTATGTACCTTGGGACTGTCAGTCATTTGATGGTAAGGAAGAGAAGTCACCTTGACAAATTGCGATTCAATTCAATTCTGTTCAAAATGTTTCACCTATCATAAATAATTAATATTCAAATTCCTTTAGTCCGTATAATTATATCTTCTATCGACTATATAGATAATCTAGTTGTATATATACATCCATTGATCCGAGATATAGCAATTGATAATAATATTACACTATGGGCATAGATTTGGGATTGGCTAGGGTGCTGAGACTCTTGGTCCATTTAGGAAACCCACATATGAAAGGATACAAGTCAATTCATATTGCTGGTACTAATGGCAAAGGTTCCACAGTAGCGTATCTTTCACTGGTGTTTACAAGTAATAAGGTCAAGAATGGTAGGTTTACATCACCTCATATGCTATACTATAACGATTGTGTTGCAATTAATAATCAAGCTTATCCAATAGCAAAGTTTGAAAGAGCAATAGAAACGGTTCGGAAACATAACGAGGTCTTAAGGTTAGGATGTACGGAGTTTGAAATACTTACGGTAACTGCATTTAAAATCTTTGCTGATGAACAAGTTCAAGTAGCCATAGTTGAAGTTGGTCTTGGGGGACGTTTGGATGCTACAAATGTTCTAGAACCTTTTAATATAATTACCAAAGGTGGCTTGATAGCTACTGGTATCTCAAAGATTGCGATGGACCATGAATCGTTTTTAGGTTCAACATTGGCCCGTATTGCTTCTGAAAAGGCAGGTATAATTAAACATAAGGTACCCTGTACAGTTGATGGTACCAATGAGCCTGAAGTGCTTAAAGTTATAGAGGAAAAATGTACAAAAGAAGATGCTCCATTAACAACAATTAGAGTACAACGAGCACCAGATGTGGAAGAGATATTAAACTATTCACCGTTACAAGGAGAATATCAATACTATAACCTTTCAGTGGCATTGTCCATTTTGTCATCAATTAGACACCATTACCAATTCACCAAGGAACAGATAATTGAAGGCATCCGTGGAACAAAATGGCCCGGTCGTCTTCAAAGTTTCCAATCTCCTGCCAAACACATCCCCATCCTTCTTGATGGAGCTCACAATGAAAGTGCGGCCTTGGAACTCGGGAAGTTTCTTAGCAACACGTACAGAAAACAGCACCCTGATGGGTTAAGGTTTGTTATTGCCTTAACCCAAGGGAAAGATGCTGATGGGTTACTCAAACATATAATTGATCCTTCTAAAGATCATGTATTTGTTACTCAGTTTACCGCACCAATTGAGATGCCTTGGATCAAGCCATTGGACCCTCAGTATCTTGCCCAAGCAGTTGAGAAATATACAACGGCAGTCACAGTGATCAAAGGACCCATCGAGAGTGTTATCGCCACTTTAGAGAATCAAGATGAACTCCTGAAGACGCCCATAGTCATTTGTGGTAGTCTTTACTTGTGTGGAGATGTCTTGAGGTTATACCAACCGCGCGACTGAAAAAAACTTAGTACAACCGCGCGCGCGAGAGAACGACTCAGCGGTCAAGCAAAGGTACAACTACTGGAGCGATTTTTGGTCGACGTGAAGGCAGTCATCATGGGGTTATCTGAGTTTCAAAAGGCACGAGTAGAGAACATTGAGAGGAACCGAGCACTTCTTCGTCAGTTGGAGTTGGAAGGTTTAAGTGAATCTATTTCGAACGATGTTGGTGGTAGTGACGGTAAAGATCACGTTTCTAAGAAACCAAAGAATTCAAGAACTCGGTCCAAAGTCACTCCAGTGAAACGAGAACCCTCAGAACCTACTAGAAGGTCTCGACGGATCATGGGCATAAAGGTTGAGAATAGCGAAGAGTTTAGTAAGCTAAGAGAGGAGGAAGAACGCGTCGCACAGAGGAAACGTCAATTGGAGACCCTTAGACTGACTCGTTTGATTGGTGACTTCCTGTTGAGTGATTTGCTTACTGATAAGAAACTGGGATCTCTTAAACATGAAGATAGAGTCATTAAACTCCCTGATGAATTGAAATCGGAAGAAAATGATGTCATTAAAGGGGAGGATATTGGTGGTTCTATTGCTACTTCGGAAGAAACTGAAGTACTTGCTATATTGCAACTGTTGGGGGACAAGTTTTCTGCTGGAGATTTCTATGAAACCATTCGCAATCTGAAGACGACAGAGTATGCTTCCGATAAAGATCTTCAAAAGAAAAGACTTGAGTTTGATAAGTTACATGTTTATGAGAAATATGACCCTTTAGCCATCAAAATAACTCATGCCAGAATAACTTCAATGGCTTTCCATCCTTCTACAACTGATAGATTGGTTTTCGCTGGAGACACGGTAGGTCATCTTGGAATGTGGTCAATTGATAATCAAAGTAGTGCTACCGACGAACCTACTATTAGTATATTGAAACCACATGGTAAGGCCATTTCAAAGATAGTTGTTCATGATAAAACTAAAGTCCTTTCAAGTTCATATGATGGATCTGTTCGCCAATTGGATTTAAATAAGTTAACGTCTTCGGAATTAACTCACTTGATTGACCCTTTCTATGATAATGAAACCATTGGAGTATCAGATATTAATTTGTGTGACGATGGGAATTCTCTTTATATGACATCGCTTTCAGGAAGTTTCTACAAACAAGATCTTCGAGAACCTCTCAAGACTCCTACAAAGAAGAACTTATTAAGATTGCATGATAAGAAGATTGGATCTTTCAGTATCAATCCTAATGCTAGTCATCAAATAGCCACAGCTTCGTTGGATCGGACACTAAGAGTTTGGGATTTACGTCAATGTAGTGGGAAGAATAGTTGGTGGTCAGATTATGAACATCAAATTTCTCCTCATTGTTATGGAACATATGGATCTTCACTTTCAGTTTCATGTGTTGATTGGAATTCACAGAATCACTTGGTTTGCAATGGATACGATAATTATATTCTGTTATTTGATTTCAATGGGACTGAATCGGAATATCCTTTAGTCACCACATGGGCAAATGATTTCCAGCCAAATACGGACAATAAGAAGGAGAAGACTAGCAAAAAGACTGAAGATCATCAATTACCTGAGAATCTCAAACCATTCACTAAGATTAGACACAACTGTCAAACAGGTAGATGGGTATCTATTTTGAAATCTAAATGGCAGACTAACCCTAAAGATGATGTTCAAAAGTTTGTTATCGCAAATATGAATCGAGGACTTGATATTTATGATCAAAAGGGACAAATTCTAGGTCATTTAACTGATAATGAACTTGTGGGAGCCGTTCCAGCAGTTGCAACGTTCCATCCAACAGAGAATTGGGTTATAGGAGGAAGTGCCAGTGGGAAGGTTTACTTCTTTGAACAATGAGTAATAATAAAATCTACAAGTTGATGACAACAAGTTAACGTAATGGTGATTAAATATTATACAAACCTATGTCCGCTTCTTCATACATAATTTTTCTTATAAAACTAAGAAGTTACTTAAGCAGAAGAGGTCATAACTTGCCAGACTCTAATAACGTTATCGGTGTAACCAGCAAACAAGTTTTGACCGTCAGCAGACCAAGCCAAAGAGATGGCTTCGGGGTCCTTAGCCTTGGTACCAATGGCAACTTCAGGCTTCAACTCGTCCAACAAGGTTCTTTCTTGCAAGTTGAAAATCTTAATACCGCTAGCGGTAGCAGCAGCCAACCAGTATCTGTTTGGAGAGAAAGCCAAAGCGTGAACTTCAGCAGTAGCGTTCAAAGTGTACAAGGTCTTGTTTGAGTTCAAATCCCAAAGGATGATAACACCATCCTTACCGGCAGAAGCACACAAAGATCCATCTGGAGAGATGGTGATGCAAGAAACGTAACCGGTGTGACCAATGTAGTCAGCTTCAACAGCGTATTCAGAGAGATCCCAGGTCTAAAGTACAAGCATTGTTAGTAAAAGTTCAAGATATAAGTCAAAATGCAGAAAGAAGATTTGAAAAATTAATCGTCTTCTAAAATGTTGAAAGAGATCAGAGATCTTGGTGATAAAATGTTATGTCTCATTCGAAAGCTGGCGAGCATCCGTCTGAAGTAGCAAATATAAGGAAATCATCATCAAACAACATATAAAGAAAACACTTGATCCACAATTGAATAATTTTTCAGTCCACAAATCTAATCCACTAAATGAAGAAAATAATAAAAACATACCTTAACGGTCTTATCCCAAGAAGCAGAGATAACCTTTGAAGTGTTGTCAGCAGGAGAGAATCTAACGGTAGAAACCCAGTCGGAGTGACCAGTCAAAGTTTGCATACATTCACCAATGGTGTTCCAAACCTTAACGGTCTTATCTCTAGAAGCAGAAACAATTTGTCTCAAGTTCTTAGCAATGGAAACAGAAAGAACATCACCGGTGTGGCCAACAAATCTTTGAGTACATTCACCAGATTCCAAATCCCACAATCTCAAGGTCTTATCCCAAGAACCAGACAAAGCATAAGCACCGTCAGCTGAGATAGTGACATCTTGAACAATATGAGAGTGACCCTTGAAGGACTTCTTAGCAACACCGTATTGTTCATCACCACCAGTCAACTTCCAGGTGATCAAAGTCTTGTCTCTAGAACCAGACAACAAAAGATCAGGTCTAGATTGGGTGGTAGCCAATGAAGTAACCCAACCATTGTGGCCTTCTAAAGTACCTCTTAAAACTAAAACTTCTTGATCAGACATAGTTATTACTTATGCTCGTATCGACAGATGGATTTATCAAAAACAGAGGCAAAATCACCTTAAAACTCCTTCCAATCGTTATATTAAAAGAACAAATTTCAATCTCAATCCACTGTACACCATCTTCCCACCATCGTTGAAAATTTTTTGGCTCACAATTGTGGGAGTCCTGAATATGGCAGTCTTCTTTCGGTATACAAAATTTTTTCTTTTCACTAGGGCTATAAACCCTGTATGTGTTAACCACGTGACGTGACTGCATTGAAAGTTTGAATTTGGAGGGTATTGATTTTCTTAACTATAATATTTCATCATCAAAAATTATAGGTGACTTTCGAATGGTCATATTTGGATGACCAAATTAATGTAGTTCATGTATCAGTAGCTATAAAATACCACCACATCTACTGATGTAACAGTAATCAAGGTCGGTTATGTGGATTAAAACGACACAAAATAGTATGGTAGCGCATGTTGGGGGGAATAGCTTGAGGTATCGACGTTGACTTAACAGGGCATTATGATTGTATGTCGATGGCTTGACTGAAAACATTTAAGTTTACCTCCTTTGTTAGATGCATTATTTCGCTACATTGCTTAGTAGGTCTACATCATTTAGGGGTATTAAAAGTTTTTTTGCATTCTGACCAAATTAAATTTTGTATCTTCTCTCTTAAGGGGTAATTGTACTACCCCTAAAGGGAGTTACTATACAAAGCTTAATACAATGTAACTTTATAGACTTCTTACACAATCTAAAGAAGACTGGTTACTCATGTTATGTGATGTTAGTACTAGGATTGTATTACAAATATTATATGACGGTTTTGATAAATGTGGGGCACGTCAAGTGTCCTGTATGTTCAGCGGACAATAAGAGCAATGTATTCAACGCCAATACAAAACAATAATACACCATGGCCGCTACCACCATATTGATATGAAGATATCGGTGATATCAGGAGGTACTGCTACCAATGAGTTGGTTCAATTATTTGAATCGATCACTCCTAATGTTAGTTATATCTTACCAATTAGTGATAATGGAGGATCGACATCGGAACTCATAAGAGTCATTGGAGGGCCAGCTATTGGTGACATTAGATCACGGTTAACAAGGTTAATACCCTTGGAACAGAAACCATTACAGAAACTTTTAAGCTTTAGATTATCATCAGATTCTCGTCAAGCCAAACAAGAATGGAATGAAATCATAGAAGGAACTCATCCCTTATGGAAACCAATACCTGTCAGTACACGAGAAGTGTTACGGTCATTTTTAATTCATATTAACGTTGAACTACTCAAACGGTCCAAACATCTGTTTGCAATGCCTGCTCCTACTGGGAAGGAGTTTAGGTATGAGTTGGCCAACGTGGGTAATTTGTTCTTGACTGGGATTAGATTATTTGTTGGGTCATTAGATTCAGCAATAGAGTTATTTGCCCGAGTGACCAGTATTAATCCTAAGATAGAAGTCTTGCCCTGCATTAATACCAATTTCCCTTATCATATTAGTGCGTTGCTAGAAAATGGATTGATTATTACTGGTCAATCTCAGATCTCTCATCCAGCTACAGCAGTTGCTGTAAATACCAGTCCTAGTACTAGTAGTAAACACACTGATATTATTTCTAGATCAACTTTAGACGTGTATCCTCCACCTATAAGTCAAACCAGAGAAACAACACCTCATGATGACGAGTCAAGAACTGCATATTTTGGAGTCCCTATTATTGGAACTCAACCTCATGAAACACCAGTTGTTGTTAATGAAGTGGCAACTTGTAACAGAAGATCAAGCATACTTCATGATGACGAAAATCATGAAGTTCATGAAGAAGATGAAGTGGGTAACATTCCTCAATATACCCATCCTGATTTAAGAATATCACAGCTTCATTTCAATAAGCATGAGATTGAACCACTTTTGTCTCCTATTCAAAGGATCTTTTATGTTTCGCCTTATGGACAAGAGATTCGGCCCATAGCCAATTATCGAGTGACTCAATGTTTGAACCAATCAGATATGATTGTGTATTCCATTGGGAGTTTAATGACCAGTATTATCCCGGTGATAATACTTCGTGGGATAGGAAGAGCCATTATATCCGGGTCTCACAAAAAGAGAGTCCTTCTATTGAATGGATGTCATGATAGAGAGACTTTGAATATGGATGCTTATGATTTTGTTAAGGTAATAGTTGAACTGGCATTGTACTCATTATCTGATAACGACAATGAGCACAATTATGGCGAACAACATAAGAATATCCCATGGAATCGAATTGTCACTCATTTGGTGTTTATGGAATCACCAAAGATCCATGTTGATGTTGAACGAATTGAAAGTAAAGGCATTCAATGTGTCAAGGTTACTAAGCAAAAAGAGTTAGATTATTATGATACCAATGATTTGGAAAGAGCATTAAAAGATATTATATAGTCTAAATAGTCGTCTCTTAATCGTACCATACCTTGATCAACTCTTCTGATACAGCAGCAGGAGTCAACACCCCCAAATCTGTAATTAAAGCAGTGATATATTCACCTGGAGTG
Source organism: Lizanozyma spartinae (assembly GCF_019049425.1). Lineage (NCBI taxonomy): Eukaryota > Fungi > Ascomycota > Pichiomycetes > Serinales > Debaryomycetaceae > Lizanozyma > Lizanozyma spartinae. The sequence goes on from NW_025065064.1 coordinate 347,900, forward strand.
TAGTCAATCAACTGTCTACTAAGAGACGACTTGTCATTGGTCAGAGAGTTGTCTAAGTTTGCACTGGTGACCAATTCTTGAATCTTATTGGGTAAATCGTTAGGTGATAAAGGGAATAACCGTACAAACTTGTGCGACTCGGTTACCACATAAAATGGTTTATTATTTGATTTCGCAAGCGATCCAATTTGATACGACCCAATATGATTTATAATCCCTCCACTTTCCACCACCCCTTCGGCTCCCACAAGGACTTTATCAACATTATGCATCACATAACCCACGGCATTATCCACAATGACTTCAACTGGTATACCTGCTTCTCTTAATAACAGAGCCATTAGAAGTCCCTTCTCTGTAGGTCTGGACTCGGTCACCACGACTTTGAATCGAACCAATCTTTCTGTTTTTGCCTTCCATAGTAAATGGTAGACTACCCGAGAATATGAGTGAACTAAAATGGTATCATCATCCTCAATGAACGGCAACCCGTATTCTGCCAGTTTCTCTCTTGACTCCTTAGCTCTCTGAACGAACAACTGGCCGTTTTCTGACAAATTCTTCATACAACTCTCCCAATCCATGTTGACATTGGTGTTTCGCAATACGAATCTCATAAACAAATCACACCCAGCAGAAAGTGAAACAGCATTGGAAAACGAGGACTTCAACACGTCAATGTTCTTGCGCACAAGCGTTATCAACTCCAGTAATGTGGTAGGACGTTGTTGACGAAGCATCAACACTAAGGACTCAATGGCTGCTATAGGCATAGTCATGTCTGGATCATCCTTTAAGAACTTGAGGTACGCCTCTTTGATATCGAAAGACGTCATTGTACACTGTGAATGCTGTCTGTATATATTCAATGGATATATTCAATGTCGTCTCCTGCTACTTCAGGCAGTGTCTTATTATGTGTTGTGTTAATCTATAGTGATATTAGAGCGTATAACCTGGAGTGAGTGTGGAAAATTTGCCCATCGTGTGGAACCAAACTCACACAGGATTTTTATATTGGGAACATCACCAACTTTCTTTAAATCGCCGTTACTGTCACTCCCTGATCGTGTTATTACTATTGAACCGGTTACTATATTACTTGAATCATGGCTAGTTTATTTGTCACTGAAGAAGACCTGCGAATGGAGGATGTTCAACGGGTGGAAGATCAGCGAATGGATGAAGATCATCGAATGGACGTTGAAGATGCCACTACAGAGCCATTGGAAGATGATGACGATCCTATAGTTGAGTCTATTCCAATAGTCATGTCTCAACTTGAGGATCGTCTTCGTCAAAGTATGCATGTGTTCCAATATATGGAACGTCCACTGTCCAGATCTCTAGGTGATGAACATGTTCAAGTGGCGATCAAGAAGGAATCTCAATATGTAGAAGTTCGTATCCCTGTTGATACCAGTAAGTTCTACGATACAGAAAGAGCAGAAGGTTGGAATGGTGGTCAAGAAGGCTCTGGCATTGACGAACAAGCATTACAAGGGGTTTTGGATCGAACTGATGGAGGTGTTTATATGGGACAAGTTATCAATAACCGGGGAAATGGATCAAAAACATTAATGATTGTTCCAATTGATAGTACTGTTCAATTGCGTCATTCATTCAAATATTTAGATGATTTGGATGCTTCTCGTACAGTTCAACATCGGGGAGATACCGAACATAAAGCAGTTACAAATATTCAAATTCTTCAAACTTCGGCTAAAGCCAGCTCTCAAGCCCATGGTCAAGATGGCTCGAAGAAGAGCACTCTTGGAGGTTCCTTACGTCTGGTGAAGAAACTTAGAGAGGAAGAATGGGCTCATTTGGCTTGGGAATCCTCCTCTAAATTACAAACAACCAATCTTAAACAACATCTTGTTTCTTCTAATAGTGAGGTCTTGACACCTAAAACTTCAAAGGAGGAGTATTTAAGTAGTCTTGTGCTCTGAGTACAGCTCAAACAAGCAAACAAAAGGTCATTATGTGGCAGTATCCACTATGCTACAATGTTCATTATATGATCATGTCTTATGGTTGGCTCACTGACTAACGGGTACTTGGTAGTGGTTAACGACATTATGGTGACATTGCGGTTTTGTTTGAGGACGCAAGTCGTTTCGCGATGAGCATCGACCGAAAAAAAAGTCTCGACCGAAATTTGTATGGTGATGTTTACTATGAGATCAACCCCAAGTGTACTAGTATTCGTCGGCGTTGCATTGTACTGGTAGTCTGAGAGTGAGTCGTTATGGAGGACGACGGATTGTTGATGAACTTTGAGATGGGAGGTGGTGATGTTGTGGAGCCCTCCAAGAATAGAAAAACTAAAGTAGCTGGGGGTAGATGGAAAGATCGTCGGAAGTTACAGTTAAAGCTTCTGGGAAGAGGAAGAAACGATAAGAATTCAGGAGCTGTTACAGGATCGAATACCACTGCTATTAGCAATAAGAAAAGAAATATTGGTGGTGGTGGTGATGATGTACCCAAATTTAGTGGAGGTGGGTTTCATAAAAAGGCTAAGTTTCAAGAGTCTGGTGGTGAATTTGGTGGTAAGAATAATTCATATGTTTCATCTTTATTCCATGCTAATGATAAGAGTGGTACATTGAAACCTACAACAACTAAAGATGATGATGACACTAAGCACTCACCTTCTAATGCTCCCCTTACTGATTCCACGTCATTTGAAGGTTTAGGTATTAATAATAAACTTAATACTCATTTGACAGAGTATCTTCGTTTGAAAACTCCAACTAGAATTCAGCAAGCAGTAATTCCAAACTTTTTAGGTGCCCAACGTGATTTGTTTGTTAAAGCTCAAACTGGGTCAGGTAAAACCTTAAGTTTCCTTCTCCCTATTCTCCACCAATTGATGCAAGAACGAGTCTCTCGTGATTCAGGGGTTTTCGCAATTGTTTTAACTCCTACAAGAGAATTAGCCACTCAAATCCATGGAGTTTTGGAGTCGTTGGTCAGATGCCATCATAGCATTGTTCCGGGAATTGTTATTGGAGGTGAAAAAAAGAAGTCTGAGAAGGCAAGAATAAGAAAAGGTGTTAATGTATTAATAGGAACTCCCGGTAGATTGGCTGATCATTTAGAAAATACCAGTGCATTAGATATTAGTCAATTGAGATGGTTAGTTCTTGATGAAGGTGATAGATTGGTGGATTTGGGCTTCGAAGAAACAATTACTAAGATTACTGATGAAATTACAAAGAAATCTAAGATAATGGATAGTTTAAATCAATGGCCTTCCTTCCCCACTAGAAGGGTCAATGTCCTTTGTTCTGCAACTATTCAAGATAATGTCAAAAAACTTGGAAGTATCATTTTGAATAAACCCCAAATGATAAATATTGAAGGCAATGATGATACTGACCATGGAACAGTTTCCTTTGATGATGATGGTCCAACTGAAGATATTCATACGTTTACCACTGCACCTGATCAATTGGTACAATCTGTAGTAGTTGTTCCTCCAAAACTTCGACTAGTCACTTTGAGTGCCTTATTGAAGAAGCTTTCATCGGGGCTTGAAGACAATGATGAAGCCTCAAGATCACTTGTATTCTTTTCTTGTTCAGATTCAGTTGATTTTCATTTCAATGTCTTCACTCGTGGAGGGAAAAGATTTAAGAAAGTAAAAGGAGAAGATAAAGTTGAATATGTTGCAGTCGATCCTGAGGAAGATGATAAAGGAGATAAAGATGAGCCAAGTCTTATGAGTGCCCCAATATTAGGAACTGATACTGTTGTATTCAAGCTTCATGGTTCTCTTACCCAACAAGCTCGGACGTCAACTTTACAATCACTTATTAAGAACCATTCTAAAGCTAAACATGCTATATTGCTTTGTACGGATGTTGCATCCAGAGGGTTGGATTTGCCCAATATTACCAATGTCATTGAATATGATCCCCCTTTCAGTGTTGAAGATCACTTACATAGAATTGGAAGATCTGCAAGAGTTGGTAAGTCTGGAAGTGCAAGTTTATTCTTATTACCTGGTTCTGAAGAAGGTTATGTTGATGGGAAACTAAGATCAGTTCATCCTAATGAAGGCAGCTTGAAAATTGTCAGTTATGAAGGGATACTTAAAGATGGATTTTCTCTGACATCTGATTCAAAGGTATCAAAGCATAATAGAGAAGGTAATTGGGATACCCATGCTACAACTTATCATCTTGATATTGAAAGATGGTTATTGGAAGATCAAACGCAACATGAAAAAGCCAGCAATGCATTTATTTCTCACATCAGAGCATATACTACGCATTTATCATCCGAAAGAGCTTATTTCAATGTTAAATTGTTACATCTTGGGCATTTGGCAAAAAGTTTTGGATTACGTGAAGCTCCAAAGAAACTTGGGAAGGGTGCTGGGAGTCATAAATCTGGTGATGATGGCACTACTAAACAAAAGAAAGAAGATCCTAGAAAGAAGATGCTTCGAATGGCTAAAATGGCTGTTGCATCTGGTAGTAGTGAGTTCAATTATTAAGATTACTCTATTAAGGCTTTGTTTGGTTTTTAAACCCTTCAAGTTTCCAAAGATCATGGTTCTCACCAATAACATAACCAAGTGTTCTTTTATGATAATAGTCAGACATTAACTTTATGTTTTCAATGATATCATCCAATAGAATGGCCTTACCGATATTTATACCATCACCTAAGCCACTGTGTTTGGTGGTGACGACATGGATATGAAAGTGATAATATGAAGGTTGGTAATGAATGAAGATTCTTAGTTCATCTTTATCAATACCTGGATAATGCTCACAAGTTATTGTTCTTAGTTGACTTTGAAGACGAGTTAAAAACTCAAGGTGACTACCATTTAAATCTCTAACAGACAGAATATCTTTCCTGTTGACTATACAACAGAGATACAACGCATCAAGATTCATACCGTCCCATTTCATGTCTGGTAAAAGTACAAACCCATTAAGTGGATCTTTATCATGATGTATGAATGACTCTGATTCCTTCCCTTCAAATAGAATGTTGTAAACCCACTTTATTCTATCACCTTTCATAGTATTGATATAGGGCACCACATATTGATTATATACCTCGGGAGACTCTTTGATATAATGGTACTTTTGCACACCATATTTCTTTATATGTATTTCAGTCGCAGGGTATATCAAGTTTAATTTACCTCCAGGAAATTGGCTTAGTGATTGGTTCAACTTGGCTTTAGACCAATAATAAATATCATTGTTTTGAATTACTTCAACTTCTTGTACAACGGTTTGTAAGTCTATGTCACCTGACTCTGGGATGAGGAAATGAGTCTTCTCCAACGTGATGATAGCGTCTTTTCCATGAATGCTACCTAAGAGGGCAATTGACTTGGTTTGAGGGTCGGACTTTAAAAGCCGATGATATTGGAATCTTTTGATAAGGTCTGATATGTCACTCATTGTATCAACCGGTAAAAATAGGTGAAGTCAATGTTACTGTAACCATCCAAAATTGAAGTCCGCTTTCAACTATATATTATTGTGCATTACACTACCGTTTATCCTAATTTGGAATTGCGCACCTTCTGGGAACATGTCATCACATACATTTTTGAAACTGCTTCAACTCCATTCAATTCGGCCTGCCTTGGAAGGCGTACAATTAGACGAAAAAGTTTATACTAATTCTGATACTGGCAGTCACGTCTCAATGTGATTATAACTACTAATTATTGGTGCGGAATACCGAGTTAGTATACGACACCCAAATAGGCCCATTACCCAATTGGGTTTGCTTAGTACATGCATATACAATCTTATCAATTCCGTAAACGATCTATTAGGATCTTTACCGACATGCACCTACATTAAAGTATGTTTCATTAAATAAGCGTTTACCGTACTTGGTTCTGTTAATGGTGATGATTATTTGCTGATTACAGCCGTTCCTTAGTATGGATAGCCAAATTTGTTATTGGTATTGCAGATTAAACTTGACTTTTGGTTGCAATAAACTTTCGATTTTTAGAGTATGCCTAATATAATTTTTGGTTAAAACTTGGAGTCATAAATTGTACTATAAAAGGAGAAGCTTCCCCATCTCATCTTCACAATTAGTTTTACTTTCATCATTATCACTCAAAATAAAAATACTTTACTAAAAATGGCTGCTCAAACAAACACTTCTGCTAACTCTTCTGCTAAGAAGAACTCTGAAAACAAGGACAACTGTCTCGGTCTCCTCCTCGGTTGTGGCGGTGGCTGCGGATGTTGCGTTATTGCCTAAGTATCCAACAACTAGTGCTTTGTATTTGATGTGCAAGTAGGGTCAAGCGATTCCGGTAGCTGCAAAACCTTTTTTACATTTATATAATTTGTTATATGTATGACTTCAAATACACACTATTATGTTACTGATATACTGTAGATATACATTACCACTATGGATTTAACTCTTGAAAAATTGCAAGTTATGTACTCTTTTCAACAGGATTCTTTTTTATGCATTATGATTCAACTCTTTAAATTGACTACAAATTAATTATCCATTATCTCCTTAAATTCAATCTAAGAAAGCAATTGACTTGCAGGCAGTAAAATACTATTCATTTTTAAATTGCCGTTTTAATATATGTCTTTTCCTTTCAGTTGAGCGTTCTACATAGTATCCCGCTATTCGTTCGATATAACAAGATCATGTTGATAATAATTTTAGAATAGAGAATGCTAATATTTGAAAACTTTGTCATGTGAATATATTTAAAAAAAGATTTTATTCATTTTGAAACAAACTGACTAAAAAGATACACTTCTTAGGTTGCACTAGTACTTAGTAACAACAATGGTCAATCTTGCCTTCATTGTATTACTTCATTAAGATAGTTTCCCAATTTGCATATGCCTAAAGCTATGCAGTTTTACTTCGATTGTTATCAACATAACTTCCAGGAATTTTCGAATACTTGAATTCAGGATAAAGGAATTCCTTATTGCCTTCTTTAGTAACAAAAAATTTCAACGATATTTCAATAAAAGAACCTAATTAAGAAAGCAAAATGTGGTTGGTGAAACTCAACTCTAATGCAACCTACATTCAAAATCTACTGTTCCTCATGGCATATGTGGCTGTAACCTAGTATAAATTAGTGTCATTCTGTCACAATTCAACTTCAATTTTTCTGTTTTCATTATCACTCAACACTAATACAATCAAAATGGCTGCTCATACTATCTCAAACAACTCTGCTAACACTTCTGCTAAGAAGAACACCGAAGACAAAGACAACTGCTTCGGACTCCTCCGTGGTGGATGCGGTGGTGGCTGTGGATGTTGTGTTATTGCTTAAGCAAATATTCGTGGTTTATAGTTGGCATTTGAAGCTCGATTTGTGTGCAACCACTCAAACGACTGCAAACACGTTTATACTTTTCTATATTCATACTTCAAATATACACTACTTTTTGATATTTTATCTGTAGCGCTAATTGTAGTCATTGATGTAATTCTCGATAAGCACAATTATTCATGCACTCCTCCCTAAATCTGATTATTGCTGCTTATACCATAAATTTGTCACGTGATAACTATGATGTTTTGAAATCTACATGACTAACTGGGAACTACATTCAAATCACTACCAAGATTTAAAGCTACAAACTACACTTTATGCTTAAACGAGTAACCAAACTCAAAAGAAGCCTTCTTTGGTTTTGAAAAACTAAAACCAAATGGGCTTTGCTGGTGTTCTAATCTCGGCAGAATTTTGACTTCAATTGGGGTATACGATGCATGCCGTCCAGTTTCGCATTACTTGCACTACCTAATTGAGATAGTCACTCCGCATACCAAAGTCGTCCACTTAGTGAATTGCAGATTGTCTCAGATGGTTGCTCACTTATCTTCTAAGAATTAGATCCTTGAACTCAGGAAAATGAAATTCATATTTTCCTTCTTCAGAAAGTGCGTACGTCAACGTCAGTGTAATAGAACTACCTAATAAAGAACCTGTTGAAACTAACAGACGGTGGAATTCCTTCTTCAAAGTTTACTGTAACTAATATCATATGTGGCTGCAACCTAGTATAAATTAGTGTCATTCTGTCACAATTCAGCTTCAATTTTTCTGTTTTCATTATCACTCAACACTAATACAATCAAAATGGCTGCTCATACTATCTCAAACAACTCTGCTAACACTTCTGCTAAGAAGAACACCGAAAACAAAGACAACTGCTTCGGACTCCTCCGTGGTGGATGCGGTGGTGGCTGTGGATGTTGTGTTATTGCTTAAGCAAATACTTGTGGTTAATAGTTGTTATTTAAAGGTCATTTCGAGTAAAACCAGGTGAGTCTTAGCTCAAATTGCTGCAAAACCTTTTGTACGTCTATATGGTTTATATTTTATCTTCAAATACACAGCTATATTAAACATCTTTATGTAAGAAACCTTTGTGATTGTGATTCCTGGTAACCAGCCTACGGCAGCTATTTGATGGTTCCTTGAAGCCTGAAGCAAACTTACTGGAACTTTTGGCACTATATGCCATGCGTAATTGGCTGATCAATCGATGAATTGATTGAATTGCAATTGCAGTTTATAATTGTAAAACGAAAAAGGAATTCTATTTTTTGTCTCTATTCATTCACGTGTTCAAAACTAAACTTATTAAATCTTCTAAACCACTTTTGAAGCCTCCAGCAGGAACATTATTCATTTAAGCTTTTTTAGGGAATAACGCTTTTGGTTCTGCTTTAGTAGCTCAGGATTGATGTACAGCTGTTAGTGCTCATCTTTCATGGTTTTCTGCCGTACACTCCCCGCAAAAGTGACCAAATATAGTCACCACATCCCAATTGGGATGGCTCAATATGCTGCAGATGTATTCAGATTGTCGTCAACTCATCATCCTAATTTTTCGTACGTACTCTCAGGAATCATAAATTCCCTTTTTCCATTATTTGACGTTAACATAATTTAACTACCTATTCAAGAAATCTACTGTGCCTGTTGAAACTGTGTAAAGAATGTAAATGTTCAAAGTAAAGCTTTCCCTGCCGTATGGGGACTCATGTGATAAGTGGTTATATTTAACTATAAATAGGTTCATCCCATCACAACTTTATCTCAATTTTTCTGTTTTCATTATCACTCAACACTAATACAATCAAAATGGCTGCTCAAACTATCTCAAACAACTCTGCTAACACTTCTGCTAAGAAGAACACCGAAAACAAAGACAACTGCTTCGGACTCCTCCGTGGTGGATGCGGTGGTGGCTGTGGATGTTGTGTTATTGCTTAAGCAAATATTCGTGGTTTATAGTTCGCATTTGAAGCTCAATTTGTGTGTGCAACCACTCAAATGACTGCAAACACGTTTATACTTTTCTATATTCATACTTCAAATGTACACTACTTTGCTAGATATTATCTGTAGGAGATGTAATTTTCGACGATAGTGCACATACTGCTGCCTAAATAGGATTATAGTTATTGTTATATACGACAAATTAGGTCACGTGCTAATTATAACTGTTTCGTAGTGTAGACGGCTGAATGCATTTCAAGTCACTAACAAAATATTTAGCAGCATACTAAACTTTATGCTTACACGAGTAACCCAATTCTAAATTATCAACTTTGGCTATTGTGGTGGCCAGTTAGACTTTGCTGGTATTCTAATCTCGGTAAGATTTTGTCTCTGAAAACTGCACACAATGTTTGTTACGTTTCGCAATATGTACCTATTTGAGATAATTACTTGCATTCTAATTCTGACCACTTAATGCATTGCAGACTGACTCCAATTGTCGCCACCTCATCTTCCAAAAAATTCTTAGTTACTTGACCTCAGGAGCATGAACTTCCATTTTTCCTACTGCAGAACAAGGTACTTCGACATTTGTGTAACAGAACTACCTAATAAAGAAAACTAGTATGTTTGTGGAAACGACAGAAATTATAATTATAATTATCAATCAACTTTACTGAAAATCTCAAACGCTTCAGTTAACACTTCTGCTAAAAAGGCTCTGAAAATAAGGACAACAGTCTCGGTAAAGGTGGCTGCGAATTTTGCATTATTGCTTAAGCAAATACTTTAGGTTTATAGTTGGTATTTGATGCCCAGTTTTGTTTACTGACTCAAAGTGCTGCAATACTTTCATGTTTCTGTATGTTTTGTATTTGGACTTACTAAAATTATGGTTTTATCTGCAGCGTTCCGGGGTTGCTCTAAACGCAAGTTTTAATAAGAATCAATTTTGTGCCTCTTCTACATTCGAAGTATATACTACTTCATGTTATAAAGTTTAGTCTACTTTCACTAGGTTTTCATGACTTGTAATGCATTTAGACAATACTCTGCTAGTATTCCATTCTCAGAACACATGACCGGTTGGAGAATATTTCTGACTTTCGGCTTGGCGTTCTCTCCAATAAAACGCATCCCAACTTAGAAGTTCATTTCCCTCATATCTTCCTAACCCAGAGTCTAAATTCTTTGCAGATTGGTATAGGTTTTCCTCATCGTTTCTCCTAGGAATCTTCGAATGCTTGAATACGAGAAAAATTCCCAGTTACCTATCCTTAGTAACAACGAGCACTAGGGATGAAACGACCTAACTAAGAAACCAAATAAGTTTAGTGAGACTAAAGGTAGTTGTGGTAGTTGTTTTTACTTTCAATGTGTTCGGTGCCTCATTTGATAAGTAGATGTAATTTACCAAAAGTTAGGAAACTTTCCATCATATTTTCAAATAAGTCGCCTCTCATCATTATTATTCTACAGCTGATTTTATCAAGTAAGGCTTTTCAAGCTACTTCAAACATTTCTACTAAGTCTTCATTTAAGACGAACACAGAAAGCAAGGGCAATATTCTCTTTCCAACATAAAAAACTTCTTTCGACTCCACCGAAACTGATGTGGCGGTTTTGGTGGCGGATGTTGTGATAATTCTTGGTAACTGCTTATGGGTCAGACGCCAATATTCGATGAAATCGCGTTCAATGAATAGGTGCGGAAACGTAAACACTACTGTGGTTTATATTCGATCGTCAGATAAAATTCTTCACGTATGTAGCTACCTGCAGTATGCCAATTATATTCTTTTTCGGCTAAGGAACCCCATGTGCATGTTCTTAAACAAGTAATGTGCTTTCCTATTTGGATATTTTCGTGTCGGAGCTAATAAGAACGTTTCATGCAAGATACATTTCAAACTATAAGGCTACATTTTAACACAACACGAGTGACATTAATGAAATAAACATGCTTGGGTTATTACATTGATTATGCCCTAATGTCTTCACTCTCTTCGTATTGTTGTTCATTAACTGGATTTTCGCTTTCAGCTTCGCATCCTTTAACTACCCAATTTAAGTTTGGCGTTCGAATCTTAATTAGAATCGTTTAGTTCTTTGTGGCTGTCACACTTCACCCTCAACTAGCCCACCAGCAGTATCTTGCCTCAGATGCCAAGAAAATTTGTCTTTGCCTTTTACTGACTGATTGATAAAAAAGATCATCGTTGACTTAATAGAACAACCCAATAGAGAAAACGAATATGTTTGCTGAAACTGAAGGCGATATAATTTTTCTTTCAAAGTTTATTGTAAGTCATGTTATAGGTGAAAGTAATTACTATAAATTACTGACATCTTTTCATAAATTTGCAACAATTCTTTTATTATCATTATCAATCAAACCCAATCAATTCTATTAAAATGGCTGCTCAAACTATCTCAAACAACTCTGCTAAGTCTTCTACTAAGAAGAACACCGAAAACAAGGACAACACTTTTGGACTCCTCCATGGCGGATGTTGCAGATGTGGATGCTGTGTCATTGCTTGAATTCCCCATCTTTTAGTAAGTGGTTAATATTTGCTATTGAAATTTTCCGCAAATAGGTTTAGTTGCTAAAATTGCTGCAAAACCCTTTATACCTATATGGTTTATATTAGGAACTCAAATATATACTACTCTACTAAGCACCAAATCTGTAAAACATGGTAGTTGCTCTAGATATTATTTCGATTAGTACCATCTGCCTCTTATTGAATGGAATATTGTAGTTATGTATCCTTATGATGTTGTTTTATGTGGCCAACGTTTCAAGAAATACACTTTTTTCATGATATTAGGTATATTCTAGTTTATACTAGTAGCTTTATTTGGTTAATGAGTATTTTCTTAAATGGATTGTTGTACAAAACTTTGTTAGTAATTTTTCAAAGAATCATGATGCACCAGTTTTGAGTCCATGTGGTTTTCAATTTTGCATTCTCCGTTCGAGGCAACCAATTCAAAATATCACTTCCAATTTGGACCTATCGCTATGGAAAGTAACAGACATTGTGATCATTATACCTTCCATGATATTTTTGAATACCTAAACTCAGGAACCACAGAGCCTTTGTTGCCTTCTTCAGAATGAGCATGGATTAACGATAACCTGATGGAACAACCAAACCAAGAATAATATATTTCAGTGATCGAAACTAGGGAATGGAACCATACTTCATTCGTAATTTAGCAACATTCTCTATAAACTTATTTATGTGAAAAGAAGCTGTCATAAAGTATAAATGAGAAACTTCCGACCATAATTCTACTTCAAGCCTTTTCTTATTATTATCCCTTAATATTAATACAATCAAATGACTGCTGAATCTAACTCTTCTGCTAACTCTTCTGCTAACTCTTCTGCTAACTCTTCTGCTAAGATGAGTTATAAAAACAAAAATAACTGCTTTGGAATCCTTCGTGGTGGATGCGGTGGTGGCTGCAGTGGTGGATGTTGTGTTACTCAAATTGCTGCAAAACTTTGATATTTTATATGGTTTATTCTCATGCTTCAAATATACACGACTATATTACTCATACATTCTGTAAAATTAAAGTCGACAATAATAATCTGATAACTCAAAAATAGTGGAGCCAGTAATGAGAACGTCATTTTAAAACAAAGATCTTCAAAATGCTTATGTATACTGAGAAATTAGATGTCTAGAAGATAAACTATGGAAGATAATCCTCATAAAGTTGCCTTAAAAACATGAAACTATAAGTAAATTTTGTTTTGTAGAAGCAATGAATTCATCGCTTCCGTAATTACTCAAATTACTATTATCATGACTTTGTTAATGATAATACCATGATATGAACTTCAAATAAAATATTGTTGTAAATCTTAGCAAATTCTAATTTGTCACTAAAGTTGGTGTAAGGTTGAGATAGGTGGTATTAATGTGTTCGAGAAACTGTAAAGAGTTTTAATGATGCCTTCGTTAAATTTTTTGGTTCATATGAAGATTTGGTATTGCGTAGAAGGGGCAAAAGTGCTTTACAACTGAAATATCCTTCTTATCATCCATAAAGGCAACTTCCAAGAGAATACTGTATATATTTTGCAGCGTCATACTAAAACCTACTACTCTAAAGGCAACTTTTGTTGTTGAATGATTTTATCCAATTGAAGTATACTGATGACACCTAATAAAGATAAATTTTAAATTACGCTGTGTTAAATATGCTGTGTTTTCAAACTATTAAGTTCGAAGCTTCGCATAAGCAAGCTAACCGATTTGTACCATTGCCTAGTTGGGTTTACTTAGTTCATGCATGTTCCATCTAATCTATTCCCTAAACGATCACACACGCAAATTACGATCATTGCCGACATGCATCTACAACTCAATATGTATGAAGATGTCATTTATGGATACTGGCTCAATAGATGAAGTTTATCTTTCTTACTACAGCCGTGCCTAGATAAGGTACACGCTGATTTTCCAGTTTGGAACTAACTTATCCAAATTTCATTGAACTATTCCAGCCGAATACACAAAGTTTGATTTTTGAACGATGCGATATTTTAAGAAGCTCAGCTTCCAAGAATAGAAAAGCATCTCGTTACATTTCATAGCTGGTTTTTATGTCTTCATTATCACTAAACACGGATTCAACTAAAAATGGCAGCTCAGTCTAACTTTTCTGTTAAGTCTTCTGCTAAGAAGAACACTGAAAACCAGGACATCTGTCTCGATCTACTCTTATGTGGTGGCTGCGGTGGTGGCTGTGGTGGTGGATGTTGTGTTATTGCTTAATTTCTCGATTAAGAATAGTATTTGATTTTGAAGTTCAACTTGTGTGCAGCCAATTCAAGAGACGCTTCTTGTTAAATTTGTACACAGTCATAATCTATACGTTTTCGTCAAATAAACACTGAAATGGTACTAAACTTTCCTGTAGGCGCAAAATATTACTTACGGAATGCTTTAATTGTGGGGTAACTTGAATGCTAATACAATTTATTGTATACTCTTATAATTATATGATGATATGTATACTCTATAGTACGTGAAGTTTATAATCTAAGCCATTTATAGCATTATACTTTTATTGTCTATAATTACTTATGTATTCCATTTGTATAATTTACCAACTACTTGGTGTACCTTTTTTGAAAGCAATTATTTTTATACCATGCAAATGAACCGCCACTTCGCGATAACCGAATTCGAACTATCCCAATTTGGACTATTTGGCAGATTGACTCAAATGGTCCACTCTTTTGTCGTCAACCCATCTTCCAAGAAAATTCAAATGCATCGAAGCATAAAGTATGGGATAATCCTGGCCCTCTTCGGAAGTATATTGGTTTCCAGTAATGCTAACCCCATCGAACAGTCCAATAAGGTATATTAATGTTGAAACAAGCTCAGACTTTAAGGAGTTTGAATGTCGGATGAAGACTATCAATGACCATGAAACCAAACCCATTCATTGTATTGTAATTACTCAATTTGATAATTCGAAGAAGTATAAAAAGTTAGGCATCTCTTCCCAATGTTAGTATAATTCTTCTCTTAATTATCACGAAACACTAATAGAACTAACAATGGCTGCTCAAACTAACACTTCTAACACTTCTGCTAAGAACTCTGAAAACAAGGACAACTGTCTCGGTCTCCTCCTCGGTAAAGGTGGTTGTGGCGGTGGCTGCGGTTGTTGCGTTATTGTATGAAGAAGTATTTGAAGTGCTAATCGTATCTTACATACATAACCTCAGGTTAGTTTTACGTAGCTAATATATACAATACATGCAATTATTCTATTATAAATGTAATCCAAAATTCACATTTGTCTCCTTTACCGTTATTCTTTTAGTGCAACTTCGCTTAGTTAGTGGTCTCAAATTCAGATTTCTCCTTATCCTTTTCACTAGTAAAATCTTCAGTTCCAGCTGAGCTGAAAGTGTTATCGTCTTCATTATCGTTAACTTCGTCTCCTTCGTCCTCATTCATATCTAAACAAATCCAGTTTGGCCATGCAATCTCCTGTCGTAAAAGGCTACGGATTTGATCAACAAGAAACTTTTCAACTTTCCCAACATTTCTCAACACATTAGTTTCCATTTCTCCAATCTCACTTTCAATTCGAACGTTTTTGATTATATCTATTCTTTCTCGATTATTAGCAGCATTCACATAATCGACTATGGTCCCTCCCATTGCTATAGACCCAGTACGCAGCAATAAGGGAAAGTAGTCATTATCCGCGTCACAAACATCACAAAGAAATGCAAAACAAACTGAATTTTTCAAATATGCAATAACTGCAAGCGAATGTATTTCCAACTCTGTTACTCTTAACTTAATTGGAAGAGTAATAAACTTAGGTGAAGGGAAATTTAAAAGTAAGTTAACGCTAAATTCTATCTCAAAATCACCTTCATAATTGAATTCAACAAGGATTTGAATATCACTTTCATCTCTTCCATTTGTCTTATCATTTAAAGCTATTTTTTGCTTGCTTACTGAACTCTGTAGTAAAGTATTCTGATGGAATAAACTCAATGTTGGGGTTTCAGTTCCATGATGGGGGGTACCTAGACCAATCATGTTCTGAGGAAGATTATGGATGTAATTCATACTATTGCTATTACTAGACAGTAGCAAACTGGGAACATCTGTCAAATTCCCAGAAGGTAACGTAGGTGTTGGACTAGAAATTTCAGTGCTATCAGTTGCACTTCTCAAAGCTTCGGAATCTCTCTCTATCTGTTGGGATATGAAATTATCTTCATAGAACTCTTCTTGTTCATTATCTTCGTCATAATCATCATCATCGTCATCATCATTTTCTAATATCCCAGAGTCCAATGATTCGTTTGTTTCGGATGGTTCTTTGGAGCTTTTGACTTCGTCAGAGTGTTCGCCATTATGCTCACTTGGTTCATCTGCTTCATAGAAGTCGTTGAAAGGGTCTCCAATATGTCGTATGGTGATCTGAGGAGGTATTGACCCTAATGATACTCTGGTTACTGATAAATTGTCTATGAATGATGGGGATGATATTGTTTTCATATGATCATCAAGAAATACCCGAAGTGACTCTGCTATTACAGATTCATCTGATATCTTTCTCCAATCGATATCAATTGACATTAGTTAGTATTTCCTTGTAATTATAATTATTATTCTTATCACGTTCCCCATTTCTCTATGTCATTAATCCATTTTGAGTTTCGAAACAACAATCCTATAGTTTTGGTAGCGCGGATATGTGGGTAGATGTACTACAAAGGTATGACAGTCCTAAAGAAACGCAATTAAAGCCAGAAACAGTTCGGTGCAATATAAATTGTGTAATAGTTGAACATTGGGTCCAAATATCGGATTATTTCCTCTATGTATTTTTGTAAAATTCAAGTATTCATTAAGAAAACCGTTACAACGA